>NC_136057.1:603128550-603607588 GCF_964261635.1 Lissotriton helveticus
TTTTCTAAGCATATGATTATCACACTAAATAATACCGAAATGTTAGAAAAAGAAGACGTATATACTTTTTGCTTATTAACTTTTATTAAAACAACAATAAATAACTAGAAACGTAACTGTAAGATAACAATATAATAAACAAAATGTGAGATGGACTCCAATTGAAGGTGGGTAGGTAACCTGCAAAACAAAAATAAAAATAAGTGTTTAAAATTAGATCGATGTGACTGAATGAGGTCAACGATCACAGATTAAGGTAACACTTGGCAATATTTGGCTATTTACACATTTGCAGTGTGCCTGAGACATTCCACCTCTCTTATAGGCCCGCTTTGCAGAGGTGTCTGTAGGGAAGTGCCTTCTGCGTCAGATTTAAAGGATGGACCAACAGGTCTTTAAATTTATTCAGAGATGAGACAGAATTATGTGAGAGTTCACGTCATTATGCAGGACAATATCATTTATTTATAACGCATTTAGTTGGAGACATTGTGTATCTAGGCCGCTCAGCTTACCTTGTGTAAACACTCTGGCGAACAGAGTTCACAACTTGAATTTTGCTTTGGTTCAACACTGCAGACTGTATTAAATTCAGCCTTGATTTTTTTATCAGCAGGGTGGACAGCAGCGTCCCTAACTTTTAAAGAGAAAGAGAAACAATGTGAGAGAGAGTGAGAGAAAAAACGACATTAAAAGTGTGAGAGAGAGAAAGTAATAGATGAAGCAGGAGAGGTAGTGTTAATACTGGAAAAAATCTTCGTAGCTCACCTTTTTGCCTCCGTTGTGTGTCCAAGCACGTGCCGGTTCATAGTGCACCCTCAAGTTTATACTATCTTTCATATCACTAGAGTTAGTAATAGCAGAGTACATACAACAAGTATATTTCTGCTTTATATCTGTGTACACTCAGGATACTGTATTACATCAACTTCCACTGCAAGAAGGTGTCTGTGCGCTCTTTTTCTCCCAGAGTACTATACCCCATGCACTCCCACTGCATAGCGGTGAGTTCTCATTACGTCGTACCCAGACTATTGTACCCCATTAACTTACAGAGTCCCGGAGGAGAGTGCTTTTTCTTGTGCACTCAGGGGCAGATTTACAAGCCACTTGCGCCACTTTTGCGTCACTTTCCCCATGTTAAAAGTGACACAAAACTGGCGCAAGGGGCTTGTAAATCTGCCCCTCAGACCATTGCTTCAGAAAAGGGGGTGGTGATGAACAGAGTGCATGATGGGAACAGGACAAACCAAACTACCAAGCCAATTCTTATACTGGGAAGGAAACAAGCTTCCGGGGACCGGTTTCTGCCATTTCAGGCGTCGTCGGCCCGGCTTGCTTGAATCCTGATGGTGCAATGAGCAAGGGACTCACATCTGAGTATACCCTTCCATGCTTATGGTGGACAAAATGATTCAGAAAAGGGGGTGGTGATGAACAGAGTGCCTGAATTAAGCAGACCACTCTTACCCAGTCCAAAGATCAGGGCTTGATCCATCACCGTTTTTTAGCTCACTGCACCATCCCAGCTCAGAACTTGGCTATATGCAAATTAGTCTGTTCCTGTCCCAGTGCATGATGGGAACAGGACAAACCAAACTACCAAGCCAATTCTTATACTGGGAAGGAAACAAGCTTCCGGGGACCGGTTTCTGCCATTTCAGGCGTCGTCGGCCCGGCTTGCTTGAATCCTGATGGTGCAATGAGCAAGGGACTCACATCTGTGTATACCCTTCCACGCTTATGGTGGACAAAATGATTCAGAAAAGGGGGTGGTGATGAACAGAGTGCCTGAATTAAGCAGACCACTCTTACCCAGTCCAAAGATCAGGGCTTGATCCATCACCGTTTTTTAGCTCACTGCACCATCCCAGCTCAGAACTTGGCTATATGCAAATTAGTCTGTTCCTGTCCCAGTGCATGATGGGAACAGGACAAACCAAACTACCAAGCCAATTCTTATACTGGGAAGGAAACAAGCTTCCGGGGACCGGTTTCTGCCATTTCAGGCATCGTCGGCCCGGCTTGCTTGAATCCTGATGGTGCAATGAGCAAGGGACTCACATCTGAGTATACCCTTCCACGCTTATGGTGGACAAAATGATTCAGAAAAGGGGGTGGTGATGAACAGAGTGCCTGAATTAAGCAGACCACTCTTACCCAGTCCAAAGATCAGGGCTTGATCCATCACCGTTTTTTAGCTCACTGCACCATCCCAGCTCAGAACTTGGCTATTTGCAAATTAGTCTGTTCCTGTCCCAGTGCATGATGGGAACAGGACAAACCAAACTACCAACCCAATTCTTATACTTGGGAAGGAAACAAGCTTCCGGGGACCGGTTTCTGCCATTTCAGGCGTCGACGGCCCGGCTTGCTTGAATCCTGATGGTGCAATGAGCAAGGGACTCACATCTGAGTATACCCTTCCACGCTTATGGTGGACAAAATGATTCAGAAAAGGGGGTGGTGATGAACAGAGTGCCTGAATTAAGCAGACCACTCTTACCCAGTCCAAAGATCAGGGCTTGATCCATCACCGTTTTTTAGCTCACTGCACCATCCCAGCTCAGAACTTGGCTATATGCAAATTAGTCTATTCCTGTCCCAGTGCATGATGGGAACAGGACAAACCAAACTACCAAGCCAATTCTTATACTGGGAAGGAAACAAGCTTCCGGGGACCGGTTTCTGCCATTTCAGGCGTCGTCGGCCCGGCTTGCTTGAATTCTGATGGTGCAATGAGCAAGGGACTCACATCTGAGTATACCCTTCCACGCTTATGGTGGACAAAATGATTCAGAAAAGGGGGTGGTGATGAACAGAGTGCCTGAATTAAGCAGACCACTCTTACCCAGTCCAAAGATAAGGGCTTGATCCATCACCGTTTTTTAGCTCACTGCACCATCCCAGCTCAGAACTTGGCTATATGCAAATTAGTCTGTTCCTGTCCCAGTGCATGATGGGAACAGGACAAACCAAACTACCAAGCCAATTCTTATACTGGGAAGGAAACAAGCTTCCGGGGACCGGTTTCTGCCATTTCAGGCGTCGTCGGCCCGGCTTGCTTGAATCCTGATGGTGCAATGAGCAAGGGACTCACATCTGAGTATACCCTTCCACGCTTATGGTGGACAAAATG
Source organism: Lissotriton helveticus (assembly GCF_964261635.1). Taxonomy (NCBI): domain Eukaryota; kingdom Metazoa; phylum Chordata; class Amphibia; order Caudata; family Salamandridae; genus Lissotriton; species Lissotriton helveticus. The sequence continues at coordinate 603,131,690 of NC_136057.1, forward strand.
ATTCACAAAAGGGGGTGGTGATGAACAGAGTGCCTGAATTAAGCAGACCACTCTTACCCAGTCCAAAGATCAGGGCTTGATCCATCACCGTTTTTTAGCTCACTGCACCATCCCAGCTCAGAACTTGGCTATATGCAAATTAGTCTGTTCCTGTCCCAGTGCATGATGGGAACAGGACAAACCAAACTACCAAGCCAATTCTTATACTGGGAAGGAAACAAGCTTCCGGGGACCGGTTTCTGCCATTTCAGGCGTCGTCGGCCCGGCTTGCTTGAATCCTGATGGTGCAATGAGCAAGGGACTCACATCTGAGTATACCCTTCCACGCTTATGGTGGACAAAATGATTCAGAAAAGGGGGTGGTGATGAACAGAGTGCCTGAATTAAGCAGACCACTCTTACCCAGTCCAAAGATCAGGGCTTGATCCATCACCGTTTTTTAGCTCACTGCACCATCCCAGCTCAGAACTTGGCTATATGCAAATTAGTCTGTTCCTTTCCCAGTGCATGATGGGAACAGGACAAACCAAAGTACCAAGCCAATTCTTATACTGGGAAGGAAACAAGCTTCCGGGGACCGGTTTCTGCCATTTCAGGCGTCGTCGGCCCGGCTTGCTTGAATCCTGATGGTGCAATGAGCAAGGGACTCACATCTGAGTATACCCTTCCACGCTTATGGTGGACAAAATGATTCAGAAAAGGGGGTGGTGATGAACAGAGTGCCTGAATTAAGCAGACCACTCTTACCCAGTCCAAAGATCAGGGCTTGATCCATCACCGTTTTTTAGCTCACTGCACCATCCCAGCTCAGAACTTGGCTATATGAAAATTAGTCTGTTCCTGTCCCAGTGCATGATGGGAACAGGACAAACCAAACTACCAAGCCAATTCTTATACTGGGAAGGAAACAAGCTTCCGGGGACCGGTTTCTGCCATTTCAGGCGTCGTCGGCCCGGCTTGCTTGAATCCTGATGGTGCAATGACCAAGGGACTCACATCTGAGTATACCCTTCCACGCTTATGGTGGACAAAATGATTCAGAAAAGGGGGTGGTGATGAACAGAGTGCCTGAATTAAGCAGACCACTCTTACCCAGTCCAAAGATCAGGGCTTGATCCATCACCGTTTTTTAGCTCACTGCACCATCCCAGCTCAGAACTTGGCTATATGCAAATTAGTCTGTTCCTGTCCCAGTGCATGATGGGAACAGGACAAACCAAACTACCAAGTCAATTCTTATACTGGGAAGGAAACAAGCTTCCGGGGACCGGTTTCTGCCCTTTCAGGCGTCGTCGGCCCGGCTTGCTTGAATCCTGATGGTGCAATGAGCAAGGGACTCACATCTGAGTATACCCTTCCACGCTTATGGTGGACAAAATGATTCAGAAAAGGGGGTGGTGATGAACAGAGTGCCTGAATTAAGCAGACCACTCTTACCCAGTCCAAAGATCAGGTCTTGATCCATCACCGTTTTTTAGCTCACTGCACCATCCCAGCTCAGAACTTGGCTATTTGCAAATTAGTCTGTTCCTGTCCCAGTGCATGATGGGAACAGGACAAACCAAACTACCAAGCCAATTCTTATACTGGGAAGGAAACAATCTTCCGGGGACCGGTTTTTGCCATTTCAGGCGTCGTCGGCCCGGCTTGCCTGAATCCTGATGGTGCAATGAGCAAGGGACTCACATCTGAGTATACCCTTCCACGCTTATGGTGGACAAAAAGATTCAGAAAAGGGGGTGGTGATGAACAGAGTGCCTGAATTAAGCAGACCACTCTTACCCAGTCCAAAGATCAGGGCTTGATCCATCACCGTTTTTTAGCTCACTGCACCATCCCAGCTCAGAACTTGGCTATATGCAAATTAGTCTGTTCCTGTCCCAGTGCATGATGGGAACAGGACAAACCAAACTACCAAGCCAATTCTTATACTGGGAAGGAAACAAGCTTCCGGGGACCGGTTTCTGCCATTTCAGGCGTCGTCGGCCCGGCTTGCTTGAATCCTGATGGTGCAATGACCAAGGGACTCACATCTGAGTATACCCTTCCACGCTTATGGTGGACAAAATGATTCAGAAAAGGGGGTGGTGATGAACAGAGTGCCTGAATTAAGCAGACCACTCTTACCCAGTCCAAAGATCAGGGCTTGATCCATCACCGTTTTTTAGCTCACTGCACCATCCCAGCTCAGAACTTGGCTATATGCAAATTAGTCTGTTCCTGTCCCAGTGCATGATGGGAACAGGACAAACCAAACTACCAAGTCAATTCTTATACTGGGAAGGAAACAAGCTTCCGGGGACCGGTTTCTGCCCTTTCAGGCGTCGTCGGCCCGGCTTGCTTGAATCCTGATGGTGCAATGAGCAAGGGACTCACATCTGAGTATACCCTTCCACGCTTATGGTGGACAAAATGATTCAGAAAAGGGGGTGGTGATGAACAGAGTGCCTGAATTAAGCAGACCACTCTTACCCAGTCCAAAGATCAGGTCTTGATCCATCACCGTTTTTTAGCTCACTGCACCATCCCAGCTCAGAACTTGGCTATATGCAAATTAGTCTGTTCCTGTCCCAGTGCATGATGGGAACAGGACAAACCAAACTACCAAGCCAATTCTTATACTGGGAAGGAAACAAGCTTCCGGGGACCGGTTTTTGCCATTTCAGGCGTCGTCGGCCCGGCTTGCCTGAATCCTGATGGTGCAATGAGCAAGGGACTCACATCTGAGTATACCCTTCCACGCTTATGGTGGACAAAAAGATTCAGAAAAGGGGGTGGTGATGAACAGAGTGCCTGAATTAAGCAGACCACTCTTACCCAGTCCAAAGATCAGGGCTTGATCCATCACCGTTTTTTAGCTCACTGCACCATCCCAGCTCAGAACTTGGCTATATGCAAATTAGTCTGTTCCTGTCCCAGTGCATGATGGGAACAGGACAAACCAAACTACCAAGCCAATTCTTATACTGGGAAGGAAACAAGCTTCCGGGGACCGGTTTCTGCCATTTCAGGCGTCGTCGGCCCGGCTTGCTTGAATCCTGATGGTGCAATGACCAAGGGACTCACATCTGAGTATACCCTTCCACGCTTATGGTGGACAAAATGATTCAGAAAAGGGGGTGGTGATGAACAGAGTGCCTGAATTAAGCAGACCACTCTTACCCAGTCCAAAGATCAGGGCTTGATCCATCACCGTTTTTTAGCTCACTGCACCATCCCAGCTCAGAACTTGGCTATATGCAAATTAGTCTGTTCCTGTCCCAGTGCATGATGGGAACAGGACAAACCAAACTACCAAGTCAATTCTTATACTGGGAAGGAAACAAGCTTCCGGGGACCGGTTTCTGCCCTTTCAGGCGTCGTCGGCCCGGCTTGCTTGAATCCTGATGGTGCAATGAGCAAGGGACTCACATCTGAGTATACCCTTCCACGCTTATGGTGGACAAAATGATTCAGAAAAGGGGGTGGTGATGAACAGAGTGCCTGAATTAAGCAGACCACTCTTACCCAGTCCAAAGATCAGGTCTTGATCCATCACCGTTTTTTAGCTCACTGCACCATCCCAGCTCAGAACTTGGCTATATGCAAATTAGTCTGTTCCTGTCCCAGTGCATGATGGGAACAGGACAAACCAAACTACCAAGCCAATTCTTATACTGGGAAGGAAACAAGCTTCCGGGGACCGGTTTTTGCCATTTCAGGCGTCGTCGGCCCGGCTTGCCTGAATCCTGATGGTGCAATGAGCAAGGGACTCACATCTGAGTATACCCTTCCACGCTTATGGTGGACAAAAAGATTCAGAAAAGGGGGTGGTGATGAACAGAGTGCCTGAATTAAGCAGACCACTCTTACCCAGTCCAAAGATCAGGGCTTGATCCATCACCGTTTTTTAGCTCACTGCACCATCCCAGCTCAGAACTTGGCTATTTGCAAATTAGTCTGTTCCTGTCCCAGTGCATGATGGGAACAGGACAAACCAAACTACCAAGCCAATTCTTATACTTGGGAAGGAAACAAGCTTCCGGGGACCGGTTTGTGCCATTTCAGGCGTCGACGGCCCGGCTTGCTTGAATCCTGATGGTGCAATGAGCAAGGGACTCACATCTGAGTATACCCTTCCACGCTTATGGTGGACAAAATGATTCAGAAAAGGGGGTGGTGATGAACAGAGTGCCTGAATTAAGCAGACCACTCTTACCCAGTCCAAAGATCAGGGCTTGATCCATCACCGTTTTTTAGCTCACTGCACCATCCCAGCTCAGAACTTGGCTATATGCAAATTAGTCTGTTCCTGTCCCAGTGCATGATGGGAACAGGACAAACCAAACTACCAAGCCAATTCTTATACTGGGAAGGAAACAAGCTTCCGGGGACCGGTTTCTGCCATTTCAGGCGTCGACGGCCCGGCTTGCTTGAATCCTGATGGTGCAATGAGCAAGGGACTCACATCTGAGTATACCCTTCCACGCTTATGGTGGACAAAATGATTCAGAAAAGGGGGTGGTGATGAACAGAGTGCCTGAATTAAGCAGACCACTCTTACCCAGTCCAAAGATCAGGGCTTGAACCATCACCGTTTTTTAGCTCACTGCACCATCCCAGCTCAGAACTTGGCTATATGCAAATTAGTCTGTTCCTGTCCCAGTGCATGATGGGAACAGGACAAACCAAACTACCAAGCCAATTCTTATACTGGGAAGGAAACAAGCTTCCGGGGACCGGTTTCTGCCATTTCAGGCGTCGTCGGCCCGGCTTGCTTGAATCCTGATGGTGCAATGAGCAAGGGACTCACATCTGAGTATACCCTTCCACGCTTATGGTGGACAAAATGATTCAGAAAAGACCATTGCAACCTATCAATTCTCACTGCCTGGAGGTAATTGTACATTCCTACGCAGTCAAGCTGCTGCACAGTACCCATTCTTTCCGCCGCATGTGACTTCTGTTTGCTTCGGAAACAAGCTTCTTTGCTCACCTTTTGCCATTGGCGTGATCCAAATAGGGTGCACCACGTGTCAAAGCAGTCTTCTCAGATGTTGTTACGATGGCCACGCATCATCGCAGAATCATCAAACGTTGAGCTTTGGCGGTGTTGGGGAGTGGGACGCAAATTTGTGAAACACAACCTGTTAGATAAAAAGGAAGATAACATTGCGCTTCATTTCTTTATCAAAGGAGAGAGGAAATGAGAGAGTGACTGAAAAAAATATTCGCAGCTCTCCTTTCTGTCACCGGTGTGTCTTTCACCATGTGCCGGGACATAATGCACCCTGAAGCTCTACATTTAAAAGATAGTAAAAGAAAGATGTTATGATTGGTAATTGTTACTATCTTAATGTGGAGTAGAATTACATCTCCCTTTCACACATCTTCCCTCCTGGATTAAAAATACAACTATTTGTAGAGTTCCAACTTGTTTAATAGGCTTCGATTTATGAACAATTAGTATAGTAGTAATGTTTTTTATCCGGTTGTGAAAGCAAGTGGTGCGCAGTGATACACGTGGTTTCAATCATCAAGATCGACTGACATTTGACCGATTATAAAAACTTTCCTGCTATTGGAAAAAAAAGTACAAAGGCAAGAAGATACGGTATATAGGACTGCATACTCCTAAATCGCTGGGTCGCCTTTTTGTATGCAGTCTGCTGCACCCCATCTACTCCCTCTGCTGCGCACCCAGGCCTCACTGCTCACCTTTTTGTGGACAGGGCACCTTCTACATCATGCAGTCCTGCTCTGCCACCAAGAATTCACAAATATGGTGCTGAGTCTTGATATCGCTATGGCTAAGGACATATTCATGCTCCCATCAGCATCGCAGGTTGCTCACATGCTCAGTCCTTGCGGAACAACTAACTCAGTGACCAAAGAGGCCATGCACGTAGTGGTGGGCCGCCCCCTGCTCGGTGGTACGGGCCTACATGAGGTGTCCAAACCACTAGGGCAGGCCATCATAGTGCTTGCGATGGGAGCAACTCTAAAATGGCATAGAGCAAGTGCGCCTCATCTTTTTTATTGGTAAGGTCACATGTGTATTGACGTATGTGCTGGATGGGTGTGGTGTGGCTGTATACCAGCCATGAGGGAGTGCGTGTGTGCCGTTCTGACAACTAGACCTGAAAGTAAGAAATCACTACAATGGAAATCTGGGCCATGTAGCGTTCTTGTGTTTTCCTGAAAGCGTAAGTGGAGTGGGCTGCACTGACATATCCAGTGCTGTGCGAGGCTGTGAACGATGACTCCAGAGCTATGGGCTTGGTTCCGCCGTGAGCTATATGAAAAATCAACTGATTCGGGTGTCCATGTTGAAGTGCTGCTGTCACCCGGGTCTTACACGCAAATGTGTCATTATGTCTGTAAAGTCCCACAATATGGCTAACATGGAAGGTACGGGGTATCATTGACCTCATATTCATCCATAGTTGCACACATAAAAGATGGTGGACATGACGCATTTCTACAAATATGAATGTTTGTTGTACATTCAGTGGAGCATTATAGCTGTAGTATGCAGGGCTGTGAAAGGTCTAGGTTGCAGTTTTTGGCACATGAAGGGCAGATAATATATATAGGTATGTGGTTTTTCAGGTGGAGTTCCACGCCTCCACCTAGCACCTGTGCTTCCCCCACCTGATCCACCTAATCTATGCCCCTCTCATCCTGAGAGCGAGAGCGAGAGCCATGGTGGAACGCGGGCGGCGTGCAAACGGCGTCTTCTAACTTCAGGCTAATGTGGGCTTCGGCTTCGGCAATTTGGATTACTGACTTCTGACAGCGACCTGCAGTGACTGCAGCGGCACCGTGATTCTGCGATTGGGAGGCGGCGGAGCACCGGTGGTCTGGGATTCTGAGGAGGACACCTCCGTTTTGTTTTAAAGACCTTGAACAACGGCGGGGTCCGAGTGCTAGATCGGGAGCTGGTGAGAAGCGCTTAAAGCACAGAGCACGGTGAGCGCTGATCCCCCTGCGCTGCATGTTTACAAACGGGACGCTTTTTTTGGAGAACTCGGCATTATGGGTATATTACTGGGCTCTGCGGTACTCTGTGCTATTTTTGAACTGGAATGGACTGAGGAGAGCTGAAGTGGATGCAACCACGCGGCAAAATAGTTGGTGAAGCGCTAACAGCTCGGTGTCTGAGCTTCCGTCTAATCATGCACGGATGCAGATACATTTGCAGACATCCTATTTCAGGGAAAATAAGGATTCCAGGTTTTGCGGGGTGCTAAGAAAAGTGAAGCCTCCGCACCTAAACAAAAAAACGACCAGAGGCTGGGAAACAAGCAGATTACATTTCCTATCTCTCATTTCCCACTAGACATTTTTTTCTTGTTTGTTCTTTTTGGAAAATACAGAGCAGAGTAGAACAGTGCCGGCAATAACGCCGTCTTAATGGGCAAACTTACTGGAGTACGAGCCAGAGCCAGAGCCCGCCGCCTCCAAGCGAAAGAAGATGAAGAAGCAGCAGCCGTCAGATTAGCAGCCGAAGAAGATAAGGAGGAGGATTCTATCCAGACCTCTGAGGAGGAGACACTTGAGAATATTAGTATCTTATAAGTACACCAAGATACTACGCAAGGCATTACATTATTTGAGACAGTGCAAGTGGGTGCTTCTAGCTTCAATTTGACGCAGACTGATCAACATTTGGGAAGCACAATGACTACCAATAAGCCGTTGAAGCAGTTTCCCCTCTTTGAATCCAAGTTCAATTCATCAGTTATTAACAATTCAGCTACGATTATCTCTGACCTGGACCCTAGTCTTGCTCCAACAATTGCTGTCTCGTATACTGAGTCTTTGCAGACTGATGTTTTACCTTGCAATGCGGATGCACCACTGACCTATAATTCAACTTTAAAAGCAGTACCTCCTATGCCAGAGGTGGTAGCGGCTTCAGTGCATAATACAGATAATTCAGCAGGCACAACTGCTACTTACACGACAACTTGTACAACCGATGGGGCGGGTGTCCTAAGCCCCATTTTACCTATGGATTTAGAAACCACCCAGACGATAGGGTCATTGCAATTATCAGTCAAAGACATGTTAAATCTGATATTAGACGAAATTCGCGAAGTAAAGCAGTTCCAAAGAGCCGAATTGGTCGGGATCCAGAACCGATTGGACAAAATTGAAGATATTGTATCCACTCTCCCCCCCGCCTTCAGGAAGCTGAAGCTAGGATTTCGGTCGTAGAGGATGAGATGACTCAGGTTAAAAAGGATGGCAAAAGTACATCTAAAACTTCTAAGGCCTTAGAAGTAAAGCTTGACGAACTCAAAAACTTTAATCGTCGGTCAAATCTGAGAATAGTCGGGGTTCCCGAGAAAATTGAGGGGTCTGATATGGTTAAATGGGTGTCCTCCTTTTTGTTACACGAAGTCATACCGGAGTTTAAAGGCGACCTGACGATCACCCGAGCCCATTGGGTACCTGCTTAACCTTTTCCCAATTCTGCTCTTCCCCGTACTATTCTGCTGAATTTTGCCGATATTCGAATAAAAGAGTCCATTTTATCAAGGGCCATTAAACAAGGTCAATTTCCAGTCAATGCTACAGCAAAATGTAGGATATTTTCGGAAATGTCTGCGGCTGCGGCTCGACGCCGAAAGGAGTTCGTTAAATTACTTCATTTGTGTAAGGCTAAGGGAGCTCAGGCCGCAATCGCACAACAGTCCAAACTGAAAGTTCTGATTAAACGCAAATTTCATTTATTAACTGATGTTGAAGAGGCACAAGAGCTGCTAAGTAAAATGTCACCTGGTTAAAGGTAGCTGATGGAATTTTTGGAAGGGGCAGATTGGTGGTCAGGGAGGGGATACTGGGAGGCTATGGGGTGTTACATCAAGACACCTCTAGGATAGGGGAAGCGAATCAGTGGCCAGCGTGGGAGAGTGTAGGAAGAAGATGGCCACAGGTCAAAGTGAGGGTGGGGGTTAGGGGTGGGGCGCTTGGGGTAAAAATTTGAAAAAAAAATTGAGGTTGATTGCAGTAAAACGGTTTTGTGTAAAAAATTAACTTTTTAGGCACTTGGGCATATACATACATCAAATGAGGTATTTTGTGATTAAAGACTTTGTGTTATTTTCTGCAGTAAATCATGTATCATGTCGCTCTGTAAGGGGTTGAAATTGATATCGTTTAATGTGAATGGCCTAAATAATTATAGAAAAATGCGAGCAATAGAATCTTGGATTAGGACTGAAAATCCTGCAGTGGTAATGTTACAGGAGACTCATATTCTTGCTTCTAAAAAAGAGGACTTTAAGATGTTTAAAACTTGTGCTTTGTTCCAGGGGTTTTCATGCGCCATGGGTTCACAACGTGGAGTCGCTATTGTTATAAATAAAAATTTTGAGATTGAGATTATCCAGACTGAAAGTGATCCTTCCGGTCGTTGGTGTTGGGTAGTATGCAAATTTAAAACGTATCGTATCTCAATTACCTTTGTTTGTTTCTATGCCCCTATAGAGGATAGTCCCCAGATTTATGAGGCTCTGTTTCAATCTCTGTTATTGGTAGGTGGAGACATCATTATTGGTGGTGATTTTAATCTACTTATGAACCCCAACTTAGATTCCACCTCGCCTCTTAAAAGACAGTCTAAGCCCAGATCTTTTAGGACTATGCTAAACTATACATCAATACTAGGATTGTGTGACCCATGGCGCCTGCGAAACCCGCGGAAAAAGGAGTTTACCTGCTGGTCTGGTAGGTTTAAATCCTTTTCTCGTATAGATTTTTTTCTTGCCTCTAGACAGCTTAAATTTAGATCTCAGAAATTTTATCACAATAGCTTTTCAGACCATGCCATGGTGGTGATTAATTTTGATTATGAAGAGAATGTTTCGAAAAGATGGATGTTTAACAAAATTTATTTACAGGATACAAATTGGGTATCTACATTAAAATTAGAGATTGCGGAATACATTGATAGAAACATAGGTACGGCCCCTCTTCATATCATTTGGGATTCTTTAAAGGCCTTTATACGGGGTACACTTATCAGTAAAGATGCAGCGGAGTGGTCTGCCCTAAAAATTACTAGGAATTCACTGCTACAAAAAATTCAGGATCTCACATTATGTCTACATCGTAAACAAAATGGTGATGTTTTAAACCAACTGAGGGAAGCCAAACAGGAGCTTAGTGCCCATTACTATGAACAAAGTGAAAAGGTCTTTCGAAAACAATCACAAAAAGTATACAAAGAGAGTAATTTTACATGGAAATTTTTAGCCTGACAAGTAAAAGAGCAGGCGGCCTCCAATATGATTAATTCTTTAAAAGACCCGGTTACTCACATTGATACATTCGCTCAGGCTGAAATAAACTCTATTATGCTTCAACATTACGATAGAATCTATACTACAAAACACACTATCGATCACCAAAAACTCTCCGAAATCTTGGGGCGACATGAAATTCCAAGTTTGTCTTTAGAGGATCAGCTGCATATGCAAAGACCATTCTCTATGGCAGAATTGGAAATAGTGGTAAAAGACCTTCCATCAGAGTTCTTTAAAGTTTTCTTTAACTCTTTCAGTGACTTATTTTTGTTATGACTAAATTCCATGCTTGAAGGAGGAAAAATTCCTGAATCCTTCCATGAAGGTACAGTTATTATTTTTTTGCAAAAGGGGAAAGAACCCATCCAAACTCTTTGAGGCCAATCACCTTACTAAACTCAGATTACAAAATAACCACTAAGTTGCTTTCACTTCGTTTCAATAATTTTACGGCAGAGTTGATCCACTCTGATCAAAACCGTTTCGTTACAGGTAGACAATTATTTACAAACACACATTTTTTAGTCGAGGCATTAGATTATTTTGAATCACGTGGGATCCAGGACTTGGTTTTATTATTGGACGCTGAGAAATCTTTTGATTTGGTGCGTGGGACACTATTTTTGTTATTTTAAGAAAGTTTGCTATTTCACAACACATTATTAATTTGATAAAGAACTTGTACACGGGTGCTAGAGCAAACATAATCATAAATAAATCATTAGCAGGCTCAATAGCAGTTCAACGCGGTACTAGGCAAGGCTCTCCCCTGTCACCTATTCTTTTTGCTTTTTTTATCGAACCATTAGCTGTTGCCATTAGGAATTGTCTTCATATCACTTCACCAGTTACTGCCATGGCCAAGATCAAACTATATGCAGATGACATCATGCTATTAATTAAACCCGATCTTGTTTCACAGACATATATTTTCAAAACCTTTGAAGAGTTCGAAGCCTTGGGAAGCTATCAAATCAACAGAAAAAAGACCGAAATATTGGTTTGTGGGGGGGCAGACCCAGTACTACACATAGATTTACAAGGCTGTATCAATTCAAAACCGAAAAGATACTTGGGGATCATGTTCTCTGCTAATATCCTGGATCTTTATACCCTTAACTTTGTTCCCTTAATTAAAAAAGTTCACTCAATGTTTGCTCACTGGGATTCTCTGCCTCTCTCTATACTCGGCCGAATTGCTTTAATTAAAATGTCAATCCTTCCTCTCTTTAATTTTTTATTTTCATCCATTCCAGTTTATTTGCCTGGCTCTTTTTTTTGAAAATAGAATCAATGTTTTCAAAATTTATTTGGGCAAAAAAAAACGCCTAGAATAGACTTACGGACTATAACTGCAGAAACTGAATATGGAGGTCTTTCTTTACCAAATCTAAGAGATTATTACTTTGCATATTTCGCACAATACCTAGAGAGATTTAAAAATGTAAACCCAGGTACTGTTTTTTAATAAATTTTTTCTTTAATTTATTATGTTCAGAAATCCAGATTCCATCCCCTTTGCTTGTGCCGAGATCACCAAAATTTGTTCGCTACAAGACTTTAAATAGTTTTTTTAAACGACGCGATGCTATGCATAAGAGATATACGCTTCCCCTTTTTCATTTAATGACTCCCTTAATTGGCACCTTTTCTTTTTTAAGGTTTAAAATCGATCAAACTGTTATAGAAAACTGGGGTCAAGCAGGCTTTAAAACATTATCTGATTTTCTAAGGAATGGGACCTGGCTCACAGTCAACGATATGACATGCCTGCTTTCAGGCAATTTTTTGTTATTGGGGTCCTATATTAATTTGATTTACCCTACTTTGATGCAATTAGACCCTAGTACTATTACTAATAACTCCTCTTCATTAGTTTTAGATCTTTTTGTTAACGATCAGGTAAAGAAACCTGGGGCTTGGAAACAGTGTCTGATACAGAGTCGGGAGGACGAGTTGATTTCTAAAGCTACCCGTTAATGGCATATACAGGAAAACTTAGTTTTATCATCTGAGATATGGAAAACTATTAATCAGATTAATTTCAGTGTATTACGTGGTGCCAATTGGCGTTGTATGCTGTATTTTAGCAAATGGCTGCTATACCGTATACCAGTAATTATAGCCAAGATGTATAACAATGTATCCTCTACATTGTAATTGTGAGCAGGCCAATTGGTCACATATTATGGCGCACTGTCCTAAAATTAAGATTTTTTGGGGAGAAATCTTTGATTTTCTAAAAACTTATTATATGTTATTGATTCCATGAAATGAGAAAATGTTATTGTTTGGATATGATCCTGAATTTACATTTACAAGCCATGTGTCAAAATTGATTTACATTATAATGGCCGTTGCTAGATCTTTATTACTGGTTTTCAACACAAATTCCGACGTCTCACGAATGGTTTGAAAAAATGAAAAGGGTTAGGAAAAGTGAACAATTGTAGGCTAAAAGAGTTGGGGGTACAAAAAAGTTTGATCAAATTTGGGGGTTTCATTTTGTTTAAATGTGTTTAATTTTGCATTAATTGTTTCATATTGGGTTAAACTGAAAATGAATCAAATGTATACGTATTTGTGAAATTTTTGACTTTTTTGACATATACTGTAAAACTCTGCATACAACGTCAATAAAAAAATGTTTTAAAAAAAAAAGGTATGTGGTCATTCAGGTATACTGTTGAACTTGGTGCTGGAAATCAGTGTTCGAGGCTCAGAGTCGCGTCCACATCCTGTTATTGTAGAGTAATGACGTAATCTACGCGTGCCTGAAAATGTACTATAAATACGGTGCTCATGTAAATTGTTGATATAGTTTTGGGTCGACTTCGCACTATATAAATATGCTAAAAAAAACAAGAAATAGCACACACTTATAAATTGACTATAGAGTTTCTTTGCAGTATTGTAATGATCCACTTTGTACGTTCGTATTTGTAGAATGAGCGAGAGAAAGTTATATAATCGAAGTTTTTGTTATTGGCAGAGGTAAGATGGTTGCATACGCTGTTTACAGCAGAATATAATGTGGTAGAACGCAGGAGCAGCATTTTACAACATAATAAGTACACAGACACAGATAGATAGTTGAAGTGTGTATTGGCATGTGTGCTCGACTCCATTTTATTATGTTGCTGTTGGTAACAAGTACAAAAGTAATCATGATATCATACACAGATATTCAATCATAAATGGTTTATGACTCCTGCTGTACAAAGGTAAGAACACTATATGTGAAATAATACACAGAAGATTCTATTGTAAAGGGTTTAGGAGTTGTGGTGCACTAAGGTAGGATCGGTTTGTGTGGAGCCTGCGATAATGCGTGGTTCAGGCAGAGTGAACTGGTAAGAATGTCTTTTGGCAACTGAATTTTGACTTAATAAGGTCACATGGCGATTATTTATGGGGCACTGAGTTAGTGGTACGTCTGGTGTTTAGCATGTGCTCACCCAGCGGTGAGTGGTTTGAGCGGTCTGTACACAAAGCATTGAGTGTTGCATACTGGACTGCATAAACTTTGAGGGGGGAAAAAAACTACCATCAATGTTTATCAATTACTCTGCAAACTAGGTCTACTGATTGCTGCCCATAACAAATTAAACGATTGCATTTCACGCAGTGCATTCTAAATTTCTCAAAATGGGGACGTATGTCTGGTGGCGATGTTAAATGTGATGCCCCAGAGGTACTTGGTATTGCCGGTGGTGGAGGTACATTTTGGCGCTGTGTTCTACATTCCTTGTGAGCATAGTTCACAGGATTCAGCGATTAAAGGTGCTTGCGCATACTAGCAGTGCCACAAGAGTATTTTTTGTCTCTGCCTTAAATAAATCAAGGCTAAATTCCATACTCTCTGTAGTGTAGATACAAAGATTAATTCAACTTGTAAACCATGCTATTCGCAGTGTAGATCTTAGGCTGGACTGCATTATCTGTAATCACAATTGAAATAAAAGATGAAACATGTATGGAATACATTGTTGAAATGTGTATGTTTCAGGGACATTATAGTTCAAGTTGTGACCTGTGCTGTTCGCGGTGTAGACTGCCATTGAGTGTGCCTTTGCACTTGCAGCGTGAATTTAGTTTTTCAACTAAACCTAGAACTGACATAAAAGAAGTTTAAGAAGGAAGGCTACTAAAGGGATATTCTATAGCGTTTGATAGACGTTTTGCTTTGTTTGGTACTGCACTGTGCAAATAATGAATGAAGAGTCAGTTCAGTTCTGCCTGAATACGGACAAGTGGCGATTAATTATTATGCACTGAGTTAGTAGTACCTTTGGCACTGAGCGTGTACGTAACCTGTGATAATGCGTGGTCTAGGAAGTGGGGGTAATGTTTTTTTACTACTGAATTTTGCCTTAATAAAGCTTTGTGGTGAATATTTATGGTGTACTGAGTTAGTGGTAAGTCTGGTGTTTAGCGTGTACATACCCTATACTGATGCGTTTTCGGAGAGGGGGAACACACAGTAATAGGAGTGTGGTGATTTTGTTGGCGGAAGGACTCAATTGAAGAGTGGTGATATTTGCAGTTTTTACTATGTTGAGAACAGGATGATAATTAAAAAAGATAGAAAAAACAGATATGCTTAATGAACATTATAATTAGGAATTATCATTGAAAAAACCTTTGAAATTCACTGAAAAAACCATAGGTTTCAGGCAGGTTTTAGTTAGGAATTATCATTTAAAAAACCTTTGAAATTCACTGAAAAAACCATAGGCAGGTTATAGTTAGGAATAATCATTTAAGAAAACCTTATAAATTCATTAAAAAAACCATGGGTTTCAGGGGTGTCATAGTTAGCTGGACATTTCACTCATACAAAACCATTGAAATTCCTCCGTTATAATTAGTTGTACTAACTGTAACTCTCACGCCCGCAATCCACTGGTGATGATGTCACATATTACTTCATTCATTACATGGTCAGTGACTTCACTGATGACATCACTGATGACATCTCAAATGACATCACTGATGACATCACTGATGACATCATCCATGTGACAATCAGATGCACCTCATCATATAATATATGATACTATAATACCCCTGAAACCTACATTTTCTTCAATGAATATATCTATCTTTATATATATATATATATATATATATATATATATATATATATATATATATATATATATATATATATATATATATATATATATATATATATATATTTGTGTGTATAGATATCTATATATATATAGATAGATATATTAATTACATACTGGACCTTATTTCTATTCAAAAAGTTCTTTTGCCAATAACTTTAGCGCCGTTTGATGAATTTTCGCAAACTTTGCAAACTAATGGTTCACTCAGGTCAGCTCCTGTCCTGAAAGTTTCGGGGTCACTCATCAAGCGGGGCTGAGAACAAAAAAGTGGGGGTCCCAAAATGTGTTTTCCCCCATGTTAATTTCCATAGTAATTTTGGAATAGGCTACAGCCCTAACGGCTGAACGGAATTACACCAAATTTGGCAGATAGGTAGCTCATGGTTCAAAAAGCGACCTTTTTTCAAATGGTGTAAGTCCATTCAGTAGTTCCTGAGAAATTCAAAAAATGAAAATATCTATATCTGAGCACCAAGGAGGAACCAAAAATTCTCCAGAGCACGAGTTTCATTCTTATTGGCAGCGAGTCACATCAAAAAGGATGAATAATGTTGCAAATGTAGGGAATGCTGCAGGGTAGAAACACCCTGACCCCTAGGGCTGGTCAGCGGTTCCACAGGGACCCCCAGGGCCAATTAAGAATTTTTTTCAGCGGAAGTTGCACTGGGTGCGTGAATTTTGCAGAGTAAACAAAAAAAACTAAGCGTGGTCTCCTGTGGTTCATTGTCCTTAAGCCATCAGGTGGGCCAGGTCTCGGGGGCAATGTGTGCCCCACAGCCCCGGGGACCACCACCTCTCCGAGGCTTCATCAAAAATGTGTGGGGGGACTTGCAGCCACCGCAGCTCCGGGGACAGCCACCTGTTCGGGGCTTTTTTTTATAATGGCGGTGAGGCCTCCGAGGCCCCCCAAGCCCCGGGGACTACCACATCCCTGGGGCTTTCTTAAAATAGTGTGGGGGCCTTGTGGGCCCGTCAAGCCCCGGGGACCACCACCTCCCAGGGCTTTGATAAATATTTAGTGTGGGGGGCTCAAGCCACCCCACACTGCCCCGGGGATCATCACCACCACAGAATATTGAATTTGTAAATACGGGGGACAACCACCTCCCTGGGGCTATTTTCACACGCGCGCCCCCCTCCTGGAGCCTGCAATTGCCCTGGGGACCACCATCCCCAAGGGCCAGCTCCTGCAATGTCCCAGGGTGCCCACCCCCGGGACTTTGCTGTTTGCTATGGCAGGGTGGGAGAGCGGCTCCTGCCCTGTCATAGCAAACACTGCTTTCCTGCTCTCACTTCAATGAAACAAAGCAGAATTGCTTTTGGACATGGGAGCTGCATGTCAGCTGCTCCCCTTGCCCAAAAGCAATGCCAGCTTCTGCAAGAGGCAGGGAGCTGGCAGGGACCATGGGGGTATTTGGGCTTCCCCCATGCTCCCCAACCCTGAGGCCAGGCCATGAGGGATGGGGTCCCCAGAGTCATTATTGTCCTGAGGAGAGGGCAAGCTGTCCCCCTCTTTCATAAAAAATAAAAAAAATAGGGGCAGGCCCCGGGAGATGGGTTCTCCGGAGCCAATACTGGCCTGAGGAGGGAAGCATGTTGTCCCCCTCTTTTAAAAAAAAAAAAAATATTTGCAGGCCCGATGTATGGGGTCCCCAGGGTTATTATTGGCCTGAGGAGAAGGGCCACACGGTCCCCCTCCTTATTTTTTTTAATTATTAACTGCTGGCAGGCTCCGGGGGATGGGGTCCACGGGGCAAATACCAAATAATGGAAGAGAGGCTTTCTTTTTCTTTCGAGTTTGGAGTCGCGACACCAACGCGGTTCTCAGTGTGCCCCCCATGTAACATCACGCTGGATTCGCGAATTCACCTTAAATCAATAATCAAGTAGTATATAATTTAGAAGGTAGTGTTTTATTTGTGAAGTTGTTTTAAAGAGTTACTGGGATTGCAGTTAAAACAAGATTACAATATATAAAATTTAAAATTAATAGTTAAACTTGAAAAGTGTATTGTGTTGTAGTACATTGAACTCCTGCTTTTGCAGATTTGCGGCGGGTGCGCAAATCCACAAAAAAAATATGTATGTGAAAAAAAAATTACATTTACTTTTATGTTATATGGTGGCTCTAAAAAGAGCCCTAGTATTCATTATGAGTTTAATAGAGCTACATGTAAGTGCGGATGCACAGGTTTAGGTTGTTGAGAAAGATTCTGTTTTCTTGATCTGTGAAGTGCACGCCATCACTTCTGTAGATGTCATCCATATCAAAATGTAGATTGTTGTTGTAGATGGACCCCATTCTGTAATCTCTGAGGTATGCAGAAACAGCTTGATTGACATTCTTCCTAGCGTTCTCAAACTGTGGACATAATTGAGTTGACCACTTCCATTTCTGTTTTTGGCATATTTTAGAGTTTCCAAAGACAGTTTGAGATAGAAGCAACATCAATTGTGCAAAAGTGTCCTTCATTAGCATTTCCAGACCTAACCCAGTCAATGTGCCTAGGTCATTGCTACCACAGTGCACAATCATGAGGTCAGGGGGTTGGAGATGCAAAAAGGTTTTAACCAAAGACATCAATTGGTGCCACTTCAATCCATTTAACATCTACATTTTGCAAAGCTAGTTCTTTGTCAGCATACCTTTCGCACCAAAAAACAGAGCTCTGCCCAACAATCTATACTGTAAGCATCTTGAGGGGATGTCTGGAAGTAATGAAAACATGTTTTTAGCTGAGGTAGTCAGGTGGTAGAATGAGAGGTATCTAAAATGGTGGGCACAATGCTGTTTTGAAAATAGAAGAGAATTGATTGGCTGTTTAAGAACATTGTACATTCAAGAATAGGGTGCATGTTACTTTCTTTAAAAAGAATGTTTCTTGTTCGTTAATAAAACATGTTTAAAAAGTACAGTAGATAGGATAAGGTAAATTTTTGCAAACGTTAACCACACCTGCTGTTTGCATTTGTAACCTTATGTGCTGAACTTGAAAATATGGTGAACTCGTGACCTGCCAGTTCAGTTGAATGTTCCATGAATTGTTACTAAGGAAGCTGGCATTAAGCAGAATGGGGTAAGGGTTGAAACTTAGCTATGGACTTAAAATGTGAAGTTGTAATTTATATATAAGTGAAATCTTATTAAAGTATGATTTCCCAAGTCAGTACTATCTTTAGAAGTGGTGTGTTCTTAAAAAATAGTGGTATTTTTAATTGTAATATATTTTTGAACTCCGGTATGGCTTTGCGGCTCTATCGCGTTGGTGCATGGTGGAGTAGCGACTCCAAAAAATTCCAGAATCAGAATAGGCACTTTTAGAAGTCAGTTTGTAATATGTCTAACCAATAGAAATGTGTTTTATAATTTGAAATAATATAGGAAGTAATGTGATTTGTTACTTACATGTATTTGTGTGGAGAAAGAGAGGGAAAGTTTGCCATTATTGGTTTTACCTTGCTGAGAGTGGTGCATTACATTGATTGTGTGCATAAGAAAATCTTTTATCAGTTTGTGATATTTTAAATTCAACAAATCAATTTGGAAGGTGAGTGAAAAATTTGTGAGGTGTATTGTGTATTAGGTTTATTTTTAATCTTTAAAAATTATTGATGAACTGTGATATTTGAAATATATTATTAAATGTAGAGATGTGTATTGTAGTTTGTTTTATTATAGTTAAATGTTGTTTGAAATAGATTATGTATTCTAATATGTTTGTACTGGAAGATGGATTAGTGATTATGGTAGTTTGCTTTAGGGTGTGGATATGTACATTTGTAGTATACTGCATCATTTTAGCTGTTGCTTTAAAATTGGAGGTGGAGTCTGGTTTTAAGGTGTGCATGAACTTCTGTGTCAAATATGTTTCTACTTGTATATGTATTTTCATATGCATTATACATTTGAAGGTGCATGATGTATAACATGGAGGTATTGTTGCTTTTTATGTGGTAGTCTCAAGACTGTGCGTAGTGGTCTAATGCTGAAGATGCAGCATATTAGTGTGGTTTGAAAGATGTTGACATAAGATATTATTGATTAGGGTTCTTTTTTAAATTTCTAGAGAGGTACAGTTGAAATATGCCAAATAATCTTTGATGTTTGCTTGAAATTAGAAGTTTGTTCTGTGAATTTTTAGGTTGAGGATAGTGTTATGGTACAGACATATTCATGTATGCTTTTAGGAATATGGTGAGACTTTTAGTAAAGACATGTGAAGGGTTCCTGCTTTGTATTTGGGTAGGTGTAACATTATAAGTAGTTGTAGAATGGTAAAGCAACAGCCTGAAAGTGAGGCTTGAGATGTTTGTAGAGATGTTATTTATTGGAGTAATTTGTATGATGTGAGGAAAGTTATATTTCGTATATACCGCATAATTTTCAGTGTCTGCAAATTGAAGTGTAGTCTTTGAAGTGTTGAGCTGTAGATGCTGTTGTGACTGAGATATGTGTCTATTTGCACATATATTATGGTATGTGTTATGTATCTGAAGATGATAGATGTAT
Source organism: Lissotriton helveticus (assembly GCF_964261635.1). Classification (NCBI taxonomy): domain Eukaryota; kingdom Metazoa; phylum Chordata; class Amphibia; order Caudata; family Salamandridae; genus Lissotriton; species Lissotriton helveticus. The sequence goes on from NC_136057.1 coordinate 603,151,633, forward strand.
AAAACACAGGTATACGTTTATCTATGTATTATTTTTATATATAATGCTGCTAGTAAAAGGTACAGACATATGCATACATGGTTTTAGAAATCTGGGGAGACTTTCATGAAAGATAACTGAAGTGTTGCTTTGCTGTTAGCTATGCTCTATACCTGATTACTACTAGAATAGTGAAGCAGTAGTAGAAGAAAAGTGATGTTTAAGATATGTTGGGAGAGGCATTATTGATTATGGTACTTTATAAGATTCTGTGTAAAAGTTAACTCAAAATTTGCCACATAGATCTAGGTGTGTTTGAAATGTTAAGTGTAGTCTGAAATGTTTTAAGGCCTTTATGGTCTTGTGAGTGTGGTCATGGTTCTACTGGCACATGTATTCTAATATGTGTAATGCTTTAGGCAATAGGTATAGCTAGAAGCATGCATGTTTTTAGGAATATGGTTAGAGTTATTGTAGAGACATGGGATAGGTTGCCGCATTATGTTTGACTAGGCCCAATATTTTTACATATGCAGTGCTGTAATCACTCAGGCATTACTCCTACACTTATGCAAACATCCAGGCACTACCTATGCACTTATGCAATCACTAAGGTGTTACCCATGCACTCTTTGAATCGTGTACCCACTTCTCATGCACTTATATAATCACTCAGGCACCTATGTTGTAGTCTTTCAATCACAGATGCAGTAGCCTTGTACTTATGTAATCACTCATCTAGTAGTCATGATATTATGAAATTACCCAGGCTCTGACTTTGCACTCATGTGTTCACTCAGGCGTTATCTCAGTAGTTCTGAAATCACCCAAGAAATACCCAAGCCCTTATAAAGCCACCCAGTCACTTTCTATGTAGCCATGTAAATCACTGAATATTACTGCTGCCGTCTTGCAGTTACCCACGTGCTATATATGTTCATCTTTAATCCCCCAGTTACTTCTGTACTCATGTAATCATCAATGCATTAGCTAGTCAGTGGTTCAATCACCCAGGCACTATGCTTGCACTCTTTCAAACACTGAAGCACTATTCATGTACTTATGTAATCACTCAGGCAATACTCATGCACTTATGAATTCACCGAGGCACTACTTTTGCACTCTTGTAATCACTCAGGCAGTACCTTAGTATTTCTGTAATCACCTAGGCAGTACTCGTGGACTTATAAAATCACCCACTCGTTTCCTTTGTACTCCAGTAATCCTGTTGCTATTACCGCCGCTGTCATGCAATCAGCCAGGCATTACTTATGTACTACTCCTGCAGTTATAGAATCATGCCGTCTCTATCTATGCACTCATGTAATAACCCAGGCACTACCCTAGTAGTCATAGAATCACCCAGGCCCTACTATTGCACTCATCGATTCACCTAGGCACTTCTTAGTGAGTCATCTATGCCTTCAGGTGCCATTTATACACTTATTCAGGCACTGAACCTTTATGTGTGCACTCATGTAATTAGCCAGTCACTATCCATCTTCTTCTGCAATTACCCAGTGACTACCGTTGGAGTCATACAGTCACCCAAGTACTACCCATGGAGTTTTGCAATCACTCAGGCAGATCTCTAACATGTCTCAGTTTCTAGGTTTCACTATATTGCAGAAATATTGCATATCTATTTCTTTTAGATATGATGATGATTTGAAAAGGTTTTTAACACTATGGAGAGACTTATGGTTGAGTCATGTAATAGTCTGCTGTTTTATATTTAGCTAGGCCCAACACTCATGCAGTTATAAAATACTCTAGTACTACCCATGTAGTCTTCCAATGATACAGGCAGTATATATGCACTGATGCAATCACACAGGCATTACCCCTGCACTCATGCAATCACCCAGGCACTAGCTAGGCACTCATGCAACCAAGGTGTTACCCATTCACTCTTTAAATCATGTAGCCACTACATATGCAGTTATATTTTCAGTCAGGCACTAACGTTGCACTCCTTCAATCACGTAGACACTACCCTTCTACTATATAATCACTCAGCTAGTAGTCATGCACTTATAAAATCACTCAGGCACTACCTTTGCACTCCTCCAATTACGCAGGCATTTCCTCATGCTCCTGTAATCACCCAAGCAGTACTTATGCAGTTATAAAATCACCCACTGATTTGCTATGTACTGCAGTAATCCTCCAGATATTACCCCTTTAGTTATGCAATCATGCAGGCACTAGTTATGTGCCACTCTTGCAGTTGTTGAATCATTCAGGTCCTACTGTTGCACTTATCTATTCACCTAGACATTACTCAATGTATTTCTTTATTTATAGATGACAATATTTGTATATAATTATTTTCATATTATTAATATTTTTTAGAACGATAATAAACCTTTTTTCTGAAATATTCATAATTTTTAAGAAATATTCAGTATGACAAGAACAATTCAAAAGAAAAGAAAACGGACGAAACAGAACTATTTAAAGGATAGAGAAAAGCAGAAAGAAGATGAAGTACAACATGTCACATTGAAAAAAAGTCTTCTGGTAAGAGAACAAAATAATTTGTTAAAAGTGTTTTTAAAAAAGTAATCGATTTTGAAAATGGGAAAAAGAAAAAGAAAAGTACTACAAGCAATAAGAAGGAAAAGAAAAAATTAGACATTAATGCAAAATCAGGTTAAAGGAATACAATCTATGTTGAAAAAAGGATGAAACAATATAAAGACATTAGGAAGACAATATATGAAATTAGAGTACTACAAAATGTATTGAAAGCTTGTAAAACATATAAAAGAAGATCATCATTTTACAAAACTAAATAACAGATTGAAAGTGTAGTTAAAAAGGTTTTTGAATTGAAAAGAAAATTGTTTATATTAGTATTGAATGGAATGAAAACATTGAATAAAACAATGCACTTAATGAAGCAGAAAATTAAAAGAAAAAGACAGGATAATAGAACTAACTTTTGCAAAACTTTTTCTGGTGAATGGAAGCACACTTCTAATATGGAGCCTTTTTTTAATGAAGAAAGCTATTTTCAACAACTTACATTAGTTCATGCATTTGATACCAGTGGTCGTTGTCATGAAGTTAAAAACGGATGTCCAATTGAAAAAGAAAATATGGTTCCTAGAAATGTGGAAGAAGTAATAGCTGAAGAAGCTTAAGGGAGACATACAAAAGCTCCAGTGTATAAGTGGGATTGTAGTAGTATTTGTAGTATACAACAGTAATCTATTGATACATTACGAAATTTCTTACGATATTATGGTAAAAAAAAGTGTTAAACTGAAGATTAAGATGTTGGAAGGACCAGATCATCGTAAAGTGAGAAAATATAGTAACTTGCAGGGTCATTCTCAGGATTGTCTTTCTAGACAAGTGTGTTGAAGTACTTTTCATCATTTAAGAATGTTAGCACTACATCATTCAGAAATGTGGAAGTTAGTAAGAAGATTATACTATGTAAAAAGTCCTGCATTATCTCTAAATGAAATAAACACAACTCTTTTGCATGGTTCAGTGTTGGATGTAAAAAAAAATTCTGATGATATAGAGTTTCATTTCTTTGGTCCTCAAGAGGAGTGTAGAGAAAGCGAGAGTTTGATGTGTAGGTGTTAAAGTAGAGATGGAAGATACTACTACAGTGAAGTTTGCAGAATAAATTACAAAGTTTAAGGTACTTTCTTGTGAATATCCAAACTATGTTTGTATTTGTTGCCGACGTGTTCACTATAGAAGTCAAATTAGGAATGTTGACGTGTATTTAAAAAGTGAAAAGGAAAACAATGATAAGTGGGAGCAATTTGGTGCTTATTTGTTGATGGAAGGTCATTTTACGTTGGGTACTGATCAACGTATTTGTAAATTTTGTTACAACAAATTCAAAGAGAACAAAATACCAGTTAGAGCTGCACATACAAACCTAAAGTTGGTAGCTATTCCTCCGGAACTGGTAGATTATAGTTCGTATGGAGCCTAGAACAGGTATGCTGCCTCCAACAGATTTACAAAGAGGTTTAAAAGGAAGAGTTGTGCATTTACCTTTAGATTTTAAGAAAAATCTCGAAACTGTTAGTGTAGAGAGAGAGGAAAGTGAACCTGTAGTCATTCTAGTTAATGGTGTAACAACGAGTCGGGAAATGTGGCAAGAATTAGTAGATGTCACCAAACTTCAAAAGGCAACATTATATCATGTGCAAAACAATATTTTTTTATAAAAATGTATATGTGGAAGAAGAACATATTTCTTTAGAAGATGAAAGAGAAAATTCAACTGGCCAAATAGAAAAAGTGGATAACTCAAGGAGTGAAGAAATGTATGAACATTATAGTATACATCCTCTACATTCAAACAAAGTGATAGGAAATACTATTGAATTATTCCAAATGAAGAAAGCAAAGGGAACACCAATGAGTGTAAGGGAAAAATGATTAGAAGTTCGTTGTTTTCCACAGCTCTTCCCCACTGGGAAAGGTGGACAATTCGATGAACGATCAGTACAGATTCCAGCTTCAGAATATCGCACAACAAGATTGTACTCAGAAGGTCCAAGATTTCGTCAGTGTATTCCATATTTATTTCATCTTCTGTTTGAAAGTGACTTGTCCAGACTTTCATACGTAGTGTACCACATATTAAACACAGGAGTGCATCTTACTCATCTTTCTGCAAAGGAGTTTTTGGACAAAGTTCAACAAGGAGACTAACATTTAGAATCTCAGTTAGTTAAAATGATGGACTGTCAACATGGTATTATTGAATATTTGTATCAGCGTCATAGAGAACTTAAATGTATGTTAAGGAACTTAGGAACCGCTACGTGATTTGGTATGCTTAGCTGTGCTGAGTACACATGGTACGATTTACTTGAATTTATACGACAAGCAATTTCAAATGTAAAAAACATTGAATTGAAGACAGCTGGAGAACTGTAGTCCTTGGATCCAGTAAATGTGTACAGATATTTTAATCATAGGTTTCAAGCTATGATGTCTTTTATCTGCAATAAAAAGAATCCACCTCTTGGAGAAGTTATTGATTTCTATTGGAGAAAGGAATACCAAGACAGAGGTACACCTCATATTTACATGCTGTTATGAATCAAGAATGCACCAAACTTTGCAACTGGTTCTGATGAACGTGTTTTGTCTTTCATTGAAACATATGTTACCTGTGCCATTTCAAAAAAAGGAGGAGAAAACAACTTGAGACAGCAAGTTTTACAGTTTCAAAGTCATCCATGTGGGTAATACTGTCGACAGAACTAAAAATACAAAATGTTGTTTTGGATTCCCACGTCCAGGAATTTCAAAAGGAAGAGTCAACAGTTTCATGTCAACAATAAGGCACACTATAACTCGAAAATCTCAGAGGAATACTTACAACATAAAAAGAACTGAAGATTCAAAGTATAATAATGACTCCATCCAGTGATTTTCATAATGTGGAATGCAAATATAGATATCCAGTGTGTTGCAGATAATTTGATTGCTGTTGCTCCCTATGTTACGTCATATATAATCAAATCTGAATAGACGGAGTTTAAAGAAATGTTGGAAGAAATTTTTCAAGAGAAGACTCTTAGTAACAATTTGTACAGCTTTAGTTTGAAGATGCTTTCCCATCGAGAGATTGGATCCTACGAATGTTCGGATCGGTTGACTTCTGCAAGTTTATATTCAAAGTCAAGAGGAATCATTTGGATTAGTCTAGGTCTTGCTGCAACACGAAAACAAGTATTGAAATATGTACAAGAAATTGAATACTTAGCATTGAATGAACCAGAAAGAACAGATATTGTTAAAGCGAATATGTTGTGTACTTACTATCTTAAAAGAAGTCCACATCTGGAAAACATATGTCTCTATGAAGTACTGCAACATTACAGCTTTAAGAGAAATGTTACAGAAAATATAAATGAAGACAAATATGCAATAATTGGTTGTGAAGGATGTTTGGTAAAACAACCCAAAGGAAATATTATTAACCACAGGATACTCAGTTGTGAAACTCCAGATAAAAGGGAATTTTTCTATTTGGCTCTTCTGCAACTTTTCAAGCCTTGGCGTAGTGAAATGGAATTACTTGGATATTTTGACCGCTATGAAGATTCTTTTAATGCATGTAAAGATAGCATTCAATGTACTTTTTATCTACAAATGTTAAATGAAGAGATTGAACAAGAAACTACTATTGCAGCTGAAATAGCTAGAGATTGTTCTCAAGAGATAGTCAAAGTTCTGCTCCATAAATTCAAGATCCATTAGGACAACCAATTCTTGAAAATGAGGCAGCAATAGCAATGAATGAAGTAGAAACGGCAATGCAAGATGCACAAGAGGATATTATTGAATTTGGAAACTTGGAAAAACAACTAAATATTGAACAAAAAGAAATATATCAGCAAGTGACAGAACAGATACATCATGGTTTACTTCATGAAAAAAAAGAATGCCAATGCACATCATTTAAACCTATTCGAATCTACATCAGCGGTCAAGCTGGAACAGGAAAAAGTTTCTTAATTAAAGTGTTGACCAGTTATTTACATACAAACACTGAACCACATTTATTTTTTGTTGTAACCGCTCCAACAGGGTTAGCAGCACACAACTTTAAAGGGATTACATTACATCGATTAATCATGCTGCCAGTTGAACATGAAAATAAGTTGGAATATCACAAGCTATCTGAAGAAGCGTGTTATGAAGTTTCAAGAGTACTCAAGAAAATGAAACTTCTAATCATTGATGAGGTGAGCATTGTCTCAAACTTAATGCTTACCTTTGTACATTTAACAATGCAACAGACTTAAAAAACAGATTATGATATTTTATCATATTGGATACTATAATATTCACTGCCCACTGCTAATCTTGTCCCAAAATGCTTTGCAGGGCCTTTCGCTGGGATTGTATTTTTGCCCATAACTGTGCTTGGGGTCGTCCTAAGAGGATGGAACCACCACTGAATCGTTCAGCATGATATGTTCTTTGTGTTCAAGGCATCTGCTTGGTCCTCCCCCTAGGTTAAGGGGAACCCCAAAATCGTCACCTCTCTAATACCCTGATATTTTTCATTTGCAAAGTTCACTTTTGTGAATTGGTTATAGGCTTTTTAGCATGTAAAGTTGCTTTATCAAAGCATTTGTTGGTGCAGTTTAGTAACTGACTTCGCTACGTGGAGGAACAGAGTTTTTGCCTGAATTCCGTGGTGTTAATGGAATGCATAGTTAAGAAATCTACGCAAACCCTGGTAGCAAAGCGGAGTTCATTGCCCAGGGTTAGAAGACACTTGGAAATATTAGGGAAGTATTGGAAAAATAAACGTTTGGGCCAGATGTAGGTGGCTTAATACCGGTTGGTAACGCCGAAATTCGGTACATTTCAGCATTACTGACCTGTATTTAGCCATGTGCGATGTAGGTATTACCGAATGCCATCGGTCATAAGGAATAGGTAAAAATAAGGGAAACCAGTTACAGATTCCTTATTTACCGATCGGCAGACACCGAAACACCAAAATACCAAATCGGTAAATAAGAAATCGATAGCAAATCGCTAATGCGATGTACATACAATCAGTAATACCGAATTTGTAAAAAATCGGTATTTAAGAATCGTTAATTACCACTGACTCAGAGCAGTTGGTAATCAGGTGCACTGAATAAAAACAGCCCCAAAATGCAACAGTGTGAACACAATGGCAGCCCTCTACATTATAGAAAGGCAGCTACGTTTGCGAGCAGCAGGACTGAGGGTTTGGAGACGGGAAGAGCGTGTGTACAGACTGCGTGTCACACTGTTCCAATTGACTGTGGTAGAAATTCATGAGAGGTACAGGCTACACCCACAAACCATCCCAGACCTGATAGGGGACCTGCACCCTTACCTGGTGCATCATACACCAAGGGTGCACGCCATACCAACACATGTGCAGGTGCTCTGTAGCCTACACCTACTCACATCAGGAAGTTACCAGGGTGTGATAGCTGCAGCAGGTGGTGTGTCACAGAGTTGCTTGTCCTGTTTCTTCAACCCCTTCTTGGATGCTATGATGCAGAGAATGCATCACTACATATGCTTCCCAAGCACACAGGCGGAACTGCAGAAGACAAAGCTAGATTTTTACCAAAAGGCACAGTTCCCACATGTAATAGGGTGCATTGATGGGAGTGACCCACATTCCAATCTGCCCACCTGCAGCTACAGAATACATATACCACAACCGCAAATCCATGCATTGCATCAATGTGCAGGTGATATGTGATGCAGACTACATCATTACTGATATTGTGGCCAAATTTCCATGGAGTACCTATGACTCCTACATATTCAGGAACAGTGTGATCTACACACGTCTGGCTGCTGGTGAATTCGGAGCAGGTTACCTGCTAGGTAAATCAATGTGACACACCCTGACGTATACCTTGGATGAATGTATTGGTGACTCAAATTAATGGCACTTTCTTTTCCCATTTAGGTGACAGCGCATATGCTGTGCGGTCTTTTATCCTAACACCATAACTCAACCCATCCACCCCAAGTGTAAGGAGATACAAAAAAGCGCATAAAAGCGCATAAAAGCACATAAAAGCGCGCGCAACGTTGTGGAGCACACCTTTGGACTACTAAAAAGCAGGTTCCGTTGCCTTCACAAAAGTGGAGGTGCACGTCAGTACTGCCCCATCATCTGCTGCTAAATAATAGCAACATGTGCAATGCTGCATAACCTTGCCACACAGAAAGAAACAGCAGTGGAACAAACTGACTCTGAGGACGAGGGTGAGGATTGTCCACAGCCAGAGCACAGTGCAGCAGGTGTGGCAGCAACACCGGATGGGAGACACAGATGGGCTGAGATAACACGCAACTATTTCTGAGTAAGTAAGGAGACATAGCCAGTTACTATATTTGAGTGATGGTGTTTAATGATCATAGCACACAACCAAGATCCAAAGCAGTGTCCATACAAACATGGGTTACATCACCCATTTCAGTACAACCATATCATGGCTGGCTCTACTTGTGCCCACACGCTGCACTGCCACATTCCTTTGGCCCACTGTCCGCACTGCCAGTCTGTCCAGAGCCAGTGCTGTGGCGTTCACTGTGCCTCCTGGACTCTGTGGGAGGGGGCATGATGCTACTACAGCTAGCAGCCTCTTCACTGTCACCCCCATCACCTGTAGTGGCCACCTTGTCTGTTTGGAACACTTAAAGTGCAGTGGGCACTGTGACCAGCCCCCTAGCCACATCACGACTGCAGTTTGCCTTCCCCTCCTGCATGGCCACCGAGCATCTGCACATGAGAGAAATTGCAGTGGACAGGCAGTTCGCTGCCTTGGTGTAATTATCAAGTTTCTGCCTCTCCCTGTGCCTTGACAGATGGTCCTCGTCTAACTTGCTGTACAGCAGACTCACAGCCTCAACCACGTCACTCATGCCCTCAGCCATGGTGGTGTTCATGACACTGATGCCCTTCTCTATGCGGTGCCTGTGAGCATTCATGTGTGCCATCTCCCGAGGCACTGACCTTGTTGCTCTTCCTTGCAGGCGCTGGACCTTCAGCATGTTACTTTCAACAGCAAACACACTGTCATCTTCGCCCTGGAAGTGAGGACTGGCTGCCCTTGCCCTGCGGCATCTGGAAGTTGTGTGGGCGCGCTCTGTGGGGGACTGTGATCCTGCCCTGTTGGCATCCTCAGCCACTGTGGACTGTTGTCCCCCTGTGCTGTCCTCCTCGGACAGCTCCATCTGCTGGAAGGTGGCCACTGCATGCCTCCTGCCTGTCGGTGGTGGTGGCGTTGATGGTGGCAGTGGTAAAGGTGATGGTGGTGGTGATGGTGGTGTTGGTGGTGTTGGTGGTGGTGGGGTGGTGTGCCCTGCAGGTGACTGGACCTCCTCCTCTTGTCTCCTCTCTGTCCTGGGTGCCTTTCCTCTGCTCCCCTCAGCAGCCCTGCAAGATGGCTTGCCTGTGAAGACAGAATGTACATATGCTCACTTATCTGGCAGCAGTTGCATTGTAATCAATTTAATGCCTGCCAATAACACTGACTGCCTTCTGCTTGCTAATTGCTAATTGGTGTCACATGCCTTTGGGTTTGGTGGGCTGACTGTTCTGACATGTGATACTTCTGACTACATCTCCCATAATGCATTTCAGGTTATGAGTAAAACATCTACTGGAGTGGGAGTCCCTATGCCTCTCTGGGGATTGGGGGTAGGGAGGGGGTGCACAGCATCTTACCTTGTTTGTTGTCAGCTCTGGCTGAGTTGTCTGCATCGCCAACCCCACTCACACTCTCTGATTGGAGGGTGGACTCAACCAGGAGATCCAGAGCAGTTGGTGCAGGTGCTGTGTTCCTCCGTCCACCAGTTTTGTTGGCCTGCTTCTGCCTCTCTGCCATCCTCACCTTAGCAGTCTTCCTCAAATCGTTCCATCTTTTCTTGAGGTCCTTAATGGAGAGCTGGGTGACTTTGAAGTCATTGATTTTATCCTGTATTGCAAGCCAGATCTGCCTTTTTTGAGACTGGCACGTACAGGGACTGCTTTCCAAATAACCTATCATGGTCATTGGTAATATCTTCAATGAGGACCTCCAGCTCCCTCTCCCTAAATGTTTGTTTCCTTTTCCTTTCACCTTCCTCCTTCTCCCTCTCCTGGTTTGCCATTTTGCTAGGTTTTTGTTGCAAAATGAAGCTGAGTTGCACCTGGCTTCTCTGCTCTGCTCCCTGCCTCACAGTCAGCTTCAGGTTAAGTGCAGCTGCTTGTGTGTGGCCACTACCTGTTTGGGAGGTAATGGGAATGCACAGGATTGGCTGATTCCACAATTACCAACATTTAAAATTACCGATTCGGTATTTACCGATTCGGTATTGGGGATTCGGTGTTTAAGATTCGGTAGTGGGGATTCGGTATTTATTTTTTCCGATTCATTCCGAATCGCTATTTTTTAACGATTTAAACCGAATCGGTAATTTTTACCAATTCATTACGTACATCGGAAATACCGAGTCCTTAATAACGAATCAGTAAAATTCACTATTAAGGACTCTGTATTTCTGGATTACCTACATCTGACCCTTGCTGTCTTTTTGAAGATAAATAACGTATTAAGAATATGCAACAAGCAAGTGATGAACATCATGGAAACATTCTTCAAGATATTAGAATTGGTGTTTTGTGAAAATATGGTAAAGAAGCTACTAACAAACTTGTTTCCAAATGAAAATATTGCACCTGAAATAATGTACAAAAAATTGGAGAAAAGAAGTTTATAGTTTGCCTAACGCCAACACTGCAAGAGTGTTCTACATTCAATAAAGAACTTTTGAAACTGAAAAGACAACTAATAATGAAAATGGAAGCTGCTGATAAAATGGAGCATGAAGGAGTCACTATTCTTCTCTCTGAGAAATTTCTGTCAAAATTGTATTCTTTGGAGAAGTCTGTACCTAAAACTGCTGGTTTGGAAAAGACTTTAATCAATCAATCAATCAATCAATCATGCCATTTGTATAGCGCACTACTCACCCGGGAGGGTCTCAAGGCGCTTGGGGGGGAGGGGTATGCTACTGCTCGAACAGCCAGGTCTTGAGTTGTTTCCTGAAGGCGAGATGGTCCTGGGTCAGCCGAAGGTGGATGGGGAGGGAGTTCCAAGTCTTGGCAGCCAGGTAAGAGAAGGATCTTCCTCCGGCGGTGGCTCTTCGGATGCGTGGTACGGCTGCGAGGGCGAGGCTGGTGGACCGTAGCTGGCGGGTGGGCATGTAGAAGTTCAGGCGGTCGTTGAGGTACTTGGGGCCCAGGTCGTGGAGAGACTTGTGTGCGTGGGTGAGGAGCCGGAACGTGATCCTCTTGTCGACGGGGAGCCAGTGCAGGTTCCTCAGGTGGCTGGAGATGTGGCTGCGTCGGGGGACATCCAGGATGAGTCGGGCGGAGGCGTTCTGGATGCGCTGGAGTCTTTTCTGTAGCTTGGCTGTGGTTCCGGCGTAGAGGGCGTTTCCGTAGTCCAGTCGGCTGGTGACGAGTGCCTGGGTGACAGTCTTCCTGGTCTCGGTCGGGATCCAGCGGAAGATCTTGCGAAGCATACGCAGGGTGTTGAAGCACGATGAGGAGACGCGTTGACTTGTCTGGTCATCGAGAGGGAGGGGTCCAGGATGAAGCCCAGGTTGCGTGTGTGGTCGGTTGGCTTGGGCGCGGTGCCCAGGGCTGGGGGCCACCAGGAGTCGTCCCAGGCGGAGGGCGAAGATCCCAGGATGAGGACTTCCGTCTTGTCCGAGTTCAGTTTCAAGCGGCTGTCCTTCATCCACTCGGCGACGTCTTTCATCCCTTCGTGTAGGCAGGTTCTGGAGGTGTCGGGTCTCTGTTGAGGGAGAGGATAAGCTGGGTGTCATCGGCGTAAGAGATGATGTTGACGTTGTGCTGGCGTGCGATGGCTGCGAGAGGTTTCATGCAGATGTTGAAGAGGGTGGGGCTGAGTGAAGATCCTTGCGGGACGCCGCAGATGACTTCGGTGGCCTCGGAGCGAAACGGGGGGAGGCGGACTCTTTGTGTTCTTCCGGCGAGGAACGAGATGATCCACTCCAGTGCCTTCTCTTGGATACCGATGTTGCTGAGGCGCTGGACTAGGGTGCGGTGGCAGACCGTGTCGAACGCAGCGGAGAGGTCCAGGAGGATGAGGGCCACTGTTTCCCCCTTGTCGAGCAGGGTCCGGATGTCGTCGGTGGCTGCGATGAGGGCGGTCTCGGTGCTGTGGTTGGCTCTGAAGCCGGACTGCGATGGGTCGAGGGATCTGTTCGTCTCGAGGAAGGCAGTCAGCTGTCTGTTGATGATCTTCTCGATGACTTTAGCAGGAAAAGGGAGGAGCGAGATGGGGCGGAAGTTTTTGAGATCGGTGGGGTCCGCTGTAGGTTTCTTCAGGAGGGCGCTGATCTCGGCGTGCTTCCAGCTCTCCGGGAAGGTGGCGGTGTTGAAGGAGGCGTTGATGATGTTCCTGAGTTGGGGTGCGTTGGTGGAGTCGGCCTTGTTGAAGACGTGGTGTGGGCAGGGGTCGGTCGGTGATCCGGAGTGGATGGTGTTCATCGTGCGGGCTGTGTCTTCGGTGGTCACCGTGGTCCAGGTGCGAAGGGTGGCGGTGGGGGGCGTTGGTTCGACGGTTGGGTGCGTGGGTGGGGCGCCGAAGCTGTTGTGGATGTCGGCGATCTTGCGGTGGAAGAACGAGGCGAGGGAGTCGCAGAGGTCTTGTGACAGAGTGATGTCGTTGGTGCCGGTGCTGGGGTTGGAGAACTCCTTGACGATAGTGAAGAGCTCTTTGCTGTCGTGGGCGTTGTTATGTCCAAACTGTCGGGTAATATCACAGTGTAATTTGGATGTAGAAAAAGGTTTAGTAAATGGAGCAATGGGAAAAGTTCTTGATTTTGATAATTATAAGAAGAGCGATGGAATTCAATTTTTGAAGATTAAATTTGATCAGATTAAAGAGGTAAAACAGATGGGACGTTGTGCAGTTCATTTTTTGCTTGTAAAAGACTTGTATGTTCGTAGTGTATACAGTACTTTGATAAATATTGGAAGTATAGTGTTTAAAGACCGCATGGCATATGTTGCATTGTCTCGAGTAAGAACATTATCTGGTTTGTATTTGATGAGAAAAAGGTTAGTGCTCATGCAAATTGTGTAAGAGAGTATAATCAGTTGAGAAGACTGCATGCTCATAACTTAGGCGAATATCCCATATATGAGAAACGTATAGTATGTCCAAAACGGAAATAAGAGAAACATTCTAGTGAAATTTAAAAAAGAAAACAATTCAAGAAAATAATGAAGCTGGAAAGAAAACGAAAATGGACAGCGTTAATGATATTGTAGGATACCAGTTAGAAAATAGTTCAGGTATCAACTGCTATGCTAATGTAATTGTGAATCTTGTCTTTTACCTAGAAGATCTTCATCAGAAAATTATGGAAAATCAAGAAAAAAAGATTCTGTTCTTTATTACATTATATTTTTCAAAAATTGATAACTGATAGAAGTAAAATCCATACTGTTTCTGGCATTCGGCATCTTTTGGATATATGTACCAGTTCTTCACAATTTACACTGAATACACAACAAGATGCAAAAGAATTTCTTATGTTTATACTTGCAGTATTCGAAGATGAAGAAATTGAAATTGAAAATTTGTTTTGACTAAGTTATAGATGGGATCATAAATGTGAAGAGTGTTCATTTTCTTCTACTACTGAAATAGACAGTGAAAGATTCATATATTTGACAATACCAGATTCTAAATCAGTATCTTTTAACAAATTAGTAAAAAGAGCTAATCAAGATATGAAATGCTCTCATTGTAAATCAGAAATGTTGTCAACATTATATATAGAAAGCTTTGGAAAATATGTCATATTAATGCTGCAACGTTGTAGAGCAGATGGAAGAAAATTGGATACTAAAATAAAAAATGTTGTGGGCAAGTCAAGTATCAATTTCAGGAAGAATTTTTTGACTGTATACTGTGTATTTCAAGTGCAATAAATAATGGACACATTGCAATAATACCCATTTGGAATTCAAATGTAGTTTGCCTTATGAATTACAAATTCATAACTGATATTTTTTATGCCAACATTTTGAAAACATAATTCGGTATATTGGGAAGATGTGAACCTGAATTAACAAGTTTATTTTGGATATTTTCAATACAAAAGGATTTGGAAACATTATTCAGCCCATTGGGAAGATGTGAACAATTACCATTTGGATTATTGTTTGAGCTATTTCTTATTACATTTGCAAAATGGTGTTTGAATGAACTAGATTATATATTTGATCTTTATATTATATGCAATGTAAATGAGAGTGTATATTTTAGAAAATGTACTTCAGAGAAATAAATAATTTAATGTAGTTGAAGAATGTAATTTAGAAACTGTAGATAGGTAGACAGATAGTTGAATTTGTTGTAAATATTTTTTATGCAGATTTGGGATTTTTTCTACAATTTCATTGATTGTATTTTTCCCTGCTGGTATATGATGATCTACATTGAAATTAACCCTGGGCAAAGCACTACGCTACGCTCGCGTATTTTGCGATGATTGTGCTACGTCGCACCTCGCTAATTGCACGTTGCACAATGCAAACACGCGTGGCGTAGCGGTAATTTTTTGCTTGCTGGCGGTCCTCAACGTCAATGTTGGCAACCGCGAGCAAGCAAAATTACGTCCCTGCAAGACTTTTTCCTTGTTCACGATCAGCAACATCAAGTTGCCGATCGCGAGCGTGGAAAATAAACCTCCAGGACAGGTTCTCAATGCGGGGAGGTCAGGTTTCTCATTGAGAGTGGTCGCGTATACTCGCGACCGCTAGCAATGAGAAACTACCAGTCCGCTTTGAGACAGCTGATTCTTGAGTAAAAATCTACTCGAGCGGCAGTAAAAGACAGCTCGCACTGTGCAAGATGCCGTTTTTAATGATTGCACAGTGCGGACAAGCATCCGGTACTGTGCAATCATAGCGAACAGCCCACTTCGTGTAGTGCTACGCGTAGCTCGCATAGTGCAAAGTGCACTTCGCGTAGTTCTATTTTGCGAACTACGCCCAAGGTTAATTGAAAATCACTGTTTATGGTGAAATTCACTAGAATCTGAAAACAGCAAAAAAGGGAAACTGAATTTGTTATGTAATTGTAACATTATGCTATGTTCTTAAAACCATATTATTACATGTAATAAAATGTGTCCTTTTTTATTACAGAAAGTACACCTTGAAAAGATTATAAATTCAGTTTACAAAAAAAAAACTGTAAAATAGTTTCACTGAGTTTGGTATAAAATTTAATAAAGAAGTTAATCTAAAATAATGTAATAAGCATAATAATATGAAGTAATGTTTACAGTTATTTTTATTGCACAGACCAATTTTTTCAAATAGTACCCATGCACTGATCTTTATAATTAGGCACTATTCTCACACTATTCTCACACTATCCAAGCATTTTTCCATTCACCTAGCCTGAATCCATATACTTATAATATCACTACCTATGTACTCTTCCAATCACTCAAGCAGTACCCATGCAGTCTGCCAATCATCAACGCACTACTCCTGTACTCATGCAATCACCCTGCTACTACTCATACAATCCTCAAATCACCCAGGAACTACCCAGGCAGTCCTACATGCAGCCAGGCACTACCCATGCACTCTTCTATGCACCCAGGCATTACCCATGCACTCCTTCAATGGCCCAGACATTACCCCTGAACTCATACAATCACACAGACATTAGCAATGCACTCCTTTAATCAGCCAGGCACTACCCCCACAGTCATGCAATCACCAGGCACTACTAATGCACTCATGCAATAACCAAGGCACTACTCTTGCACTTCTCAAGTCATCCAGGCACTATCTATGCACTCCTCCAATCACCCAGCCACTACATATGCACTTATAAAATCACCTAGGCACTACCTATGTGCTTGTGTAATTACTCAGGCACTACCAATGCACTCTCCCATTAACCCATATATTACACCTGCATTCAGGCAATCACCTAGGCATTACCCATTCACTCCATCAATAACTCAGGTAGTGCCCATGCACACATCCAATCACCCAGACATTACCCATTCACTTTTGTAATAACCCAGGTATTACCCATGCCCTCATGCATGCACTCAAGCACTTCTGCAGCACTCATGCAATTACCCAAGCACTACTCATGCACTCCTCCAATCACCCAAGAACTACCCATGTAGTCCTACGTGCACCCAGGCACCATCCATGCACTCCTCCAATCACCCAGATATTACCCCTGTACTCATACAATCACCATAACATTACCCATGCACTCCTTCATGCAGCCATGCATTACCCATGCACTCCTTCAATCACCCAAACAATATTGTTGCACTCATGCAATCACTTAGGTACTACCCTTGCACTCCTTCAGTCACCCAGGTAGTACCCACGCACTCCTCCAATCACTTAGCCACTACCCATGCAGTCTTCCAATCATCCATGCACTACTTCTGCACTCATACAATCACCCTGCTACTACTCATGCACTCCTCCAATCACCCAGTATCTACCCAGACAGTCATATATGCACCCACACACTACCCATGCATTCTTCAATGCACCCAGGCATAACCAATACACTCCTTCAATCACCCAAACATTACCCCTGCACTCATACAATAACATAGGCATTACCCATGTACTCTTTCAATCATTCAAACACTACCCTTGCAGTCATGCAATCACCCAGGCACTACTTATGCACTCATGCAATAACACAGGCACTACCCTTACACTCCTCCTGTCACCCAGGTAGTACCCATGCACTCCTCCAATCACTCAGCCACTACCCATGCACTTATAAAATGATACAGGCACAACTTATCCACTCCTCTAATCACGCAGGCACTATCTCTGTACTCCTCCAATCACCCAGGCATTATGCAAGCATTCATGCAGTCACCCAGCAATTACCCATGCACTCCTTGAATTATTCAGGCAGTGCTCATGCACTCTTCCAATCCCCCAGACATTACCCCTGCATTTATACAATTACCCAGACATTACCCATGCACTCCTTCAATTAGTCAGGTGTTTCCCATGCACTCCTATAATCACGTAGACATGACCCATGCACTTATAAAATCATCCAGGCACTATGTATGTAGTTATGCATTCACACAAGCACTACTGAGACACTCGTTGATGCACCTACACATTACTTATGCACTCTTACAATTACTAAAGCATTACACATGGACTCATACAATCATTCAGGTAGTACACATGCACTTCTTCAATCACACATACACTAAACACACACTTCACCATACATTCAACTTTGCACAATTCATAGAACACTTATAAATTTGTCTTTTTTAACAAAATAGGCGGTTCTGAAAAGAACTATTTTTTTTCTTTTTGAACACTTTTAAAAAAAAATGTGTTGTTTTCTTTGCTAAAAATTGAAAAAATAAACAGAACCAACAAGAAAAACATTAAGAAAATTATGCAATTAATAGTCATTGGACAGACTGGAAAAAAATTAACACTTGTGGTTCTTAATGGCAACCACCATAGCATTTCCAGATTGCTCACCAACACATAATATCTTCTTGCATTTTAAACATCGCTGCTCAACTTTAGCAAAGTCCGGGAAGATGGTGGTTGGAGGAGTTGTGCCAGCAGATGAGGTGATGGGTCCAGCAGTGTTCTCCTCACTTGCTTGCTTTTGTACATCACGCCTCAGTTGTTCTCTTCCAAGACACCGATAGCGCATGGTTTGCAAATGCTTCAGCATTGATGACATTCCACAAGAATATTTTTTTTCTGATCCTCGTGAGAGGACCTTTTCACAAATAGTGCACGTCAACTTATGGGCATTGACCTTTTCTCCCCTTTCTCTCCTTTTCATACCGCACTTTCACAGGTTCCTCCAAATCTTCTTCATTTTCTGGTGGAAGTTGCTGTGATGGATTTCCAGCTGACATTTTTTGATGCAACAAAAAAAACCACCAAAAAGACTGAAAGAAGAGCAGCAAAAGATAACAGGTGTGTACTCTGAGAAAGCGAATGGGAGTGGCCCTTCAACTTCTAGAATCAAAAGCTTCTTAGCCAATAAAATGCTTTCTTTTGAAGTCACATGGGATTTACTCACCTTGCACGCAACCAGCATTCACCCGACGCAAATTCCGAAAAATATGTTTAAGAATACTATATATTTATTACAATTACAGATACATGATATTAGGAGTTATGTTAAGTAAACTCTTGGTATTAGATATATAATAAAGTTATATACATATACTTTTAAAACTTAAAGGTTTAGGATGGATTAGTGCACCCAGCGCGTCCCCCGGAAATACGTACATGATGTTACGCGGGGCCAATAACCGCTCACCCTTCGCATACCAAACACGCATCATACACGACTTAACCAATAAGGGGACAGAATTCTTGGATTCGTGCACCCACCGTGATTAGTACACGATCAGTACGCAAATCCTATTTTTTAAATAAATAAAACCATATTTTGGAAAGGAGATATATCAGATTATTTTTATAAAACTTTAAAAAATGTGAAAAGTTTTTGGGGACATTATAATTTGAAATTAGCATTTAAAAAACCTTTCACATTCAGTGAAAAAACCATAGGTTTGAGGGACGTTATAGTTAGAAATTAGCATTTAAAAAACCTTTGAAATTCACAGAAAAAACTATTGGTTTCAGGGATGTTATAGTTTGAAATTAGCATTTAAAGAACGTAGTCACTCATGCAAATAATCAATCACACTTCCTTTTACTGACCTATACAGTTATATACACACCACATCACTTATTCAAACAGAAACAAAATGCATACTTACTTTCTTCTACAATCACTGATACACGTACACACTCATCCATACAGCCACTCTCAAAATCACTGACTCTCACGTATAGTCATTTATATACTTCAACTTTCACATACACTGCCTTTTACATATGTAGTTACTTGGACATGTAACATTGAGACATCCATTCACTCACCTACATACCCAAACACACACTCACCCACACATACAGCTGTTTCTGCATGCTCTTTTGAACCCATTCACACAGTGAATCAACCACCTACCCACACACACACTCAGGCACACATACAAATACTCAGACAACCAATCAATAACCCATATAGACACTCATGTAGCTACTGACCAACCCATGCAGCAGCTTATACAACAACAGACAGACTAATACAGACATTCACACAGTTTGGTCACTAAACCATGCATTCAGTAAGACACATGTAATCACTCACTTAAAACGTCAGTCATGCACCTAATAAATCCTCCATTCAGACACTTATACACCCACTCATTTTTCAATACACATTGGCATATATATATTATTTAAATGGTAAAGAACAGCACAGTCATCAGTTCATGTGACCAGTTTCTGTAAAATTATAAATACATTATATACATATATATATATGTGATCAAGGCCGGGGTAACCTGGTTGAAACGCGTCATGTTGGAGGAAAATAAAATTGCACTTTAAGAATTTACCTTTTGTTGCGGTCTGTTCCTGTTTTCAAGCGCTGGGTGGAGTTTTTACCCTACTTCGTGCTGTTCAAGGACTTGGTTGTCATATATATATATATATATATATATATATATATATATATACCAAGGCACATTGAAGAATGAGTGGGTGTGTAAGTGTCTGTATGGTAGATTTAGTAGTTGCTTGACTGACTGTATATGTGAGTGATTAAATGTGTCTTACTGAATGGATGGGCTAGTGACTAACTGTGTGAATGGCTGTATCAGTCTGTCAGTTGGTCTGTAAACGGTTGCATGGGTTGGTGAGTAGCTAAATGAGTGTCTATATGGGTAATTGATTGTTTGTCTGAGTATCTTTATGGGTACCTGAGTGTCTGTAGGGGTGAGTGGGGGTATGTGACTTTGGGCATAGATGTGTGAGTGGGTGATTCACTGGGTGTATAGGTTCAAGAGTGCATCTGTGAAGGGCTGTATGGGTAGGTGAGTGTGTTTATGGGTGTGTTGGTAAGTGAATGGATGTCTCAGTAGTACAAGTGTGAGTAACTACAAATGTGAAAGGCAGTATTTGTGAGTGTTGGAGTATATAAATGACTATGTGTGAGAGTGAGTAATTGTGAGCGTGGCCGTATGGATGAGTGTGTGCTTGTATTTTTTATTGTATACGAGTGTAAGTATGTGTTAGTATATGTTTGAATAAGTGGGGTGATGTATGTATAACTGAAAAGGTGAGTAAATGGGAGTGTGATTGATTGTTTGCATGACTGACTAGTTGTGTGGGTCCTTTATGGATGAGTTGTGGTGTGTGAGTGTCTGTATAGGTATGTGAGTGCATATAATAGTGCGGTATTGATGGTTGACTGCATGTATGAGTAACTGTATGGGTGAATGAGTGGATGTGTGTTTAGACCTAGGAATCAGTGAGTTGGTATGTAGTGACTGGTATTGGTGTGTCTATAGTTTCAAAAATGGTAGTCTGTATTTTAGAGTGGGTGTACCAGTGATGTCATCAGTGATGTTATTTGAGATTGCATCAGAGATGTCACTGACCATGTCATGAATTATGTAATATGTGACATCATCAGCAGTGCATTGAGTAGGCGTGAGTTATAGTTAGCTGAACTAACTATAACAGCAGAATTTCTCAGGTTTCTTACGAGTGAAATGTACAAATACTTATAACATCCTTGAAACCTATGGTTTTTTCAGTGAATTTCCAAGGTTTTTCATATGCTAATTTCTAACTATAACGTCCCTGAAACCTATGTTTTTTTCAGTGAATTTCAAAGGTTTTATAAATGCTAATTTCTAACTATAACATAGCAGTCGTGTTTTCAAAGAGGTGATGAAAGGTGATCGTGTCCTCAAAACACCTTTTAGGAATCCCACTGTGCGGTAACAAGAGGGCTAGTTAGCCTCTAACGTCAACCTTGGAGACCAACTACCTCTTTTATTACCTTCAGTAAGTCCCACACAGCAGGATTGCTAACTTGTTATATCAGGCCCGCCCCCTTCCTGCACCACTGTGTTACCATGCTGCAAACATGGCTTCTGGCACACTGCTGCTCAGAGGATGAAGTTCACTTTTGTCCTGCCAAGTGGACCTCATCGCCCCACCAGTAGTGCACCAGAAGGCGCATTTTCAGAGTGGTGCAAAAAGGGGCATGACCCGGTCCACCTCTCTGCAACTAGGCTCTGTGGCGCTTAGTGGAGGTACCTGATAGGGGTGGGCAGACAACTCCGTTCCGCCCATGGAATGGGCAGAATTTTGCCTGTTGCGTGAAGAAGGCATAACAGGCAAATCTCCACACACTCGGGCATAGCGAAGTTGGCCTCCTGCCCGCCTCCTACCCCCACGATTAAAACATTATAAATACGAATTTAAAACAGCTTACCTTATTGGCGGCATCCCCAGGCTTCCCTCCTTCTCCATTGTGACTTGTGCTTGAAAACTGCGCATGCGCGGGGGCCCGCACATGTGCATTTCTCACGAGGAATGTGCATGCGCATGGGCCCGCGCATGCACAGTTTTCCAGCAGAAGGTAAGATGAAGAAGGAGGGCAGCCCGGTAAAGCTGCCAATAAATTAAGGTGTTTTAAATTCTTATTTATAATGTTTTAATAGTGCTGTCAGGAGGTGGGCGGCGTATAGCAGAACTACGCTGAGTGTACGGAGATTAGTTCTGTCTCTGTGGCACTCCACGTAGCCCCACTATGCCCACTACACCCACCCCTAGTACCTGGTGGGCTAGTTTCCCCACAGGGACCCTTAGAATTGAAGGGGACTTAATCCACCAATTTACAATGCACCACGGGGCGTGTTTGCACACTTGTTATATCAGGCCCTGACCCCTCCCTGCATCACTGTGCAAATGCGCCCCCTGGTGTGTTGTAAATTGGGGGATTAAGTTTCCTTGAATCCTGAGGGTCCCTGGAGGCCAACTAGCCCACCAGGGACCTCCAGTAAGCAACCCAGAGCTGCGTTGTGGAGAGGTGTAAAAAAGGGAGTGGCCACAGACCACCTCTCTGCAATGCAGCTCTGAGGTGCTTACTGAAGGTACATGGTGGGCTAGTTGCCCCCAGGGACCCTCAGAATTCAGATGGACTTAATCCCCCAACTTAAAACAGGCCAGGGAGCGCATTTGCAGAGTGCTGCAGGGAGGGGGTGGGGCCTCCGGTGAGTTGCCGGTTTCTTTTTTCTTTTTCTTTAATTCTTACTTTTTTGGGAGGGAGGCTACATGGCCCCCTTCTACTGGACACTTTTGGCCAAAGGGACCCCATCACCCGAAGCTTGATGATTTTCTTTTTTTTTTTTAAAGAAACAGGAAGAGGGCCACGTGTCCCCCTTCCCTGCACCACTATTGGCCCTGGGGACCCCATCCCCTGGGGCCTGGCCTGGTTCCTTTGTTTCTTATATTTCCGTGTAGGGGGCCACTCCTCATTCCAGGGACCCCATCCCCTGGAGCCGAACCTTTGTGTTGGGGACCAGTCGGGGAGTCCCTATGCCCCCAAGGACCTGCCGGCTTCCTGCCTCCTGTGGGACCAAACATTGCTTTTGAGCAAGGGGAGCTGCTGAAATGCAGCTCCCCTTGCTCAAAAGCAATCCTATGCTTTGCTTCATTGAAGCGAGAGCAGGTTTCCCTGCTCTCACTTCAATGAAGCAGAGTTTGCGGTGATATTTATTTTATTTTATACAATTTCTAAAGCGCACTACCACCTAACAGGCATCTTGGCGCTGGTAACTCCGAGACCAAATCAACACAGGAGGGGATCAATGCGCAGGCCTACTTCTTAGGGAATAGCCAGGTTTTAAGGTTCTTTCTGAACGCAAGCAGCTCCTTGTTTTGCCGCAGTTCAAGAGGTAAAGTGTTCCACAGCCTGGCTGCGGCCACCCCAAATGTGCTGCCCCCTGCCCTGACTTTGTTGAAGCGTGGTACTTTTATTGACATTCCTTTCGAAGAGCGGAGCTCTCTGCCCTGAACGTACCACTCAAACATTTGCTGAAAGGAAGTTGGACCTTTTCCATGCAGGGCTTTAAATACTAGACACAGGGATTTAAATTTAATTCTCTGTGCCACGGGCAGCCAATGCAGCTCCATGAGTGCTCCAGAGGCGGAAGTCTGCCTTGACCAGCCTAGTACCAATTTAGCCACGGCAGATTGTACCCGCTGAAGTCTGTCTAGCAGGAATTTAGGCGACCCAAGGAGTAGAGCGTTACAATAGTCTACCTGACTAAGTATGGTACTACGTGCAATTAGGGCACAGGCTTGATGTTGTAAGAGGGGAAAGATCTTCCTCAAAGAGTGCATAATCTCCAGACAACAGATCACCACTTTCCCCACATGCACCTCCAGGGAGAAGTCACAGTCAAATATGACGCATCACGCGGCTACGCGATACGTCACGATGTTGTTTTCGTTCGCGAGAATAGCGCTAACAGGACGCTCACCGGTACGCGCCCTGGGGCGCACCGTAACATTGCGCTTACCCGTGCGTTCACCGCTACGCGCCCCGGGGCAAAAAAAAAATAGAAAAAATTACATAATTATACAATATAAAATTCATTATAACATTTTTTACTTTTTATACCCATAGAGATTTGCTATTGCAGTTATAGTTAGGAATTAGCATTTAAAAAACCTATTAAATTCACTGAAAAAACCATAGGTTTCACACCAGTTATAGTTAGCTGAAAGTTTTACTCGCATAAAACCATTGAAATTCCCACGTTATAGTTAGTTGGACTCACTATAACTTGCGCGTGCAATGCACTGCTGATGACGTCACATATTACATCACTCATGACATGGTCAGTGACATCACTCATGACATCACTGATGACACCATCCTTATGACAGAGTGACAGACCTCCTTTCACTGTAATGTAACCATTGAAACACATATTCAAAAATAGAAACTACAATTTTCAAAAAATTAAGATTCCCATACCAGTTACAACAACCAATTCAGTAATTCCACCATCTATATACACATCCACTCATTCACCAACAGTTCTATGTACTCACTCATACATATACTCACTCATCATATGTAGTGATACACCTATACATCCTGTTACACACTGACAGTCATCCAAAAGTTACTCACACACATACTCACACATGCAAATAAACTATTGAGCATCCATTTATTTGCATATAGAGCTATAAACACACTACCACATTACTTCTAAGGAAATTTACACATATTTATTCTCTTAAACAATCACTTATATAAACACATACTTATTTAAACAGGAACTCTTACAATCTCTTACTCTCACATATACTCACTTATATACAACAATATTTACATATACTAGATTAAAACATATGTAGAAACTGATAAAGACACTAGTGAGACAGGCATTCACTCACTAACATAAACATATACACACTCATCCACCCATAGAGTCCTGCACATATGCTGTATTCAAAACACATACAAACAGAGAGTCAGTCATTCATGCATCTATGTGCTAAGTAATACCCCCACCAAACCATATAGACACTCATACTGATATTAAAACAAACATCTAATAACCCATATACATACACATGTAGCTACTCACCAACCCATGCAGCCACTTATAAACAAAGTGAAACACTAATCCTTATATTTAAATATTTAAACATTACTCACTAATATATGTATTGCCTAAGATACACTTAATAAGGCAGTTAACCAATCATTTTTTTTTTTAAAAACATCCATTTAAACACTTATTTAAACATTTATTCTTCAATCAACTTTTACATATACATATATAACACATATTTATTTTTCAGAAAGACACACATTCACTGGATGGTGTCATCAGTGATGTCATGAGTGATGTCACTGACCAAGTCATGAGTGATGTAATATGTGACGTCATCAGCAGTGCATTGCACGCGCAAGTTATAGTGAGTCCAACTAACTACACCGTGGGAATTTCAATGGTTTTATGCGAGTAAAACTTCCAGCTAACTATAACTGGTGTGAAACCTATGGTTTTTTCAGTGAATTTAATAGGTTTTTTAAATGCTAATTCCTAACTATACCTGGTGTGAAACCTATGGTTTTTTCAGTGAATATATATATATATAGCCCTTACTTCATGGACATTCCTTACTCCTCGACGGGCACACCTGCGAGGCTTAAAGTACGGGACTCGAAAATGGAAGAACACCGTCATGCCCAGAACGGATGCTGGAGTCCTCACCTACGAACTTGGCAAGTTTGCTACCCAATCGAGGAAACAGAATTGCTAACAAACGGAACGATCGCCAGCAAGCAAACTATACTGCATGCTGGGAAATGCAGGCCACTCGTGGATGCAGAGACAACTCCGGGCCAGGTTTTCAAGGGAGCCTCTACTACTTCAGTAATTAGGCAATTGACAAAGGATTTTAAAAGATGGGACTGCCAGCAACAATGGCAATTTTAAAAACAGAGGGGCATTTGAGAAAGGAACCCTCCGAAACGCGTCATGCCTAATGTTTTTTAATAAAAACTGGTGTATCCCGAGCCCCGTGGTGCCGCCTCTTTCTTCATCTGAATGGGGGAGAAAAGCCTTGGAATAATTAGCGTGTCTGTCTGGCACGCGAGGACGGCCCTTCTACAAGCATTACGGGAGTCGCTAGAAATGGAGAAGACTCCCCGACCGCCTCGCATAAAGCCTGACAAGGAGGATAAGCTGCAAACCTGCAGTCCATACTTTATGGAGAAAAGCCCTTACTTCATGGACATTCCTTACTCCTCGACGGGCACACCTGCGAGGCTTGAAGTACGGGACTCGAAAATGGAAGAACACCGTCATGCCCAGAACGGATGCTGGAGTCCTCACCTACGAACTTGGCAAGTTTACTACCCAATCGAGGAAACAGAATTGCTAACAAACGGAACGATCGCCAGCAAGCAAACTATACTGCATGCTGGGAAATGCAGGCCACTCGTGGATGCAGAGACAACTCCGGGCCAGGTTTTCAAGGGAGCCTATACTACTTCAGTAATTAGGCAATTGACAAAGGATTTTAAAAGATGGGACTGCCAGCAACAATGGCAATTTTAAAAACAGAGGGGCATTTGAGAAAGGAACCCTCCGAAACGCGTCATGCCTAATGTTTTTTAATAAAAACTGGTGTATCCCGAGCCCCGTGGTGCCGCCTCTTTCTTCATCTGAATGGGGGAGAAAAGCCTTGGAATAATTAGCGTGTCTGTCTGGCACGCGAGGACGGCCCTTCTACAAGCATTACGGGAGTCGCTAGAAATGGAGAAGACTCCCCGACCGCCTCGCATAAAGCCTGACAAGGAGGATAAGCTGCAAACCTGCAGTCCATACTTTATGGAGAAAAGCCCTTACTTCATGGACATTCCTTACTCCTCGACGGGCACACCTGCGAGGCTTGAAGTACGGGACTCGAAAATGGAAGAACACCGTCATGCCCAGAACGGATGCTGGAGTCCTCACCTACGAACTTGGCAAGTTTACTACCCAATCGAGGAAACAGAATTGCTAACAAACGGAACGATCGCCAGCAAGCAAACTATACTGCATGCTGGGAAATGCAGGCCACTCGTGGATGCAGAGACAACTCCGGGCCAGGTTTTCAAGGGAGCCTATACTACTTCAGTAATTAGGCAATTGACAAAGGATTTTAAAAGATGGGACTGCCAGCAACAGTGGCACTTTTAAAAACAGAGGGGCATTTGAGAAAGGAACCCTCCGAAACGCGTCATGCCTAATGTTTTTTAATAAAAACTGGTGTATCCCGAGCCCCGTGGTGCCGCCTCTTTCTTCATCTGAATGGGGGAGAAAAGCCTTGGAATAATTAGCGTGTCTGTCTGGCAAGCGAGGACGGCCCTTCTACAAGCGTTACGGGAGTCGCTAGAAATGGAGAAGACTCCCCGACCGCCTCGCATAAAGCCCGACAAGGAGGATAAGCTGCAAACCTGCAGTCCATACTTTATGGAGAAAAGCCCTTACTTCATGGACATTCCTTACTCCTCGACGGGCACACCTGCAAGGCTTGAAGTACGGGACTCGATAATGGAAGAACACCGTCATGCCCAGAACGGATGCTGGAGTCCTCACCTACGAACTTGGCAAGTTTGCTACCCAATCGAGAAAACAGAATTGCTAACAAACGGAACGATCGCCAGCAAGCAAACTATACTGCATGCTGGGAAATGCAGGCCACTCGTGGATGCAGAGACAACTCCGGGCCAGGTTTTCAAGGGAGCCTATACTACTTCAGTAATTAGGCAATTGACAAAGGACTTTAAAAGATGGGACTGCCAGCAACAGTGGCACTTTTAAAAACAGAGGGGCATTTGAGAAAGGAACCCTCCAAAACGCGTCATGCCTAATGTTTTTTAATAAAAACTGGTGTATCCCGAGCCCCGTGGTGCCGCCTCTTTCTTCATCTGAATGGGGGAGAAAAGCCTTGGAATAATTAGCGTGTCGGTCTGGCACGCGAGGACGGCCCTTCTACAAGCGTTACGGGAGTCGCTAGAAATGGAGAAGACTCCCCGACCGCCTCGCATAAAGCCCGACAAGGAGGATAAGCTGCAAACCTGCAGTCCATACTTTATGGAGAAAAGCCCTTACTTCATGGACATTCCTTACTCCTCGACGGGCACACCTGCGAGGCTTGAAGTACGGGACTCGAAAATGGAAGAACACCGTCATGCCCAGAACGGATGCTGGAGTCCTCACCTACGAACTTGGCAAGTTTGCTACCCAATCGAGGAAACAGAATTGCTAACAAACGGAACGATCGCCAGCAAGCAAACTATACTGCATGCTGGGAAATGCAGGCCACTCGTGGATGCAGAGACAACTCCGGGCCAGGTTTTCAAGGGAGCCGATACTACTTCAGTAATTAGGCAATTGACAAAGGACTTTAAAAGATGGGACTGCCAGCAACAGTGGCACTTTTAAAAACAGAGGGGCATTTGAGAAAGGAACCCTCCGAAACGCATCATGCCTAATGTTTTTTAATAAAAACTGGTGTATCCTGAGCCCCGTGGTGCCGCCTCTTTCTTCATCTGAATGGGGGAGAAAAGCCTTGGAATATATATATATATATATATTACCTACTGGCGGTCGCCAGTAGGTAGTTATAGTTAGGATCGTTTTTCATAGGAAATCTGCAACATTCTATTGGTAATAACTTTGGCGCCGAATGAGGGATCTGCCTGTAATTTTCCTTAACCTTGCCTCGCTGCGCGCCGGGCCTTCCCTGAAAGTTTCGGGGGGATCCGTCAAGCGGAGGCCGAGATAAAAGGGGGGTCCCAAAACGTGTTTTCCCCATGTTAATTTCCATAGGGCGGTTGGACTCACTTTTAGCCCGAACGGCTGAATGGATTTCCACCAAACTTGGCAAAATTGTAGGGACTGGTACCCCGATGTGCCTTTGCTATGTCTCAAGATATATGCTCCAGTGGTTTTTACAAAAATTAGCTTTGAAAAAATATATATTGGGCTACATTGGGTATATATATGTTAGAGCCCAAATGTAGCCCAATGTATCCCAATGTAGCCCAAAGATGGCCACCAGAGACAAAAAAAACAAATGTAGCCCAAATATCAGCCAGATTTAGCCCAACTATAGCCCAATGACAGAATGTCCCAGAGTGTTCTAAAGAACAACTAGAGCGCTAACAGTCTTATTTATGACAAAAGTATGGCACACCTGAAGTCATCTTGATTGGAATAAAGTGTTATCACTTAAAACATTTAATTTGCAAAGGAACAAAATGAGGGGGTTCATTTTGCCATAGAAATTATGATTAGTGCTGAAGAAAGAAAAATTAGGGCACATTTTGAGTGACTTCTCAAATCCTCTTATATTTCATTAAAACAATTCTGATATGCAGTCTCCCAAGATGGCCACCAGAGACAAAAGAGCCCAAATGTAGCCCAAATATCAGCCAGATGTAGCCGAATTATAGCCCAATGACAGAATGTCCCAGAGTGTTCTAAAGAACAACTAGAGCGCTAACAGTCTTACTTATGACAAAAGTATGGCACACCTGAAGTCATCTTGATTGGAATAAAGTGGTAACACTTAATACATTTAATTTGAAAAGGAACAAAATGAGGGGTTTCATTTTGCCATAGAAATTTTATATATATATATATATATACATATATATATATATATATATATATATATATATATATATATATATATATATATTCACTGAAAAAACCATAGGTTTCACACCAGTTATAGTTAGGAATTAGCATTTAAAAAACCTATTAAATTCACTGAAAAAACCATACGTTTCACACCAGTTATAGTTAGGTGGAAATTTTACTCGCATAAAACCATTGAAATTCCCACATTATAGTTAGTTGGATTCACTATAACTTGCGCGTGCAATGCACTGCTGATGACGTCACATATTACATCACTCATGACATGGTCAGTGACATCACTCATGACATCACTGATGACATCGCAAATGACATCACTGATGACATCATCCAGTGAATGTGTATCTTTCTGAAAAATAAATATTTTTTATATATGTATATCTAAAGGTTGATGGAAGAATAAATGGGTAAATAAATGTCTAAATGGATGTTTTTTTGTGTAAAATTGATTGGTTAACTGACTTATTAAATGTATCTTAGTGAATACATATATTAGCGAGTAATGTTTAAATATTTAAATATCTGTATCTGTGTCTCACTGTGTGTATAAGTGGCTGCATGGGTTGGTGAGTAGCTACATGAGTGTGTATATGGGTTATTAGTTGTTTTTTTGAGTATCAGTATCAGTGTCTGTATGGATCGGTGGGGGATATTACTTAGAGCACAGATGCATGAATGAGTGACTCACTATTTGTATGTATTTTGAAGACAGCATGTGTGCAAGACTGTATGGGTGGATGATTGTGTGTATGGGGGGTTAGTGAGTATGTGTTTTTATAATTGATTGTTTAAGAGAGTAAATATGTTTCCGTTTCTGTAGAAGTATGTGTAGTGGTGTGTATATAGCAGTATAATCAAGTAAATGTTTTTTTGATAGTTTATTTGCATGTGTGAATTTGTGTGTGAGTAACTATATGGATGAGTATTAGTGTGTAACAGGATGTATAGGTGTATGAGTACATATGATGAGTAAGTACATGCATGAGTGACTATATAGAACTGTTGGTGAATGAGTGGATGTGTATGTAGATGTTGGAATTACCTAAAAAGTTGTTGTAATTGGTATTGGTTTCTCCTTTTTTAAGAAAATGTTAGTTTCTATTTTTGAGTGTGTGTGTCAAAGGTTATTTTATGCTGATAGGAGGTCTGCCACTTTGTCACAAGGATGTTGTCATCAGTGATGTCATTTGAGATGTCATCAGTGATGTCATGAGTGATGTCACTGACCATGTCATGAGTGATGTAATATGTGACGTCATCAGCAGTGCATTGCACGCGCAAGTTATAGTGAGTCCAACTAACTATAACGTGGGAAATTCAATGGTTTTATGCGAGTAAAATTTCCACCTAACTATAACTGGTGTGAAACCTATGGTTTTTTCAGTGAATATATATATATATATATTTATATATATATATATATATATTACCTACTGGCGGTCGCCAGTAGGTATATATAGTTAGGATTTTTTCCCTATGGGTTTTTTGAAAATTCTATGTCTAATAACTTTGGCGTTTGTGGACGGAATTGGCTGAAATTTTCTGGAAAATGGAACATTTTGTTTCTGAGCAGCCCCTGGAAATTTGGGGGGGGGTTCGTCCAGGGGCGGCCGAGAAAAAAGGGGGGTCCCAAAACGTGTTTTTAACATTGAGTTTTCCATAGGGCGGTCTGTCGCACTTTTAGCCCGAACGGCTGAATGGATTTGCACGAAACTTGGCAAAATTGTAGAGACTGGTAGCCCGATGTGCCTTTTGTAGGTCTCAATATATGTGCTCCAGTGGATTTTGAGAAATTAACATTTAAAAAAAGATATATATCTGTAACAGCGGACTGGGCAGCTCCCGGTTCGCGGACCGGGGAGCGTACCAAAACTTCGCGTAGCGAAGCTGATTGGCTCTCCGGCGTCTGTAAACATTCCAAACAGTCCGGAGCGGCCGCCATCTTGTCTCTCGGTAGGATTGAGAGACAAGAGGAGGCCAAAACAAAAGGGGAAATAACCATAAGGGGGCATAGTAGATCCTCCCTGACCCCTTAGGTTTAATGTGGAGGCTTTAAAAGGGCCCCGCGGGGCAAAAAAAATAAAAAAAATTTTTTTGTTTTTTTGCGTGGGTAGCGCCCGGTACGCGAACCGGGAAGCGTTCTGGGCAGCGTACTGCAATGAAAAATGAATGATAGACTTTTCAAATGCTGTATGTTAATTGATTGTTGTTTTTGTTGATTATTTTTTATTTTTTTTTATTTTTTAAGCATTTTTTATTGTGTTTCATATTTTATTAAACTTTCTAACATTTCATTGTCAGAAATTTCAAAATTATCATGGAATATACATTGTAGTCTCTGAGGTTGTAAAATGTCCTCATTTGCAAGGAGGTTATCTACTGCTTGTACACATTGCAGTAGTTCTTGGTCCCAAGTTTCATCCATAAATTCAATCTCATTTGGATCAATGATTTCTGTGTTGGACTCTGGAAGGACAATTTCAAATGAAATTTTTTGTTCGCTTTCCATTTTCCCTGAAATTTGCATAAAAAAAATATATATTAGTAGAGGTAGGGCAATGTTGGGATTAATTTTAGATAGGCAGTTTTTAACAGTGAATTTATCTTTGGGCAGTGTATAGTATCAGAGTGATTGTATCTAAATTTATAAGTACTACAGAGGGATAGTATATAACTAACAGAAAAAGTTTGCCATATTAACTTAAAGTGCACAATATACTTCAGTTTTAAAAATAACAACTTACCTTTAAAAATAAGTTGAAGTTATTAATGAAAATCCTATTGAAATGTACACCAGGAAGTAGTAGTCAAAATGGCTGTGTTTCCTTCTCTTCCTTTATATATATTCGGGTACATAACCAATCGAATGTCAGGTAAAAAAAGTAAAAAATGAAAGTAACATTTTAATTGGTTGTGAATTCCAACACTTCAGATGTGTTTTGTGAAGTAATTTACCTCACGGTATTTAGAGAGGTCTACAGGCTAAATGGCTAAATGGAATTCCAATCAAATTTGTGAAAATGGTAGGGATTGGTATGTAGTATGAGCTAATCTATATTTGGTGAAATTATCTCAAGTGGCTTTTGTGTGAACTACTTTCCCACCTTTTTTGATGGTGCGCTTCCCAGGGAGCGACCCGGTACGCGAACCGTTGAGCGCCCCGGTTCGCGGACCTTAAGCGTTCCAGGAGTCCACCATTTTGTGTTTCGGTCGAATTAAGATACAAGATGGAGGGCAAATAATGTTCAGAATGGGTAGAAGGGGGCACGGTAGAGTTATCTTGACCCCCTAGGTTTTCTGAGGGTGGCTGAGGAGGCTTATATGTGCGAAAAAAAAAAAATTTCAAAAAAAATTTCGCGAGGTTAGCTCCCGGTTCGCGTACCGGGTAGCGGCCCCGGTAGCGTATTTTGTTGAAAATTAGTGAAAAATGTTAGAGTTAAATAATAATTGTGAGTGATCAGATGTAGGGTAGCTCTGAGAAGAGCTTTTGGGTTTATGGTACATTTAGGTACTTATAAGTAGGTACCAATGCACATTCTTAAATTCAGAGTGAAAATTCTGTTGCCCTCATCTGAGAAGTGAACTCCATCTCCTCTGTAGATATCTTGCATGTAGTAACGCAAGTTATTGTTGTACAGGGAGCCCATTCCATGGTCTCTCATGTAAGCTGAAACAGATTTGTTTACATGCTTCCTCGATTTCTCAATTTGTGGACAAAATTGGTTGGACCACCTCCATTTCTGTCTTTGGCATATATTTGAATATACCAAGGCAGTCTGAGGAAAAAGTGCCATCAATTGCTCAAAGGTGTCCTTTAAAAGCATTTCCAGACCTACCCCAGTCAAAGTGCCCAAGTCATTACCTCCACAGTGCACAATTAACAGGTCAGGTTTGGGCAAATGCATAAAGGTTTTCACCAATGGTATCAATTGGTGACATTTTAATCCTCTGTGGCCAAACCACTTAATTTCCACATCTTGTAAATTGAGGTTAGGTAAATTCCTGCTTTCAACGTACCTTTGAGCCCAGTGAATATAACTATGACCAACAATCCAGACAGAAAACATGGTGAGAGAAGGTTCTCCTGCAGTCAGATGAAGTGTGGCAATGAAATGGCAGTTGAAAAAATGAGAGTTTGAAATGAAAAAAACTATGGAGTTTCTGTGTTCATGAAGCAGTAACAGTGATTGGTGGATTTTGATTGATGAAAACAGAAAGTTAGGGTGTACAGATGTGTTGTTTGAGAGATGTATTTTGAGTGGTCAATAAAAAATCATTAAATGAAAGAAAGCACTGGATATGCAGGTGCACTGAGAGTTCAGAGTTCAATTGCAACATTGTTGTGTGAACTTGCAAACACCAGAGTTTCTCCAAGAGGTGGTTGCTATGGAAAATAGCCAGAAATGGCAGAGGGGGGAAGGGTTTTCATTTGAAAAAAAGTGAGGGAAGAGTTTTGATTGGGTGACATGAGAAATATGTGTGAAGAATTACAGCATTTCTGTGCTTTTGATAGCTGCAGACTCTGGAGTGCATACCTTTTGCTCTGCTGAAGACAAATTGGTGTGTTTCTTAGACTGTTTTCAAACTCAAAGTATTTGCTAAGGTGAGAAAATATTTCTTTATTTTAGATAGAGAATAGTGTGCTTTAAGGAGAAAATTATGATTTATGTGGCGCAAATTGCTTGTAAATATGCTCTCACATGTGCATGGAAAAATTTGATTTTGAATGTTAGTGTTATATAGCCATGTTAAAAGTGACTCAACCATGCTGGAAAGTCAATCAAAAAATGATTTCATGTGTTTTAATGACATTTTAAGTCATTTTCTCATGTGCAGTGTTTAGAAATTATGATTTGAAAATCGTTTTTGTGGAAAAGGAATTGTTTTTAAATTCATGACAAGGATATAATGGTGTATGGTTCTTTATAAGGCAATTGACTGTCCCTGATGTTATTTTTCTCATTTTAGTGTAAGACCTTTCTCTGTGGCGCAAATTGCTTGTAAATATGCTCTCACATGTGCATGGAAAATTTAGATTTTGAATGTTTGTGTTAAATAGCCATGTTAAAAGTGACCCAACCATGCTGGGAAGGCAATCAAAAAACGCTTTCATGTGTTTTAATGACATTTTAAGTCATTTTCCCATGTGCAGTGTTTAGAAATTATGATTTGAAAATCGTTTTTGGGGAAAAGGAATTGTTTATAAAATCATGACAAGGACATAATGGTGTATGGTTCTTTATAAGGCAATTGACTGTCCCTGATGTTATTTTTCTCATTTTAGTGTAAGACCTTTCTCTGTGGCGCAAATTGTGTGTAAATATGCTCTCACATGTGCATGGAAAGTTTTAATTTTGAATGTTTGTGTTACATAGCCATGTTAAAAGTGACCCAACCATGCAGGAAAGCCAATCAAAAAACGCTTTCATGTGTTTCAATGACATTTCAAGTCATTTTCTCATGTGCAGTGTTTAGAAATTATGATTTGAAAATCGTTTTTGGGAAAAAGGAATTGTTTTTAAATTCATGAGAAGGACATAATGGTGTATGGTTCTTTATAAGGCAATTAACTGTCCCTGATGTTATTTTTCCCATTTTAATGTAAGACCTTTCTCTGTGGCGCAAATTGCTTGTAAATATGCTCCCACCTGTGCATGGAAAGTTTTAATTTTGAATGTTTGTGTTACATAGCCATGTTAAAAGTGACCCTACCATGCAGGAAAGCCAATCAAAAAACGCTTTTATGTGTCTTAAGGACAATTTAAGTAATTTTCCCATGTGTAGTGTTTTGAAGTTATGATTTGAAAATCGTTGTTGAGGTAAAGGAATGTTGTTAAAATTTATGTGCGCCATATGCCCCCAAATTTCTTTTTTAGGGTTGCAGCAGGGTGTTCTTGAGACACCCCTGCACCTTTGGAATAAATTCCTAATTTGTGATGAGCAAATTGTTAATCGCAAATTGCACCTTCATTTATATGAGCCTCCTAGCTCATGGAAATGAATGGGTAATTTGCAATTAGCAATTTTCTCATCGCAAATTTGGAATGGTAAAGAATCGCTATTTATTCCTTAAAATTCGCTTTTTTGGAAATGCAAAATAGTTATATGATACATATGGCGGTTGATGTCTAACAAGATAAGAAGCTTAGGGATACATTTATGATGACTGGCGCAATGAAGTAGAAATCACTTACTTCATTGGTAGGCCTTTACATGAATTATCTCCTCTGTATTCTTCATCAAGCGTAACTTTAATCTGCAATCCTGAGTAGGCCTCACCTTAAACAAACCTCTGGATAGGCCACATCCTATTGTCATCCTGAATTAATCATTTAAAATGCTAGGGACAGATTTATGATAGGTGTATACCTCTTTTGTGCCACTTAGAAAACATTGTCCATGGGGAAATGACTTAAAATGTCCTTAAGACACATGAATGTGTTATTTTAAAACGTTTGCAATTTTTTTGGGTCACTTTCAACATGGCTATGTGACTGAAACAGTCAAAATCTAAATTTGCAATGCACAGGTGGGAGCATATTTACAAGGAATGTGCTTCATGGGGAAAGGTCTTATAATGTAATATGGGAAAAATGACATTAGAGACACTGAAATGCCTTATAGAGAAGCATACACCATTATGTCCTTGTCATAAATTTGCAAACCATTACTTTTCCCCAAAAACGATTTTCAAATTATATTTTGAAAACACTGCACATGTGGAAATTACTTAAAATGTCAATAATTCAAAATTTGCGATTCCTTAAATGCAATGTATCAAAAAAAAAATATGTAAAAAATGATATTAAGGATTTGGAAACTACCACCAACTTCTAGTTTGTGGTAATTTGCGAATTCTTTTCAAAAAGCATTTTTTTCAACAAAAAAAAAAGGTCCCATATGACGCCCATACATGCCATTAGGGCATGTAGGTGTGCCATGTGCTCTCAAATTTCTTTTTCAGGGGTGCAGCAGGGTGTTCTTGAGATACCCCTGCACGCTTGAAAAAAATCCTATTTTGTGATGAGCTAATTGCTAATCACAAATTGCAACCTTAATTCCTATGAGCCTCCTAGCCCATGGAAATGAATGGGTAATTTGCAATTAGCAATTTGCTCATTGCAAATTAGGAATAGTAAAGAATTGCTATTTATTCCTTAAAATTTGCTATTTAGGAAATGGAAAATAGTTTGATGGTACATATGGTGGTTCATCTGTAACAAGATAAGAAGCTTAAGGATACATTTATGATGACTGGTGCAATAAAGTGCACATTACTTACTTCATTGGTAGTCCTTTATATGTATTATCTCCTCTGTATTCTTCATCAAGCGTAACTTTGATCTGCAATCTTGAGTAGGCCTCACCTTAAACAAACCTCTGGATAGGACACACTTTATTGTCATCCTGGATTAATCATTTAAAATGCTAGGGATAGATTTATGATAGGTGTATGCCTTTTTTCTGCCACTGTGCGTCACTTTTATGATGCAGCGGTGGTGCAAAATATTTGCTATGAGGTGACAACATTAAAAATTGATGCATTTAGGCAGATATGTCATGGTGTAAAAAAAAAACGTACCACATAAAACCCAATCAGCAGTAATGCAAAAGATGCACCATGTCGCAAGACAGGCCTCACTTGGGGCCATATGTATCAAGCTAATTAGCATTTGCAAAGATCAAAATTCTATGAATTTCGGCCTTTGCGAATGTTAATTAGACAAATGGTATGTATCAAACAACTTTGATGCAAAATAAGGAGTAGCAAAATTTGCTATTCCTTATTTTGCGATTGCACTGAAGCATTTGTAAATTTTGTGACTACTTAAATGCAATGTATCAAACAAAAACTATGTAAAAAATGACATTAAGGATTTGGAAACTATTGTGGTAAATTAGTGGTAATTTGTGAATTCTTTTCAAAAAGCTTTTTTTCAAAAAAACAAAAGGTGCCATATGACGCCAACACATGCCCTTAGGGCATGTATGTGTGCCATATGCCCCCAAATTTGTTTTTCAGGGGTGCAGCAGGTGTTCTTGAGACACCCCTGCACCCTTGGAAAAATTCCTACTTTGTGATGAGCAAATTGCTAATCGCAAATTAAACCTTCATTCATATTAGCCTCCTAGGCCATGGAAATGAATGGGTAACTTGCAATTAGCAATTTGCTCATCGCAAATTAGGAATGGTAAAGAATCGCTATTTATTCCTTAAAATTCGCTATTTAGAAAATGTAAAATATTTTGATGATACATATGGCAGTTCATCTGTAACAAGATAAGAAGCTTAGGGATAGATTTATGATGACTGGCGCATCACCAGGGATGTGACAGTCATCCTGCGCCACTGTTCCGCCACCCATGTTGTGCTGCATTTACAATGTGGCGCAGCATGGGGCAAAAACGGCACAGATGCGTGACGCATCTGTGCCGTAAAGGTGGTGCATTGCTGGAGTTGTATCGCAAGTGCGATGCAGCTCCAGCAAGGCTCAGGGGTGCCCCATCTCCACAATGCTGCGTCAAGACCTATGCCAGCTTCAATCAGGCGCAGGGTTTTGACGCAGCTTTCTCCTATCTGATTGTAAATGCGGCACACCATGGGTGGTAAAGCAGTGGTGCACATTAACTGGTGCATGCCTGGGGATGTGCCATTTAATATAAATCTGCACTTTAACATTTGAGTATGTGCAGGGGACACAGAGTCGTTGAGGCTTATCCAAGGTTAAGAAGAGATGAGTCCTGTTCAGTGAAAAATTAGACATAGGCTTCACCTGCTCAGCATTGCTGGACATGGCTAAATAATAGCTGCAAAATGTTAATCTTGTTAAACAATTTTACTATTATAATCTCTGAGATTTGTTTCTTACTCTGCAACATCTCATTGTTGTTATCTTTCTTTAAAGATAAAGACAACATCAACATGAGCGACAATCAGCAATCAGTTGATTTTGACCTCATCATTGAACTCGTAATTGAAACATCAGTGGATGTTGATCCCTTGGATGATTTAAATCCTGAGGATGAAGAAGAGCGTGATGAGGATGCAGATTTGTCCGAATTATATGATATAGGATGGGAAGCTGACCTGCTTGAGCCTTTGGAATTATAAACATTTATTTTTAAAATTTATAATCAATAAAAAGTAAAAAGGTAAACCGTTTAATTTAAAAATAAAGACACCTTCAAAAACAGGTTATGTGTAGTGTCTTCAATAAAATATTAAAATATGCTCATAAAATTAGATCAGATTCACATATAAAATAGCATAGGTAACATAAATATAAATGTCATTTCTTTTCTGGTATTTCTGTATTGTAAAAATGGCAATGACTAAAAAATCTTCAAATTAAAATGTCAAGTAGTGTGTTATGTTTTTGATCACTATTACTGATTTACTGTTTGATAATAATGTTTATTAACATTTTTTATTATATTTTTCCTCAGATTCAACTGCAGATCATTTCAAGATTTTAATATGCCTACAACACAAAGACAGATAAAGGCTGCAAAACGTCAAAGACAGCAGGAGAAAAAAAAATGCAGCAGTCCTCTAACAAAAAGATTTCTCAAGCCACGAAGAAAGCACCGGGTAAGAGCTCTAAATATTTCATAAGAAATATTTGTAATAAAAAAAATATTACTACAGAAAATGTTTCAGTCCATAACACGAGGAGTAAATCAAATGGAAAGAAAAGGACAATGGAAAATGTTACTGCTAGAGCAAGAGATAAATCTGTGCATGATAGTAGAAGGAAACAACAGTTTAGGGAGATTCGTAAACGAATGTTCCGCAACAGGATAATTGGCAATTTGTTAAAAAATATTAAGAAAGGTCAACAGAAACTAGTTTTTTATAAGAGAAAAAAAAAAGTTGAGAAAGTTATTGATCAGGCATTTGAAATTAAACGTAAGTTATTTATTTTGATAATCAATAGAATTAGGAAACTAAACAAGGCAATTTTTGATTTCAAAAGAAATAGTAGATGGAAGAGAATAGTTAATCGTAGTAATTTTTGTGAAGTTTTTTCTGGAGAATGGATGCATAGTTCAAGCTGTGAGGCATTTTTTAATGAAGAGAGTTATTTCCAGGATAATGATTTGGTGCATGCAGTTGACATCAGTGGTCGTGCTTATGAAGTGAAAGATGGTTGTCCAGTTGAAAAAGAAAAACTTGTGACAACAGAGGCAGAAGAGTTGTTAGGTAATGAGGTTTTAGGAAGACGTGCTAAGGGTCCTGTGTACACCTGGAAGTGTAGTAGTATTTGCAGTGTGCGACAGGATTCCATCAATTTGCTTTGTGATTTTGTACGGTCATTTAACAAAAAAAGTTTGAAGCAGAAAATGAGGTTGTTGCAAGAATTAGATCCTTGCAGAGTAAGAGAAGTGACAG
Source organism: Lissotriton helveticus (assembly GCF_964261635.1). NCBI lineage: Eukaryota > Metazoa > Chordata > Amphibia > Caudata > Salamandridae > Lissotriton > Lissotriton helveticus. The sequence continues at coordinate 603,191,705 of NC_136057.1, forward strand.
GTTTGCATGGTCATTCACTGGCTTGTCTTTCCAGGAGAGTATGCCAGAGTGCTTTTCATCATTTCAGGATGCTAGCAGTGCATCATAACAAAGTGAGGAAATTAGTTAGAATGTTGTATTATGCTAAGAGTCCAGCAATTATGCTGAAACAATTATGCGCTGCTCTTTTGCATGGTTCTGAAATAGATGTGAAGAATATATGTGAAGAAATTGAGTTTTGTTACTTTGGAAGTAAAGAGGAGAATGTTGAAATTGAGCAAGAAGTAGAGGGTCATTTGGAAGATAGTGTACATGTTTCCAGTACAGATAATTTCCAGAGGGAAATTGCGACGTTTGACATGAAATCAAGTGAGAGGCCTAATTTCACTTGTGTGTGTTGTAGACGCACTTATTATAAGAATCAGACTAAGTTAGTGGATTTATATGCAAAAAGTGAAAGGGAAAATAATAGTGAATGGAAGGATTTTGCAACATACTTGATGGTAGAAAATTGTTTTGATTTGGGATTGGATCAACGTGTGTGTACTTATTGTTGTAACAAATTAAAACAAAACCAGATGCCTGCTAGAGCAGTTCATAATAATCTGGAATTGGTTGAGATTCCTTCTGAATTGAAGGACTTAAATACTTATGAATCTATTTTGATTCAAAGTATCCATCCCTTTCAGGCTATTGTAAGAATGGAGCCAAAGACAGGGAAATTGCCTCCATCAGATTTACAGAGAGGATTAAAGGGAAGAGTTGTTTATTTGCCTCTAGATTTGAAGAAAAACATTAACACAATTGGAGTAGAAAAAGTGGAAGAGGAACCTCTGGTTATCTTAGTTAATGGGGTTCCGACAAAGAATAAGAAAATATGGCAAGATTTAGTAGATTTTAGGAAAGTTAAAAAGGCAACATTGTATTTGAAAAAAAATAATAAATACTATAAGAATGTATATGTTGCAGAAGAGGAAGTAAGTGAGGAAGAGGATAGCGATTTGTGTGCTGGTCAAATTGAGAAAGTAGAACCCTCTACTAGTGAGGAAATATATGAACATTATAGTGTTCATCCTTTGCATTCCAAGGAAGTCATGGGGAATGCTATTGAGTTGTTTCAAATGAAACAAGCCAAAGGGAGTCCCATTAGTGTTTGGGAGGAAAGTTTGGAAGCTCGGTGTTTCCCACAGCTTTTTCCAACAGGTCAGGGAGGAAGATATGATGAGCGACCTCATCAAATTCCTGCTTCTGAATACCGGACTTTGCGATTGTATGCAGGAGATGCTAGGTTTCGACAATGCATTCCTTATTTGTTTCATCTCCTGTTTGAAAGCGATCTGTCTGGACTGTCATATGCAGTGAACCACATCTTGAAAAGTGGTATACACATGCAAAACATCTCGGCAAGTGACTTTATGGATAAAGTCAATGTCCAAGATAGTATTTTGGATTCTCACCTGATTAATCTCATGGCGTGTCAGCGTGGTACTAATGAGTACTGGTACCGTCGTCATGGTGATTTAAAATGTATGCTGAGGAACTTAGGTACTCCCACATGGTTCCTCACTCTGAGCTGTGCCGAGTATGGCTGGGAAGACTTACTTGAATTTCTACGAGAGGCAAATGCTAACGTAGATAACATCGAATTCAAGACACCCGGAGAACTGTGCTCTTTGGATCCAGTTAATGTATGTAGGTACTTCAATCATAGATTTGAAGCTATGATGTCTTTTGTTGTATAACGAAAGGAGACTCCAAATCCGGTAAGATTGCAGGTAAGCAGTTTAATACAGCAGACAGAAAAGTAACAGGACCGTAACCTCATCTGGCCAGGTAGTAACTGCCACAGAATGGAATGGCAGACAGTGACACAGAGAGAACTATGCAAGCAGTCTAGAAGGTTGGAGCCAGAGCATGCAGGGAGAGGACAGATAGGGAAAAGCTATGTACAACACATCTCCCTCCTTTGGGAACAAAATGAAAACAAGGGAAAGAAAGAGCAAAATAACAATAACAGCTGTTAATGAACATAGTCACTCAAGTAAGCTGGAGGATGACGGGAACGTGGACACCTTGAGGAGACATTGGAAGAAGAAACACCAGAGGTAGTATCAGAACACTCATGCATATCATCACACGCAGACGAAGGAGCATCGCCACCACCCACCTCCCCCCGTACAGCAGGTGAGTCACGCGACTCGGAGTCTTGTCGAGCAGACAACATATAGCCACTGCAGCCTGTCTCAGAAGGAATAAGATCGGAATCATGGGTATTGGAGACCTCCTTCTGATATAAGGCAACCCTTCTGTAGTTCCACTTAGCACCATTCTCAAGAAGAACAAAATGGGGAAAAGCTTTCTTAACCCGGAAGGGACCAGTGAACTTAGAAAGGCCCTTGGAGCAGCGACCCGGCTTAACCTTGACCAAATCGCCAGTGGAGATGGGAAGAGGGGAAATATCTGAAGGGGAAGAAAGCTTGTTATCATCCCTCAACCAGGAAGGAGTTAGCTTGGACACAGGGGAACGCCCTCGCATCAGTTCAAAAGGGGATTTTCCAGCCTGCCCATGGGGTGTTGAGCGGTAAGCCCAAACCAGCTCTTGTACACGCTCATCAGAAAAACACCCACTAGCAACTGACATCTGTATAACACCCTTGACTAGTCGGTTGACCCTTTCACACAGACCATTGCTTTCGGGATTATAAAGACAGGTGCGGTGATGAGATATACCACATTCACGCAAGAAACAAGCCATTTTGGTAGAGGTGAGCTGGGTGCCGTTATCTGTAATGAGAACTGAAGGATAACCCTCATTCACAAAAACAGACTTGAGGAAAAGAATGGTGGAGTCAGTTGTAATCTCCTTCATGAAACGTACAGTCAACCACTTAGAGAAACAGTCAACAACAACCACCGCAAAACGTTGATTTACGGGCAATTCGCACATAGGGCCAATGAAATCTAAACATATTGTGTGCCAAGGCAAGCTTTTAAAGGAAATGCTGCCAACAGATTGAGAACCAATGACCTTGAGACGCTTCTCTCCTTCCATGCACAAGGAGCATTTGACAACACACTCCACAGCATCACTGTTGATTGAGGGCCACCAGAAATTTTCTTTTACACGCCGCTGAGTAAAAGTTTGACCCAAATGGCCCTCATGAGCTAAACCAAGAATCCTGCCCCTCAAAGAGCTTGGAGGAACATAACGATCGCCCCTCATGAGAACATTTTTCCCACACACAGACAACTCATTGACAACCTTAAGAAAGGGTCTGACAGCTGGTTCCACGGCACTTTCTCTTCTCGCCCCCTTGAGAACAAGATCAACTACAGCTTTCAAAACATGATCATCATCCATGCCTTTGGACCACTCCTCAGCTGAAAAGGAACTCTCACACAAAGACACGACATCATGTAAGGAGGCAACAGCCTTGTCATCGCCCTGTTCACACAAGGAATCCCCGGGGTTGGGAAAAGAAACCGGGAGACGCGATAAACAGTCGGCTTGTACATTCCTCCAGCCGTGAACAAATTCAACTTCAAACTGGTAATCCTGAAGGCGAGAAGCTAACCTGGCCAGCCTAGGGGAGCCCTTGCCTGTACCACCAGGTGCCAAAACATTTACTAGGGGTTTGTGATCCGTGCGAAGAACAAACCGAGAACCCCATAGATATGTTCTAAAGTAGTTAACGCCCCATGCAGCCGCAAGAGCCTCTCGCTCAATAACAGAATAGTTGACCTCAGAGGTCGACAGAGGCCTCGAGGCAAAAGCGACAGTTTTCTCACCACACTTATGTTTCTGGAGGAGAACAGCTCCGAGACCAACACCACTGGCATCAACCATCAAAATAGAAGGACGTCTAATGTCAAAGGGTGTGAGAACACCTGAAGACTTAAGTTCAGTTTTGATACAGTTAAAGCAAAACTCTTGCTCACTCGTCCAAGAGAACTTGACCCCTTTCTTTAGTAAAACTCTTAAGGGAGCAGTCTTTGAGGAAAAATCTTTGATAAACTTAGAATAAAACTCAATTAGCCCCATGAAGGACCTGAGTTGTTCTTTATCTACAGGAGGAGGAGCCAGCTCTATCGCTTCTAAGAGATTTTTCTTAGGCCTTACACCCTCAGCAGAGAGACAGAAACCCAGATATTCAACCTCTTCAACCAAGAACGCACACTTCTCTCGGCGCAACGTGAGACCCGCATCCACAATTCTACCTAAGGCATTGCGTAAAACATCATTGTGCTCCTCCAAGGTATTGCCAAAGATGAGGATGTCATCTTGGAAGAAGATAATTTTATCTAGCCCCTTGAACACTTCAGAAACCATGCGCTGGAAAACACTGGCAGCAGAGATTAGACCAAACGGTAAGCGAGTAAACTGGAAAGTTCCCTCACCCGTGATAAAAGCCGTAAGATGCTTTGAGGCATCATCCAGACGAATCTGGTGATAGGCATGCTTGAGGTCTAGCTTGCTGAAAAACCTAGCTCCCTTAAGGGTGGAAACTAATTCGCCTATATTAGGTAAAGGGAATATATCGGCCACCACACATCTGTTCAAGGAGCGTAGATCCACACAGAAACGAATCTTGTTGTCAGGTTTGAGCGAGATGACAACAGGAGAAACCCATGGGGAGGCTTCAATCGGTTCGATAATACCCCCCTGTAACATCTCATCTAAAACAGCCTTGACCTCAGCCCGCAAGGCAAAAGGAACACGCCGCGCTTTGTGCTGTACGGGAATACTGCCCTCTTTTAACAGTATCCTGTGTGTGTACCCCTGTAGCTCACCCAGTTCCTCACGAAAAACCTGACTGTGACTGGCAAGTATGTCATCCACGTAACAATCATCCACAACAAGAACGGGATCATCAGCTCTGGGATTGACAATAATGTGTAGATCGTACTGGTGAGAACGACCCAGTATTGCGGGACCATCCACAGACACATAAATCTTGCCCTGGGTTGACCTGTTCTTGAAAACAATCATTGCATTGAAGTAACCAAGGAGGTTAATTTTTTCCCCTTGGTAACCGGATGGAAAGATGTCACAGACCTCCAAATGTTTGTTACCCCAAACCTCATACAACATAGACGAGGGAATGATAGTCCACTTGGACCCAGTGTCAACCATCAAGTCAACGTTTTTTCCATCAACTAAGACCTTTGCTTTAATAATACGCTCCCTCTTCTCATCACACGCGCACACTGAATCATACAAAATCAGTATTTTGTTGACATCACGCTTCAGTTCATTGTAATCACACACCACAGTAACCCTCTGATTGGCTCTATTCTTACACACTTTTGCAAAGTGGCCTATTTTACCACATTTTAAACATTCTTTGTTATTAGCGAAACAAAATTTTGCATCAGAAGAATGAGAATAACTCCCACATCTAGAGCACATTTTAGACACAAACTTGTTACTAGGTTGCGACTGTGATCTACTGAATGGCTGTTGAGACATATTTTTCTTTTGTAATACATAACCTTTCTTTCTGACAATCGCAACAGCAGCAGTTTCATCATCACTGATATCGCTATTAGTTAATTTATAAGATACTTCCGCAACCTTGGTATCCGAACTAGATTTTGATAACTCTTTAATACATTTTTCGCTCTCCTCGACCACCTTAGCAAGATCGATTGCTACCTTCAGAGTAGGGTTCTTAGCGGCCCACAAGCGCTCCTGAATTTTTCTATTGTTGACCTGTACCACCAACTGATCCCTAATATGCTCGTCAGCCATTTGACCGAAGTTGCATTTGACTGACAACTCACGAAGGCGAGCAACAAAGTCATCAATACTTTCGCCCTCAAGTTGTTTATTTTTGTAAAACCTATAACGTTGAAGAATTAGGTTTTCTTCCCTTCCAAATCTGTTCTCCAGTCTGGCAATGGCCTCTTCAAATTCATCCAAAGGTTGTGACGTGGCGGAAAGAACTTGAGGTAAATATTTAAAAAGTCTTTGCCCTTCCTTGCCTAATGTGGTCATCAGGATGGCCTTCTTACGTTTGGCAGAGAAGCCCTCACCATCCAAGGCTTCAATGTAGTCATTAAACATAATGACCCAGTCTTCCCAAGGAGTGGAAGGACTGCCAGGTTCAGTTAGAAACTGAGGAGGAAGAGCGATGTTTATAGATTGCGCCATTACAGACCAGCAGCCAAAACAATATGAATACCAAGCACAGGGAGTTCAGTGTCGCAACGAAAGAACAATTCTTTTGGACTTTGACTAGTAAAAAGATTCAGCGCTGCACTTCCTAGCGTTAGGAGTAATCACCAAATGTTAATAAATATCGTATCATTCTTATGAACTTTGACCAGTAAAAATGTTCGGCGCTGCACTTCCTAGCGTTAATGTTAATGAATAACGTGCTTACTTGTGTGGAAACGTTGCGTGCCAACGACTTTAACTTGAAATGAACGAACTGCTCGCATCGGACTGATGAACTGCACAGATCGGACTGAGGAAGTAAACAAAGATGGCCGCCAGCGTATGTTGTCACGAAGGTCACGTTAATGACCTTGCGTAGACACCACGCAACAACCGGAGGTCCGTGCAGTAGTGCGCAGTCAATGCGCGAGACTCAGCTCGAGACTCCGCTCGTGGAAGCAGATCCAGCAAGACCGTTGCTATGGCCACGCGGGACACACACAAGTGACGTTCAACTCCGTTGCTACGCACCTCAGGCTTGTGACGCTGTGGGTAGCAACCACGGAGGCAAAGAACAAAAACGCTGTTTTAGGAAGTTGAATCCATAAAATCTCGACATCAGACGGTTGCAGAAGGAGAAGACATCGAGAACTCAAAGCGCTGACACTCGTGGATTCGTCGAGGAACGGATCGCTGTTGTAGGATAATCTTTTCTTAGGCTGTAGCAAACATTTGGCCAGATGCTCCCATCCTGAAGTCGCCAAAATGTTGTATAACGAAAGGAGACTCCAAATCCGGTAAGATTGCAGGTAAGCAGTTTAATACAGCAGACAGAAAAGTAACAGGACCGTAACCTCATCTGGCCAGGTAGTAACTGCCACAGAATGGAATGGCAGACAGTGACACAGAGAGAACTATGCAAGCAGTCTAGAAGGTTGGAGCCAGAGCATGCAGGGAGAGGACAGATAGGGAAAAGCTATGTACAACATCTTTCATCATGAATAAGAAGAATCCACCTCTTGGAGAGGTGTTGGATTTCTTCTGGAGAAAGGAGTACCAAGCAAGAGGTGCTCCTCATATACATATGTTGCTGTGGATCAAGGATGCACCTAAATTTGGAACGGATCCAGATGACTCAGTGATGAGTTTCATCCAACAGTATTCTACGTGTGCTGTTCCAAACGCAAAGGAGAAGAAAAGCCTAAGAGAAAAAGTTCTGCGTTTCCAAAGCCATCGATGTGGAAAGTACTGCCGTCGTAAATTCCGAAACAAGGACAAGTTCTACACTAAATGTCGTTTCGGCTTTCCACGACCGGTGATTTCTAAAGGAAGAGTAAACAGTTTGATGTCTTCGCTGCGACACAATGTCATGAAGAAATCACCTAAAAACACTTACAATTTGAAGAGGAACGAAGAGTCCAAGTACATCAACGACTACAACCCGGTGATTTTGTCCATGTGGAATGCTAACATGGATATACAGTTTGTGGCTGATAACTGTATGGCTGTGGCTCGGTATGTGACGTCTTACATCACCAAAAAAGAGAAGACAGAATTGAAGGATATGTGGGAGGACATTTCCCATGAAAAGAGCCTCAGCAAGAAGTTGTACAGTTTCAGTCTGAAGATGTTGTCGCATCGAGAAATCGGAGCGTACGAATGTTCTGACCGGTTGTCTTCAGCAAGTCTCTATGCCAAGTCCAGGAGTATCGTTTGGGCGAGTCTTGGTCTTGCTGCAACACGTAATCGAGTTCTCAAACCTGTGCGGGAAATTGAGTATTTGGCGGAACAGGAGCCAAACAGTACCGACATTTTGAAGACAAACATGTTGGATACATATTATCCAAATCGAAGCAGTCACCTCGAGAATGTTTGTCTGTATGAGGTTCTGCAAAATTACATATTCAAGAGGAACATCAAAGAAGATACTGAGAAAGGAGTGTATGCTGTAATAGGAAGTGAGGGATGTCTGGTCAAGCAAAGAAAATGCCACTTGATAAACCATCGAAAATTGAGTGGCGAATCTCCTGAAAAAAAGGAGTTTTTCTATTTAGCACTTTTGCAACTTTTCAAGCCTTGGCGTGCAGAAGAGGAACTGCTTGGAGATTTCCTCTGTTACGAAGACTCTTTCAATGCCGCCAAGGAGACCATAGAATGTCCTGCTTTTCCCAAATATGTAGAAATGTTGAATGCGGAAATTGAGCAGGAAGCAACAATTGCAGCCGAGATTGCCAGAGACAGTTCTCAGGACAGTCAGAGTTCTGCTTCATTGAGTCAGGATCCACTAGGAGGACCTCTTATCGAAAATGAAGCTGCCACTGCTATGAATGAAGTGGAAAGAGCCATGGCACATGCTCAAGAGGATGCGGTTAACTTAGAAGAGTTGGAAAGGCAACTCAACGTTGAGCAGAGGAAAATATATGACGAAGTTACCATGCAAATTGATCATGGATTAAGTCATGATAAGAAAGAGTGCTCATGTACGTCGTTGAAGCCTGTCCGACTGTACGTGAGTGGAGAAGCGGGAACTGGAAAAAGTTTCCTTATTAAAGCAATTTCATGCTATTTGCAGGAAAAGACAGAGTCATCGCTGTCTTGTGTTGTCACTGCTCCAACTGGACTGGCCGCACATAATATTAAAGGGATTACTTTACATCGTTTACTGATGCTGCCAGTGGAGCATGACAACAAATTAGAATATCACAAGCTATCTGGAGATGCTTGTTTTGAAGTTTCAAGAATCTTGAGGAAAATGAAACTTCTTATCATTGACGAAGTAAGCATGGTTTCCAATGTCATGCTTGCCTTTGTGCATTTGAGGATGCAAGAAGTTCTCAAAACAGAGTATGATGTGTTATTTGGTGGCAAACACATCATTGTTTTCGGAGATCTTTTGCAGCTGACACCAGTGAAAGGGCAACCTGTGTTCAAAATGCTCACGCATGAAGATACCAGGAAGTGCCTAGGCAGCATTGGCAACGTCAATATATGGTTAAACTTCAATTATGCTGAACTGCATGAAAATATGCGTCAGGCGAAGGATGAAGTTTAAAAGACTATTCTACAAGATGTTAGAATTGGAAAAGTGACCGAGCATGGGAAAGAAGCTTTACATGCACGATTACTGTCAAATTTATATCCAGAACAAGATGTTGTGCTTGAGAATATTTTTCAGAAAATTACTGAAAAGAAATCTGGAATATGTTTGATGCCAACTCTTGCAGAATGTGCCAAATTTAACAACAAAATGTTGCATTTAGAAAAGCAACAGATTGTGAAACTGGAAGCTATTGATAGAGTAGAGCATATGGGATCAACAATTATTTTGTCTGAGAATCTGAAAACAAAATTGGATTCATTAGAGAAGAGTATATCTAAAACTGCAGGTTTTGAAAAGACTCTGAATGTGTGCTTGAACTGCCGTATAATTTTAAGAAGGAATTTACATGTTGAAAGAGGTCTGGTAAATGGATCAATGGGTAATGTTGTTGATTTTGTGAAATACAGAAATAGAGATGGAATTGAATTTTTAAAAATTAAATTTGATGGCATTGAGGAAGTACAGCTAATTGCTCGTTGTTCTGCTAGATTTTTGCTTGTAAAAGACTTATATGTTCGCCGTAAGCAGTTTCCTGTTTGCTTGGCATATGCGGTGACAATCCATAAATCGCAAGGTTTAAGTGTAGACAGTGCATTGGTGAATATTGGCAGTTCTGTGTTCAAGGAGGGTATGGCATATGTGGCATTGTCACGAGTTAGAACTTTATCGGGATTGTACTTGATTGAGTGTGATGTCACAAACATTTGTGCAGATCTAGATTGTGTTAAGGAATACAATAGGTTAAGAAGAGAGTATGCGCCACATTTGCCTCAGTTTCCTTTGTTTGAGAAACGTCTGGTAGGCCGGAAACGAAGAAATGAGAACAATACTGGGGAGGTTATAGCAAAAAGACAAAAAGTGAATGAACCTAAAATTACAAGCAGAAACAAAAAGGATTCTGTTGAAGATGTTGTTGTTTTCAGTTTGAAAACAGTTCTGGTGTCAACTGCTATGCTAATGTAGTAATTAATGTTTTGTTTTCTCTAAAAAATGTAAAAGAAGAGATTGTGGTCAATTCTGATCAAAGATTTTGCGGTTTGTTAAATTCTGTGTTAGAGAAATGTACCACTGATAGAAGAAACATAGAAAGTGTGTCTGAAATTCGAAATCTGTTAGACAGATGTTCAGGCCAAACACAATTCTCTCAAAATATTCAGCAAGATTGTCAGGAGTTTTTAATGTATATGCTTGATGTATTACATGCTGAAGGTGTAGATGTAGATCAGCTGTTTGGGCTTTCTTATCAATGGCAGCATGACTGCGAGAACTGTATGATATCAAGTACTACTAGTGCCAGACAGTAAATCAGTCTCCTTTAATAAGCTAGTAAAAGCTGCTAATCACAACATGGAGTGTAGCCAATGTAAATCTGAAATGATGTCCACATTATTTATACGAACATATGGCCAGTACGTCATTTTAATGTTCCAACGATGTAGGCCTGATGGAACAAAATTGACAACTTTAATAAAAAATTTTGTAGCTTCGCAGTTGTCAATATCAGGAAGGACTTTTGTAACTATAGCAATTATATATCATGACGGCCCTTCAATATCATCAGGACATTACACAGCTTATTTAAAGTCTAGAAATGGCTGGTCATTCTGCAATGATTCTGTTTTAATTTTCAAAAAAAAATTGCCGTATGACCTTAAAAACTCTTACCTGGTGTTTTTAAAACCAAAATTTTAGGGAAATAATCTCGGGATGTGCTCTGTGGAATTTCAAGAAGTTCTAATGGCTCCTACACAATTTGGCCTTGAGGATAAGTGTAGTTCAGAGACATAACTTCTAATCATAGGACTGGACATCATGGAGATATATGTGCACTTTGAATGAGTTCAGAAAAACTGTTTCTTTTTATAAGCTAATTGAAGCAGCCAATCAAAACATGGAGTAGAGGGAATGTAAGTCTGCAATGCTGTCTACTGTTTTACATTGCTTTGTGATTAAAAGTGATGTAGAGAATTAAATAATTGTTGTAGTCATAGAGGTAGTGTAAGTCTGCTTCATATTAAGCAGTATCAGTGTCATAGGAAATGTAGAACATGACTGAGCAAGAAGGGGAAGATATTACTATTCCAGGATTGTGAAAATGATCTTCAACATTTTAATTCTGAAAGTTGCGGGAATGCCAAATGATGGGATTGGCTAACAAGAAATCCAAGAGTTATACATGGCTCTGACAAGATTTGGCCTTGTGGAATCTTGTGGTAGAGAGCAAGAAGTCATTTATTGTATGTAACATGTTTTTAAAAACGATGGAGATTTTCTTTCAGAAAGTGGTGGGCTGAAAGTAATAACAGCACAAAAGAGTGTAAGCTATTCATAGGACATCCTTGGACGTCATGGAAAGTAAGTTAACTTTAAGGAGTTCTGATTTTTGATTTCTGATCTTGTATGGGTTTTTTAAACACAATCATTTTGATTGTGTTTTTTTTCCCCCGCTGTTACATGATGAATACCTTCAAGTCACTGTTTTTAGTGAATTTTGATACATTCTGAGAACAGCAAAAATAAACCATTTAACATGTATAATTAATTCTGTACTGTTTGCATTTATGATGTATATGTAGAACTGTGTAGAAGGCATGGAGAAGGTGAGGCTTCTGTAAGTGTCAAAGTTGTTGCATGCAGTGCTGCACTTCTGCGTATTCTTTGATATGCTAGACTACATCTGCACAATGAGATACCTAAGCAAAGGAAACACAAGTGATGTGATTGTGAAATGAGCAAAATAAATTGCATGTATTTCAATTACATCACCTGTGTTTCCTATCATTACGAATCACATTGTGCAGATCAAGTTTAGGTCTGTCCAGGGAAACATAGGAGGTTTGGACTTTGTTGAAGATTGCAGTGGACATGACTCACTTCATTGGTAGACCTTCACATGTATTATGTCTTCTATTCTCTTCAAGAACTCGAAATTTCATCTGCAACCCTGAGTAGGCCTCACCTGAAACAAAACTCTGGATAGTAGACATCTTATTGGCATCCTGAACAATTATTTTAAATTTTAGTGTCTTGCGACACTTTTCTGAGACAACAGCAATGCAAAAGATGCACCATGTTTTAAGATAGGCCTCACTTCATCTGCATCAAGATAGTGTTAGTTTAAAATGTATATCTTTAGGACTGTGTAGCTTCTGTAAGTGTCAAAGTTATTGAAAAACTGTTTGTCCTTCAATCTTTGCCCTTGTCTTTTGTAATTTTTTAATACATGTTTTTATATTTTTCAAATGTTTGTTCTCTCTTTCACAGATTGAAAGTATAAAAATAAAAAGTGAGGAATTTAACGACAATTATAAGGTAAGTATTTTGTACTCTTTTCGTTACATTTCTATCACATTGAACTACTATTAGTTCCACTGCTTCATTTCTTTAATCCTCAGTTTCCTGCCTTTGCTACTTCCCTCATTCCTTTCTCTATTAACTACTTACTCAACTCCTTCCACTCTTTTTCTCAGTCCCTCTCTTCTCATAGTTCCTCACTCTTGTTCACTCACTCCGTCTCTATTACTCTTAGTGTCTTTGACTGATCACTGTATCACTATTTGTTCATAATGCTTTCTCTGTGTAGTTGAAGCACACTAAGGGGCATATTATGAATGCAGCCAATAAAATTATTGCTCTTTTTATTGGCAGAAAACTGGTGCAAAAGCGGCTTTAGCGGCAGTTTTCTGCCGCAAAAGCAGCTTTAGCGACACATTTCTGCCGATAAAAGCTGCAAAACTTTTATTGCCTATGTTGATAATATGCCCCTATGTTATTTACATTAGGGCTATATTGTCCAGTATAACAATCAAAATTGCTCTCCAAAGACACCAGGCAAAGCAGACGCTCCCTCAAACAGATCACCAAGTGCAATTTACCCTACTTACAATCTAGCCTGTTCTCTGTCGAGACTTTAGCAATCTTTAGACCACAAGATAAGATTTTTTTACATGGAAGAGCCATACGTATTGCAATTCTACTTAAGAAACAAGCATTGGCATAGACAATAGGTCTCGCCTTTGGGACTTTATACGTGTTTAGCCATGCAACAGTTGATGTTGCTGCACCAAGGATATTATGCTGCATAACTAAAGACTTAGAAGGTCCCAAAGTCGATACCTATTGGCTATGCCAATGCTTGTTTTTCTTTCACTTCGTTATCTATTTTGTTTTTCACAATTATACCCTCTTCTGTCTGTTCTTTGGTAAATAGATCTATTAAATAGTATCTCTTCTTTACTCCCTATAGCTGTCTTTCTTGAAACATCACTCTCTGTTTACTTTCCTTATACTTACTCTTTTTTTTAAAAAAAAAAATTTTTTGGGTTAGCTCCCGGTACGCGTACCGGGAAGCTAAACCGGAAGCGAACCAAAAGAAATAGAGCTTGCCAGAGTGCTAAACATTCTAGCAATTTTTTTGGAAAGGGAAGGTAGTTCTGAAAAGAACTTTTTTTTTTATATTTTTGTTGTTTTATATTTTTTTTGTATTTTTTGAACATTTTTTGTTTTTTTTGTATTTTTTGAACGATTTTATATTTTTTTTGGTTTTTTTGGGGGGGGGAAACAACAAAAAACAGGCGTTGAAAAGGGCTCAACAGGAGCAAAAAAAAATTACTGGGGGCGGTTAGGGCAATCATGGTGTTCATACGCCAGGTTCAGTGCATTGATGCTCATGTTGCCACAAGCTAATAATCCACGACAGCGCATACATAAGTGTATCATGTTCCCAAAATTGGGCTGGATATTTGGCACAGTTTCCCGTGCCTCCTCTGGTGATAAAGAAACCGATGTTGCTGGTCTCGTCACAGGAGTTGGTCGAGGATTGTCCATCATATCCCTTAATTCCGCCCGGCTGTAATTTAAGGGATGTTTCCTCGTCATATGCCTATGCATGGTATGATTACCGTAGCTGTATTTTTTGTCCGTCCCTCTGGACAATTGTTCCTTGCATATGAGGCATGTTGCATACCTGGCATTGACCTTTTTTTGGCCACGAGGGATGGAAAAAAACTGCCAGATGAAACTGGGTTTCTTTCTTGAAACCCGGGGCAACTCTTCAAGAAATTGTGGTTGTTCTCCCTCCTCATCCATCTCTTCATCTTCCTCCTCAGTGTTGATAACCACCTGGGGAGGTGGTCCTCTCTTCCCATGAGGAGGTGGAGGTGGTGGTGGGGGTGCACCAGCTGAAGCAATCAGTGAAGCCATTTTCATACAATCAAAATAGGTCTTACAAGAAGCAAAATAGGTCTTCCTCTCACAGTAATGAAAGTCAGAGTGAGGAAAGAAGGAGTGGTTTTCATCATTTGGAAAAAACAATACTTCTCAACCAATGAAAAGTGTTATTTTTAGGTCACCTGACCTAGCCTTCCATAATTATGAAACTAAAAGTGAAATGAACCAATGAAAAGCTTTATTAACAAGTCACATGACCTCTAACTTTCATGTTACGCGCTGCGGAACGCTCCCCGGTTAGCTTCCGGTTCGCTGCGCTTCGCGCCTCGGTCCGCGCCCCGGGACACTTCCGGGTGCGCTAACGCGATACGTCACAAGACGCATTTCGCGGCAACGCGATACGTCGCGCTTTCGCGCCGCGGATCGCTTCCGGGGAGTTGCGTTTCGCGCCTCGGTCCGCGCCCCGGGGCACTTCCGGGTGCGCTAACGCAGTACGTCATAAGACGCATTACGCGGCAACGCGATACCGTCACTATGTTGATTTGTTACCGGTTCGCGGACGGGATCGCGGAATCGAATTGAGCTAACTGGAAGCTTCCCGGTTAGCGGACCGGGAGCGAAACAAAAAAAATATTTAAAAAAAAATTATTAATAAACATATAAAATATATTTTTGGATTTAAAGAATAATACATTTTACTTCTGTAGATATTAGCTTTTAAAAAACCAATGAAATTCACTGAAAAAACCATAGGTTATAGACCATATATAGTTAGGAATTAGCATTTACAAAACCTTGAAAATTCACTGAAAAAACCATAGGTTATAGACCATATATAGTTAGGAATTAGCATTTAAAAAACCTTATTTTACTCACACAAAACCATTGAAATTCCATATATAGTTAGTTGTACTAACTATATATCGCGCACCCGCAATCCACTGCTGATGATGTCACATATTACATCATTCATGACATGGTCAGTGACATCACTGATGACATCACTGATGACATCTCAAATGACATCACTGATGACATCACTGATGACATCTCAAATGACATCACTGATGACATCACTGATGACATCTCAAATGACATCACTGATGGCATCACTGATGACATCTCAAATGACATCGCTGATGACATCACTGATGACATCTCATTTGACATTACTGATGACATCACTGATGACATCATTCATGTGATTATACGATGAAGCTCTTCAGACTCTAATATAACCTTAGATACAGTAAGTGTAAACAGACACTCACAGACTGTCACTCATCCATAGAGTTACACACACACCTAGTCAGTCATGGAAAGAATCAATCACACATCCATTTTCTCAACTATACAGTTATACACACCTTACTTATTCAAAGATATACTAACACATATTTACTCTCTTATGCAATCCCTGATACAAGTTCACAATGATCCATACAGCCACTCACACATTCACTGGCTCTTATGCACAGTTATTTATATATGTCAACTCTCACATGTACTGTGTTTTACATATGTACTTACTTTTACATGCAGCACTGAGATATCCATTCACTCACCCATACACTCATGCACACAGTCAACCGCCCATACAGCTGTTTCCACATGCACTTTTGAACCCATACATCTAGTGAATCAACTGCTCACACATCTATGCACAGAGTCATACACCTCCCAGCCATCCATACACACTCTCAGTCTCCCATACAAATACGTAGGCAACCAATCAATAACGCATATAGTTAATCATATAGCTAATGATCAACACATGCAGCAGTTTATAGAACAACAAAGATAATGATGCACAAATTGAGACAGTTTAGTCACTAACCCATGCACTCAGTGAGACACATTTAACCACTCACTCATACAGTCAGTCATGCACCTAATAAATCCTTCATCCAGACATTTATACATCCACTAATTCTTAAATATGTAAGACATATTTTAACTTTACAGAATTATACAGTCACTGGATGACGTCATCAGTGATGTCATCAGTGATGTCATTTGAGATGTCATCAGTGATGTCATCAGTGATGTCACTGACCATGTCATGAATGATGTAATATGTGACATCATCAGCAGTGGATTGCGGGTGCGCGATATATAGTTAGTACAACTAACTATATATGGAATTTCAATGGTTTTGTGTGAGTAAAATAAGGTTTTTTAAATGCTAATTCCTAACTATATATGGTCTATAACCTATGGTTTTTTCAGTGAATATATATATATATATATATATATATATATATATATATATATAAATATAAATATATATCCTTTTCACCACTTGGCCTCAGGGAGAGCGCGCTATTCCACAGCGGGTGCAGGTTGAAATGACAGGCCAGTCCTTTTCAAATATATTTCACCCCATTGCTACTACGTAATGAAGAAAACAGCACACCAAGGTCAGCAGTATTTGTTTTTTATTCTTCCAGTAACAGTGCAATGTCCACACCCAACCACCACCAACGCGTTTCAACCCCCACGGGTCTTGCTCAGGGCATGTGAGTCCTTTCTTTGTGTCACTATTTATGGTTCCCCATGTTAGCCTATTAGGAGGCATTATGGGATTTGTAGTTCAGTTCATTTTATTCACCATGAACGGATCTGTTTCTTGATTCAAAAGGGCGAAAGTTCTTAAATGTCACTTTTTATTTTGATTTTTGTTTTTATTTGACTCAGTGTCCAAAAATCGCCGAATGTAATGATTTCGAGTGATGGGGCTTTTATTGTTGATGTCTCGATCACGAGGTCTGGATAGCATTTTTATGTTTCAATGTAGTTGGTATATTTGTATATACTTTCTTTATTTCTTTTTATATCAGATTTGTTTAATGTCTGTTGATTAGTATCTCTCGACATTATCACATTTTCAGGGTTTACACACGGGGGGTTGAAATGCGTTGGTGGTGGTTGGGTGTTGACATTGCACTGTTACTGGAAGAATAAAAAACAAATACTGCTGACCTTGGTGCGCGGTTTTCTTCATTATGAAGAAGAAATTGGGTGAAATACATAAATATATATATATATATATCTCAAAAGAGGAAGGTTGCACTTGTAGGAACGCCACATAGTTGGTAAGTATCTCCGTAGCTTTTATTGCAGGCTGCAGGCAAAACTTACTGTCTCCTCCCAAAATACGCCATATGCATTTCGGGCTTCTGCACTTGTTCACTGCCTAATTCAAAATACAGTCCTCACAGCCAGGTGGACTAAATACCATATACCCCGCCTATCGTTGCTCAATGCTTTCTGGGTATGGTAGTCCTTTCCCATTTTTCCATAGTGGGTGCTGGATGGAACGCTTGAATTAAAACTGTGCTCCCCATATGGGTTACATGGAGAAGAAACCCCAAAGTTCCTGCTCGTTTTTAGCCTGCAATATTGGATTTACCAACACCATATGGCCTTCAGATTTTTAAGCGCCATCGGTCCGCTGTCATCACGGCAGGGCGTCCCTGCGACGAGGCGCGACGCAATTTTTTTAGCACAAAAGAAGAAGGTTGTCCTTGTAGGAATGCCACACAGTTGGTAAGTATCTCCGTAGCTTTTATTGCAGGCTGCAGGCAAAACTTACTGTCTCCTCCTAAAATACACCACATGCATTTCGGGCTTCTGCCCTTGTTCACTGGCTCATTCGAAAACAGTCCTCACAGCCAGGTGGACTAAATAGCATATACCCCGCCTATCGTTGCTCAATGCTTTCTGGGTATGGAAGTCATTTGCCATTTTTCCATAGTGGGTGCTGGATGGAACGCTTGAATTAAAACTGTGCTCCCCATGTGGGTTACATGGAGAAGAAACCCCAAAGTTCCTGCTCGTTTTTAGCCTGCAATATTGGATTTACCAACACCATACGGCCCTCAGAATTATGAGCCCCATCGCTCCGCTGTCATCACGGCAGGGCGTCCCTGCGACGAGGCGCGCCGCAATTTTATCATAAAAGATGAAGGTTGCCCTTGTAGGAACGCCACACAGTTGGTAAGTATCTCGGTAGCTTTTATTGCAGGCTGCAGGCAAAACTTACTGTCTCCTCCCAAAATACGCCATATGCATTTTGGGCTTCTGCCCTTGTTCACTGGCTCATCCAAAAACAGTCCTCACAGCCAGGTGGACTAAATACCATATACCCCACCTATCCTTGCTCAATGCTTTCTGGGTATGGAAGTCCTTTCCCATTTTTCCATAGTGGGTGATGGATGGAACGCTTGAATTAAAACTGTGCTCCCCATGTGGGTTACATGGAGGAGAAATCCCAAAGTTCCTGCTCGTTTTTAGCCTGCAATATTGGGTTTACCAACACCATATGGACCTCAGAATTTTAAGCACCATCGCTCCGCTGTCATCATGGCAGGGCGTCCCTGCGACGAGGTGCGCCACAATTTTCTCACAAAAGAAGAAGGTTGCCCTTGTAGATATGCCACACAGTTGGTAAGTATCTCTGTAGCTTTTATTGCAGGCTGCAGGCAAAACTTACTGTCTCCTCCTAAAATACGCCATATGCATTTCGGGCTTCTGCCCTTTTTAACTGGCTCATTCAAAAACAGTCCTCACAGCCAGGTGGACTAAATACCATATACCCCGCCTATCGTTGCTCAATGCTTTCTGGGTATGGAAGTCCTTTCCCATTTTTCCATAGTGGGTGCTGGATGGAACGCTTGAATTAAATCTTTGCTCCCCATGTGGGTTACATGGAGGAAAAACCCCAAAGTTCCTGCTCGATTTTAGCCTGCAATATTGGATTTACCAACACAATACGGCCCTCAGAATTTTAAGCGCCATCGGTCCGCTGTCATCACAGCAGGTCGTCCCTGCGACGAGGCGCGCTGCAATTTTATCACAAAAGAAGAAGGTTGCCCTTGTAGGAACGCCACACAGTTGGTAAGTATCTCCGTAGCTTCTTTTGCAGGCTGCAGGTAAAACTTACTGTCTCCTCCCAAAATGCGACATATGCATTTCGTGCTTCTGCTTTTTTTCACTGGCTCATTGAAAAACAGTCCTCACAGCCAGGTGGACTAAATACCATATACCCCGCCTATCATTGCTCAATGCTTTCTGGGTATGGAAGTCCTTTCCCATTTTTCCATAGTGGGTGCTGGATGGAACGCTTGAATTAAAACTGTGCTCCCCATGTGGGTTACATGGAGAAGAAACCCCAAAGTTCCTGCTCGTTTTTAGCCTGCAATATTGGATTTACCAACACCATATGGCCTTCAGATTTTTAAGCGCCATCGCACCGCTGTCATCATGGCAGGGCGTCTCTGCAACGAGGCGCGCCACAATTTTATCACAAAAGAAGAAGGTTACCCTTGTAGGAACGCCACACAGTTGATAAGTATCTCCGTAGCTTTTATTGCGGGCTGCAGGCAAAACTTACTGTCTCCTCCCAAAATACGCCATATGCATTTCGGGCTTCTGCCCTTGTTCACTGGCTCAATCGAAAACAGTCCTCACAGCCAGGTGGACTTATCTTATCTTATCTTAAGTGCAATTTGTAGAGCGCGCTGACACCAAAGGTTTCCTGGCACTTTGAGATAGAGTGAGTGAGGGAGAAAGCGAGAGTGGCGGAGGTTTTAACCAAGGGGAAGGAATAGGTGGGTTTTAAGCGATTTTCTGAAGTTCAGGAGGGAAGGGGTGGATTTGATGGAGAGAAGGAGGAGAATCCAGAGCCCGGGAGCCAGGTGGGAGAAGCGGCGACCACCGAATTTCTTGGTTTTAGCTTTGGGGGTGACTAGCAGATGGCGGTGGGCTGATCTGAGGTTGCGCGTTGGGCGATCAGGAGTAAATAGAGATTTGAGAAACGCGGGGCCCGGGCAGTGGAGGGTCTTGAATGTGAGGCAGGCCACCTTGAAAGCTGCCCTTTGGCCTATTGGGAGCCAATGCAGTCCGTGAAGTAGAGGTTTGGCCGATTGCCATCTGGGGGTTTTATGAATAAGGCGGGCCGCTTGGTTCTGAACTACCTGAAGGCGGTGTAGTAGGGATTGTGGGAGACCATAGTAAAGGGAGTTGGAGAAGTCCAGACGGGAAAGTACAAGTGAGATGACAACTTGGGTAAGTGCGGTGGGTGGAAGTAAGTGGCGGACTTTGCGGATCTTCCGGAGCTGGTACATACAGGATGAAATTACTGCACCCACTTGGGCTTTGAGGGACAATTCGGTGTCAATAATCACTCCCAGACTCTTCACTGATTTGACCGGGACTGGGGGGGGCCTAGCTCCAAGGGCTAGAACTGCGGGCCCAATGAGCGTGACTGAGTCCAGGGAGGAGGAGCTCGGTTTTCCCGGGGTTTAGCTTCAGTTGGTTCTGGTTCATCCAGTGTTGGATGTGAGTCATGACTGCGTGAAACGTGTTGATGGCATGAGGTGAGTTGAGCGGGAGGACAATCTGTAAATCGTCGGCATAGCTATAGACAGTAATATCCCATTTCTGAAGAGAGTGGATCGAGGGCCGAAGGTATAGGTTCAACAGGAGCGGTGAGAGGGAGGAGCCCTGGGGAACCCCACAGGTCGTGGGAGTTTTTGTTGCGGTGTAGGGGCCCAAGCGGACAGCCTGTGTTCTTCCAGTCAGGAAGGACTCGACCCACTTAAGAGCGGTACCCTGGACGCCTGCCTGTCCGACACGGTGGAGAAGGATGTTATGGTCCACCGCGTCGAACGTGGCCGACAGGTTCAGGAGTACCAGGGCCTGGGGGAGCCCCGCATCCACGTTGCACCTGAGAGTGTACAGGACAGCCAAAATGATGGCCTCCGTAGAGTGGGCAGGTCTGAAGCCGGCTTGGTTGGGCTCAAGATAACCGGAGGATTCAATAAAATTAGACAGGCATCGGGTGACATGGGCCTCCATTAATTTAGAAAAGTAGGGAAGGAGGGAGATGGGGCGGTAATTTGATGGCTCCACGGGGTCGGTGCCAGGTTTCTTAAGGATGGGCACTAGGATGGCCTCCTTGAGAGAGCTAGGGACGGTGCCACTGCTGAGTGAGCCATTCAGCAGGGGTAGAATACAGTCAGGTAGATTGAGGCAGATACTCCGCAAGACAGATGGCGGACAGCAGTCGTTAGGGGAACCAGATTTCACGCGAGTGGCAAGTTCCGCTAATGAGATAGGGTTCCGGGCAGGGAAGGTAGAGAGGGTTAAGGGGTTGTTGGGGGAGGTGTCCGATGAGTATGGCTGGGGTGGGGGAGGGATAGAGTTTTTGATTTTAGTGATCTTTTCCACAAAGAAGAGGTTGAGAGTGTTGCATGCCTCTTGAGTAGGGGTCTGGGCTGGGAGGGTTCTGTCACCAGTGGTAAGTTCATTCATGACTTTGAACACCTCCTTTGATTTATTGACTGCCAATGAGATCCTATTGGAGAAGTGTTCCCTTTTGGCTAGGGTAATGGCCGTTTTGTATTCTCTGCGCACTGCCATATAAGACTGCCTGGCTGAGTTGGAATAGTCGCGTCTCCAGATGCGTTCCAGCTGGCGCGTTTTTAATTTGTATTGCTTGAGGTCATCAGAGAACCACCTGTGGGAGTTATGATGCCTAGTGCGGGGGAATTTGATCAGGGGGGCAAAGTGGTCGCTGGCCGACTATAGCCAGGATCCGATGTCATATTCAATTCCGTTGATGTTATCAGAGGGATTGAAGACTGGGCGGGTGTCAGCCACGGTTGTGAGGAAGCCCTGGGAATCATACGTACTCCATTTCCGCGAGGAGCCACCAGCCATCAGAGGAGCAAGAGTCCGGCCGACGACAGTGATGGAGGTGTCTACTAGATAGTGGTCTGACCAGACACAGGGGGATATAGCTGGCTGGGACAGAGTCAGATTGCAGGCCCAGATCTGGTCCAGGATGTGGCCCTTGGTATGGGTGGGTCGGGTGACCTGTTGGATAAGGTTCAAACTGTTGAGAGTCTCAAAGAGCTCTATAGCATGGGGGCCAGCATTGGTATCATTGAACCAAAAGTTCAGGTCACCAACAAGGGTGAAACCTGAGTGCTGCGTTAGTAGACTGGACAACTGTTCGCTCATGATGGCAGGAAAGGATGGCATAGGGCGTGGAGGCCGATATAAAAAGAGGAAGGTAAGGGCGCCGGTGCCAGTTTCCACGCTAATAAGTAAGTTATCCACCTCAGGAAGGGGAAGGGAATAGGAGGAGATAGAGTTCAGGCGCTTAGATATGATGGCTGCCACCCCACCCCCGGGCCGGTCGCCGGGGCGATCGGCATGGAGAATGCAATAGTCAGGGGGGAGGGCCGCCAAGATATCTGGGAGGGACTCTGACGTTAGCCAAGTTTCCGTGAGCAAGAGTATGTCAGGGTTGTTGTTGGACAACAAGATGAAAATGTCCTCATAGTGCTTTACTAGAGAGCGGGTGTTCAGGTAAGACACCCTGATGGAGGTAGCGTTCCTGATCGATTTATTATTATTATTATTATGTTTCTTATATAGCGCCTGAATCGACCCCCGAAGGGGTATCTCCGCGCTTGCCTTGGGAACCCGTCCTGGCTTTTCCCTGTGAGATAGCCCCTACAGGGCATCCCCAAGGTGAAAGCCAGGCATCCCGCCGCAGGGGGGATTTGACTGAAGACGTGCGTCCGCATAGGGGGTGTGAAGCAGGGCGCATAAGGCCGGCTGTGTGTAATCGGCGGCTGGTATTAGGAGACAGCGAGGGGGCCAGATGCTGTAACTCTCTAAGAGATTGAGACGAATATGAAATGAGATGGCCAGCGTGGCTTGCCCTAGGGCCCGGTCTGGCGCGGACGGGCGCAGACGGGCTTCCCTTTGGCGCGCCTTCATCACGCAGACGGCGCGCCCGTCTGCTGCGCGTCCGGAAGATGCACATATTTTATAGGTGTGGAGGGGCGGCGTCGGGGGCGTGGCCTCAGAAAGGGGCGTGGCCTCCGTCCTCGCCGAGATGGCGCTGGGGAAAGATTGTTTGTTCTAGGAGCCGCGGCAGCGCTAGATCCGCTGTGCGACAACAACAGGAGCGAGTAAGTGCCAAGTGCAACAAAGTAAAGTGACAGTCAATGCAATATTAAAATTTGTTAAAATTGGGTGAAAACGCTCTCGGCTTCCGCCTCAAGAGCTCCGATCTATCTCAATGAGGTGCGCATGTGATCAGCGCTATTTGTAGGGCGGCGTCGGGGGCGTGGCCTCAGAAAGGGGCGTTGCCTCCGTCCTCGCCGAGATGGCGGCGGGGAAAGATTGTTTGTTCTAGGAGCCGCGGCAGTGCTAGATCCGCTGTGCGACAACAACAGGAGCGAGTAAGTGCCAAGTGCAACAAAGTAAAGTGACAGTCAATGCAATATTAAAATTTGTTAAAATTGGGTGAAAACGCTCTCGGCCTCTGCCTCAAAAGCTCCGATCTATCTCAATGAGGGGCGCTTGTGATCAGCGCTATTTGTAGGGCGGCATCGGGGGGCGTGGCCTCAGAAAGGGGCGTGGCCTCCGTCCTCGCCGAGATGGCAGCGGGGAAAGATTGTTTATTCTAGGAGCCGTGGCAGCGCTAGATCCGCTGTGCGACAACAACAGGAGCGAGTAAGTGCCAAGTGCAACAAAGTAAAGTGACAGTCAATGCAATATTAAAATTTGTTAAAATTGGGTGAAAACGCTCTCGGCTTCCGCCTCAAGAGCTCCGATCTATCTCAATGAGGGTCGCTTGTGATCAGCGCTATTTGTAGGGCGGCGTGGCCTCGGAAAGGGGCGTGGCCTCCGTCCTCGCCAAGATGGCGGCGGGGAAAGATTGTTTGTTCTAGGAGCCGCGGCAGCGCTAGATCCGCTGTGAGACAACAACAGGAGCGAGTAAGTGCCAAGTGCAACATAGTAAAGTGACAGTCAATGCAATATTAAAATTTGTTAAAATTGGGTGAAAACGCTCTCGGCTCCCGCCTCAGGAGCTCCGATCTATCTCAATGAGGGGCGCTTGTGATCAGCGCTATTTGTAGGGCGGCGCCGGGGGGCGTGGCCTCAGAAAGGGGCGTGTCCTCCGTCCTCGCCGAGATGGCGGCCGGGAAAGATTGTTTGTTCTAGGAGCCGCGGCAGCGCTAGATCCGCTGTGCGACAACAACAGGAGCGAGTAAGTGCAAGTGCAACAAAGTAAAGTGACAGTCAATGCAATATTAAAATTTGTTAAAATTGGGTGAAAATGCTCTCGGCTTCCGCCTCAAGAGCTCCGATCTATCTCAAATAGATATACCCCAGATATACCCCATATACCATATACCCCGCCTATCGTTGCTCAATGCTTTCTGGGTATGGAAGTCCTTTCCCATTTTTCCATAGTGGGTGCTGGATGGAACGCTTGAATTAAAACTGTGCTCCCCATGTGGGTTAAATGGAGGAAAAACCCCAAAGTTCCTGCTCGTTTTTAGCCTGCAATATTGGATTTACCAACACCATATGGCCCTCAGAATTTTAAGCGCCATCGCTCCGCTGTCATCATGGCAGGGCGTCTCTGCGACGAGGCGCGCCACAATTTTATCACAAAAGAAGAAGGTTACCCTTGTAGGAACGCCACACAGTTGATAAGTATCTCCGTAGCTTTTATTGCAGGCTGCAGGCAAAACTTACTGTCTCCTCCCAAAATACGCCATATGCATTTCAGGCTTCTGCCCTTGTTCACTGGCTCATTCAAAAACTGTCCTCACAGCCAGGTGGACTAAATACCATATACTCCGCCTATCATTGCTCAATGCTTTCTGGGTACGGAAGTCCTTTCCCATTTTTTCATAGTGGGTGCTGGATAGAACGCTTGAATTAAAACTGTGCTCCCCATGTGGGTTTCATTGAGGAAAAACCCCAAAGTTCCTGCTCGATTTTAGCTTGCAATATTGGATTTAGCAACACCATATGGCCCTCAGAATTTTAAGCGCCATCGCTCCGCTGTCATCACGGCAGGGCGTCCCTGCGACAAGGCGTGCCACAACTTTATCACAAAAGAAGAAGGTTGCCCTTGTAGGAACGCCACACAGTTGATAAGTATGTCCGTAGCTTTTATTGCAGGCTGCAGGCAAAATTTACTGTCTCCTCCCAAAATACGCCATATGCATTTCGGGCTTCTGCCCTTGTTCACTGGCTCATTCAAAAACAGTCCTCACAGCCAGGTGGACTAAATACCATATACCCCACCTATCCTTGCTCAATGCTTTCTGGGTATGGAAGTCCGTTCCCATTTTTCCATAGTGGGTGCTGGATGGAACGCTTGAATTAAATCTTTGCTCCCCATGTAGGTTACATGGAGGAGAAACCCCAAAGTTCCTGCTCATTTTTACCCTGCAATATTGGATTTACCAACACCATACGGCCCTCAGAATTTTAAGCGCCATCGGTCCGCTGTCATCACAGCAGGGCGTCCCTGCTACGAGGCGCCCCGCAATTTTATCACAAAAGAAGAAGTTTGCCCTTGTAGGAACGCCACACAGTTGGTTAGTATCTCTGTAGCTTTTATTGCAGGCTGCAGGCAAAACTTACTGTCTCCTCCCAAAATACGCCATATGCTTTTCGGGCTTCTGCCCTTGTTCACTGGCTCATTCAAAAACAGTCCTCACAGCCTCCAAATGTGGGAAAAGGAAAAGGAGGGATGGAGCGGGCAAAGGGGGTATATCCAAGATTCCCAAATTAAATCTCACATCTCAGCCCCCTCAGGCTCCAATTAACCTTCTGCCACCCATACAGGTACTGTCTGACACTGCTGGTCAATGTCTAACTTATAAACATAAGGAGGATGGTCTTTTGGATAAGATGGAAATTCCTATCAAATCTCTCATGTTACCCCTAATGGAACGTGCTAGGCTAACGAATCAGAAACTTGATGAGTTGGTGAACCTAGTTACTGCCAATACTAGCATATTGAATAATTTGGCAATCACACCGAATAACCGTAAAACCACTACCACCACTGCCAAAGCAGTGGGTTCCGGTGTGCCTACTACTAATAATTTGGTTCCCAAAATTAGTGCTAAGTTAACGAATAAACAGCAAGATCACATACAGCCAGAGAAAGTCCCTGTGAGTAATAACTTGGTGACTTCTAATAGAGGAGGGCCCCCGAATGATTGCAACAGGTCCAACCCACAGCCATCGTCAGGTAAACAACCAAGGGCTGGGCGGGCTAGTCAGCTTACCATATCGGGGAAAAAGGTCCCAAAACAGAACCTCCCTAGTATTGACCTTCCCTCCGAGGCTACCCCTTACACTATCATACTGACGGGTGTCTCACCTATTGGGGAGGACAAAACCGAATCATTTAGGGACCTGAAAAATAAAGTTGTTTTTTGGCTGAATAAAAATGGAACACTTCCCCCCTCCTCTAATACAGAGATCTTAAGTGTTAGAAGAGTTCATTGGGTGGGACACAATCCAAAAGACTTAGAGGGTGACTGTGTCATTATCAACTTTAGGGACCCCTGGGTGGTGGACTTTGTGCGCAGGGAACCGGGATTTGGCAGGATGGGTGATGTCCAATCACTGGACCTTCAGTACTTTTATCCCAAAAGGATCAAGGAACCCTCTTATTACCCGATTAATCATAGCCATAGAAGACCTTTTGGCAGATTCCCTCATGTATTGACTCCACACATCCCATCCTTTCCCCACCTGTACAATCGCTTTGAACCATTATCTGGTTTGGAGTGTATTGATTGACTTCCATCTTTGGCTGGAGGGGACATCCAAACTGCAACTTACGTTAGTGAAGAGGGAGGACCCAGCAAAAGTGTGGATTGTGGGGATGTTTATAGTAAGGGTCCTGAAACCGGGCCCTCAGACCTGGCCTATGAGGGCCAGGAAGGGGGTCATGAATCGGAAGGATCTGCTAGGTGTATTATAGACTGCGAGCACCCAGTTATATATATATAGGGAAGCTTGTAAAGCGCTTGGTTACGCAGAAGCGTGTCCCCGCGCTGCAACTAAGGAGGAACTCAGAAGTAGAAGCAGGAAGAAAGCATGATTATTTTGAGAATAGGTATGTTTTTAAGTTCTTCCGAAAGCTGGATTCGGAAGAATCCAGGCAGAGATTGGGAGGCAGGGCATTCCAGCTCTTTGCTGCCAAGTGGCGAAAAGAGCGTCCTTCCATTCGAGCCCTTTTAACCCTAGGGACTTTTAGTAGGCCTCTGTGAGAAGAGCGCAGAGCGCGTGATGGTACATACTTAGAGATTAGGTTCTGAAGTGGTATTGGTGCTTTCTTGGCGAGGATGCGGTGACAAGTACAGAGGGCTTTAAATTCCACTCTGCTTCTCACTGGCAACCAATGGAGGGTCTGGAGGGCAGCTTTGGAATCCGATCTTTTGGGGATTTTTAAGACAATGCGGGCTGCCGCGTTCTGTAATACTTGGAGGCGGTTTATTGCCTTAGCGGTCGCTCCAAGGTACAGTAGGTTGCCGTAGTCTAGGCGCGATGTAACGAGGGCATGAACCAGCGTTCTCCGGGCGGACATGGGAAGGAGGGCAAGAACCTTCCGTAAGGTTTTTAGAACGCTGAAGCAGATACCCGCCACCCGATCTATTTGGGGTCCAAAAGACAGGTCAGCATCGAGCCAGACACCTAGGTTTTTGACTTCCTGACGTGGCACGGGAGCCTCCCCTAGGCATGGGGGCCACCACGCCGACGACCAGACAGATGGGCTCCTCCCCACCACGAGCACCTCGGTCTTATTGCCATTTAACTTAAGGCAATTGATGGACATCCAGGTTGCAAGGTCTTGCATGCACGCCCTGAAGCTGTCCATGGCAAGTCCGGGTGCACGTGAGAGGGAGATAACCAGCTGCGTGTCATCGGCGTATGACACTATGTTCAGTCCATGACCCATAGCAATAGGGGCCACTGGAGAGACATAAAGATTGAATAGAGTTGGGCTCAGGGACGATCCCTGGGGAACGCCCTGGCCCAATTCTATGTCTTTGGAGTAGTAGTCACCCTGGCGGACTTGAAAACTTCTTTCAGTCAGGAAGGATTGGATCCATTGGAGTGCAGCTTCAGATATTCCTCCATTGTTCAGACACTGTAGTAGAGTGTTTTTGAATTTTTTTTTGAATTTTTTTTTTTTTTAATTTTTTTTAATTTAATTTTTTAATTTAATTTTAACTAAAGTTAGAATAGCACCGATAGAGGGTGGGGGGTCAGGACATAATTTGGGATTTACAACCCAATGTGAATTGCCCTTTCATGACCCTTTGCTTAAATTGGCTTCATGGAACATCGCAGGGCTTAAAGGGAAACTTGAATCAGCTGACTGGGTAGACTTCATAGATGAGTTTGATATCCTGATCTTTCAAGAGAGTTGGGCTATTGACCCGATCTTTCGGGCTGTGTATTTACATTTTTTCAAACCAGCGATCCAGGGAAAGAAAGGGAGAGCATCAGGTGGATTAACTATATAGGTAAGACAGTCCATCAGTTATAGGCCAGTAGAAGTGTTAGTCCATAACCCTGACATCCTGGGAATCAGGTTGTGTAGGGAAAATCATCAGGATATTTTTATTATTAATATTTATGCCCGTGGATTACCTGGAGGACGGAGTCCCGCAATTATTGATGAGCTGGACTCTTATTTGGAATCAATTGGGAGGGACAAATTCATAATTGTCGCAGGGGACTTAAATTGCACTTTCGAACCTTGGTCGTGTGAGGGTGGGGACATTCGTGCTGAGGAAGATTCCCATGCCTGACGTTGAATCCCATTAAGAAGGGTACGGAGGCAGCCTTGCACTGGTTGGGCCTGTGTCTGGAGTGGGGGCTAAGAGCTGCTAATGGCCGCTCCATCTCCGACAAAATTGGACAGTCAACTTTTGACAACGGAGCAAGTAATAGTAGAATTGATTATTTTTTAATCAAAATAGAGTATTGGTCACTTTTGGATGATATGTTAATTTCCACACGGCCCGAAAGTGACCATAATCCGTTGATTTTAAGTTTGAAACTAGAGGATGGCCCTGGCCGGGCCCTTATAGCCAAGAGCCTTACAGCAGAGGCTATTTTAACAAATGACAGACGCAGGGTGCATTGGTGTAGGGTTTTGGAGGACCCGGATCTTTTAGATAGGATCTCCCATGCAGTTTCATCTACTCTGGGTGTCGTTCAAGATTTGTCTCTTATTGAACCGGGGTCACTTGAGCAGTTTAGTGCCCATCAAGCAGCTATTTGATAATTTGAAAGTTTTACTAACCAAAGCTGATAACAATGGGAAAGTTCAGACTTCTTTATTGTGCCAGAAATGGTATAATAAAACCTGCCGGCAGGCACAGAGTTGTCTGATTAAAGCTATTAAATCTAGAGTTACTGCAGACATCAAATCGGCCAGATTACAGTATAGGAAGACCAAATGGGAGGCGAGGAGAGAGTGGGATGATAACCATTGGCAGGACTTATATGAGGCTAGTTTGTCCTCGAATCAAATCAAATTCTGGGAGGTGGTGAAATGGGGCAGGAACCCGGATATGCAAATTCCGGAAAATTACGTCTCAGCTGATGTATGGGTGGATTTTTATTCAACCCAGTTTAGAGGTCTTGAGCCAGCTCCCCCAAATGTCCTGGACAATCAGTTATCTTCGCCCCCTCCAATACGACATGCCATAGAGTTTGATACTAACGACACAGTGACTGCACTGGGATCTGTACAGGCCGGTAAAGCTCCTGGCATGGACTGCCTCCCGGCTGATCTATTTAAGTCCGACCCCCTGAATTGGGTGCCTTATATCACGATGCTCGCAAATGCTATTGCGAATGGGGCGAGGATTCCCGACTCATGGCAAGGGGCAGAAATCCTTCCTGTTTTTAAAAAAGGAGACTGTTCGGCCCCAGGGAATTATCGCCCCATTAGCCTTATCGATGCACAACAGAAAATTATAGCCAGGATGGTGCTCGCTAAAGTACAGGGGTGGATGGATAATGAGAATATTCTTTCCCCGATGCAAGCAGGTTTTAGATCATTTACCAGCACAATCGACCAAGTGTTCAGATTTATTCTGACATACTGGAAGGTTGTGCTTCTGGGCGGAGGATCGATATACGCTGCATTCGATCTTGTTCCCAGGGCAAAATTATGGGCTGCATTAGGCAACATGGGTATGCCCTCCGAACTCCTAGATATAGTGGAAAGATTACATGAGGGTAACTTTGCTAGGGTTAGGTGGGGCAGACAGGGGCAGGTGACGGAGCGATTCCCCGTCACTCACGGTGTTCGCCAGGGCTGCGTTCTGGCCCCCACCTTGTTTTTATTGTTTATTAACCAAGTTGTACATTTCTTAGCAGATACCCCGACTGACGCGCCTACTTTGGGTGGTTCGAAGTTTCCATTGCTCATCTTTGCCGATAACAAGTTAATTCTCTCAAAAACACAAAAGGGACTACAGACAGCGATCAACAGGTTTGAGGTTTTCTGCAAATTGAACGATTTGCAGATAAACGTGAGCAAAACAAAATTTATGGTTTTAACAAAAAATAGGCCACAAAAAAGTCACGCTAGTATGAATGGTGTGGAATTAGAGCAGGTGGAGGTCATGACCTATCTTGGCGTAGTCCTGGATTACAGGCTGCGATGGAAACCCCAGATCGAAGCACTTTGTTTGAAATTTGCTCGACTGATGGGGTGCCTAATCCTGGAACAAAGAAAGTCTCAAACCAAAAGGGTAATGCCTGCACTAACAATTTATGACGCTAAAGTTAGATCCGCTATTCTGTATGGTGCTGACCTATGGGGGTTTATGGATCTGGTCCTTTGGTCAGAATCCAAAATAAGTTTCTGCGGAATTTGGTAGGCCTTCCGCAATCCACCCCTACCAAACCGTTACTGCTCGATATGGGAAGTCATTCGATTAAAGAGTTAGCGCAGTTTCGGATGGTAGCTCTGTGGAGGCGAATTTGGTCAACGCCGGAAATAGCCCGCTTTGCCAACGAAATCTCTGATGTAAGATCGATCATGGGATCAGGTAATATCCCCTGGTTCAGAGAGGTGAAGCTAATTCTGGAAAATATGGGTCTCAGCTCTCTGTGGGTAGCACCGGGAGAAAACACCTTTCCATCCAAAAAAGAATTTAAAATGTTGTACTGGGCAACTGTAAGAGGCCACCTAGCTCTTCAGTCTGATTCAGTTACTCTGACTAGAAAGTTCCTGGTTTACAAACTCGATCCACATATGGAGGATTACTGGGACGTTATCACCCGGAGTATGGACAGAGAGCTGTATCATCAGTTTAGAGTTGGGTCACTGCCAGTAAAATCCTTTACCAGTAAATGGCGAGGCCAGTCATCTGAGTTTTGCCGCTGGTGTAGAGTTCATAGGGAGACTATTGGTCGCGTCTTTTTTGCCTGTCCTGCTTACGCCGCCCCCCGGAGCAAATGGCTAAAGCCCATTTGCAGGATGTTGAACACACGGACGAGCTCTGAAGCACTCTGGGCTCTAACATCTAATACTTCAGAGATTGTGATCATAGGAGTGGCAAAATTCCTGGGGTGGGCATGGATTATAAGAGCAAGATACCTACAAGTAAGATGATTAACCGTTAGTTTTAAAGGATTTTATATTAGTACGTCTTAATAACATAATTTAATCATGTTTTAATATATTGATTGAATGTTTTAACTAGGAGGAAAGAGAATTGTTAGATTGATTGTGTATAGTGTTCTTATGGTTGTTTTTACTATGATGAATGTCTTTTATTATGTAAATACTCGAAATAAAGACGTATGAAACCTGAAACCTGAGTAACTACATATGTTTTAAACTAGTATATGTGAGTATTGATGTATATAAGTGAGTATATGTGAGAGTGAGAGATTGGAAGAGTTCCTGTATAAATAAGTGTGTGTTTCTATAAGTGATTGTTTAAGAGAGTAAGTATGTGTACGTTTCTGTAGAAGTAAGTGTAGTGGTGTGTGTATAGCTGTATATGCAAGTAAATGGATGTTTGATAGTTTATTTGCACGTGTGAGTATGTGTGTGAGTAACTCTACGGATGAGTGTCGGTGTGTAACAGGATGTATAGGTGTATGAGTGCATATGATGAGTAAGTACATTTATGAGTGACTATATAGAACTGTTGGTGAATGAATGGATGTGGATGTGTATGTAGATGTTGAAATTACTGAATAGGTTGTTGTAACTGGTATTGGTATCTCCATTTTTTTGAGAATTTTAGTTTCTCTTTTTGAATGTGTGTATCAAAGGTTATATTACGGTGAGAGGAGGTCTGCCACTCTTTCACAAGGATGATATCATCAGTGATGTCATTTGAGATGTCATCAGTGATGTCATGAGTGATGTCACTGACCATGTCATGAGTGATGTAATACGGGACGTCATCAGCAGTGCATTGCGGGCAAGTTATAGTTAGTGAAATGTCCAACTAACTATAAAACTATAAAATATCTGAAACCTATGTTTTTTTCTGTGAATTTCTAAGGTTTTTTAAATGCGAATTCCTAACTATAACGTCCCTGAAACCTATGGTTTTTTCAGTGAATTTCTAAGGTTTTTTAAATGCTAATTCCTAACTATAACATGGCTGAAATCATTGGTTTTTTCAGTGAATTTCAAAGTTTTTGTAAATTATAATTTTTAAATGTATTAATTGTTATACTGATTTACTACATTGTTTTAAACTATTTATTTTTAGATATTTTATTTTTTAATTACATTATATATTTTTTATATAAATTAAAACTATTGAAATTGTAATATTTGTTTTTTCAATTGTATATATCTGTTTAATTTATATATATTTTATATAGCAGGCAATGATGTCCTAGGGAAGGAAATTCAAGTTACTGGTAAGTACGGTTAAGATTACTTTTCAGGATCAGTACTGGGCTGAAAGATGCAGCACTAAGGTCTCTCCTGATAACAGGTAAGTAATCGGAATTTGTAGTTCGGCTGATTTTAGAGGAATATTTTAAAGTTCCAAAACTCCACACAGAAGAATTTCCAAGTGAAACCAGCCAATGTTAGCCTATGGAAGGAAATTCAAGTTACTGTAAGTATGGTTAGAATTACTTTTCAGGATCAGTACTGGGCTGAAAGATGCAGCACTAAGGTCTCTCCTGATATCAGGTGAATAAATCAGAATTCATAGTTTGGCTGGTTTTAGAGGAATATTGTAAAGTTCCAAAACTCCACACTTAGAAGAATTTCCAAGTGAAACCTTTCAATATTAGCCTATGGAAGGAAATTCAAGTTAAAGTAAGTATGGTTAGAATTAGTTTTCAGGATCAGTAGTGGCCTGAAAGATGCAGCACTGAGGGGTTTCCTGATAACAGGTGAGTAAATCGGAATTCGTAGTTCGGCTGATTTTATACGAATATTTTAAAGTTCCAAAACTCCACACTTAGAAGAATTTCCAAGTAAAACCAGTCAATGTTAGCCTGAGGAACGAAATTCAAGTTAAGTTACTGTAAGTACGGTTAGAATTACTTTTCAGGATCAGTACTGGGCTATTTGGCCCTCAGGGACCATCAGTATTGAAAGAAAACTAATTCCCCAACTTAAAACATGCCACAGGACGCGTTTGCACAGTGGTGAAGGAAAGGGGTGTGGTCTGAGGTGACATGTCTGCAAACAGCCCTGTGGCACGTTTTAAGTTTGGGGATTAATTCCTCCTCAATGCTGATGGTCCGTGGGGGCCAACTAGTTCGGCTGATTTTATACGAATATTTTAAAGTTCCAAAACTCCACACTTAGAAGAATTTCCAAGTAAAACCAGTCAATGTTAGCCTGAGGAACGAAATTCAAGTTAAGTTACTGTAAGTACGGTTAGAATTACTTTTCAGGATCAGTACTGGGCTATTTGGCCCTCAGGGACCATCAGTATTGAAAGAAAACTAATTCCCCAACTTAAAACATGCCACAGGACGCGTTTGCACAGTGGTGAAGGAAAGGGGTGTGGTCTGAGGTGACATGTCTGCAAACAGCCCTGTGGCACGTTTTAAGTTTGGGGATTAATTCCTCCTCAATGCTGATGGTCCGTGGGGGCCAACTAGCCCACCAGGTACCTCCAGTATGCGCCAGGGGCAGCTCCGTGGTGCTTACTGGAGGTACCTGGTGGGCTAGTTGGCCCCCAGGGAACCTCAGGATTGACAAGGAATTAATTCCCTAACTCAAACCACGTCACAAGGTGTGTTTGCAAACATGTGAACTCAGGCCCCGCCCCCTCCCTTCACCACTGTACAAACATGCCACGTGGCGCGTTTTAAGTTAGGGGATTAATTCCCTTTAAATCCTGAGGGTGCCTGGGGCGCAACTAGCCCACCAGCTACTTCTAGTAAGTGCCACAGAGCTGTGTTGCGAAGAGGTGTAAAAAGGGTCATGGCCTCAGAACACTACTCTGCAACGCAGCCCCCTGGCGCATGCTGGAGGTTCCTGGTGGGCTAGTTGGCCCCCAGAGGGACCCCCAGTATTCAAGGGGAATTCATTTCCTCTCTGCAAATGCGCCTGGGGGCGCGTTTGCTGAGTGCAGCATGAAGGGGGCGTGGCCTCCGGCACAATGCCGATGTTTTTCTTAATTTTTTGTTAAGAAGTGGGGTTGTGTAGCCCCCCTTCTTTTCCTATTTTTTATGCCCTGGGGACCCCATTCCCCAGAGTTTACCCCCTAATTTTTTTTCTATAAAAAAATGGGCAGGTGGCTGAACAGCCCCCCGCCTGAGGCTTCTTTTTGCCCCAGGGACCCCATTCCCCGGGGCTCTGCCTTGCTTTTTTAAAAACCTTTGTTGTGGAGGGGGGCCGCGTGGCCCTTCATCGGGCCACTTCTGGCCCCGGGGACCCCATCCCCCGGGGCCTGGCCTCTTGTTGGGGATCGTGGGGGGTCCCCAATCCCACCATGGTCCCTGCCGGCCCCCCGCGTCCTGCGGGAGCCGGCATTGCTTTTCTACATGGGGAGCCATGTAGACAAGCAATAGTCTTTGGTTTTTGTAAGAGAGAGCAGGTTTTCTGCTTTCTCTTCAAAAAACCATAGCAAACTACAGTATCTTGGGGGTGGGCACCCCGGGACACTGCAGGAGCTGGCCCTGGGTGGTGGCGGTCCCCAGGTTCACCACAAGGCTCCAGGAGGAGGTTCCCCCGTCCCAACAATTATAAGCCCCGGGGGGTGGTGGTCCCCGGGGCTGGGAGGTCCGTCGGAGACTCCCAATTTAAAAATGTAGTGCCCCGGGGAGGTGGCTGTCCCTGGGGTGTGTTGGGGGGATTGAGCCCCCCACACACGTGTTTTTTTATTATATTTTTAAAAAAAGAAGCCCCATGGAGTGGCAGTCCACGGGGTCGTGGGGGGCCGCGAGCCCCCCACTTACATAATGTTAAAGCCCTGGGGGTGCCGGTCCCCAGGGCTGGGGGGCCCTTCTGCCTTGCTTTTTTAAAAACCTTTGTTGTGGAGGGGGGCCGCGTGGCCCTTCATCGGGCCACTTCTGGCCCCGGGGACCCCATCCCCCGGGGCATGGCCTCTTGTTGGGGATCGTGGGGGGGTCCCCAATCCCACCATGGTCCCTGCGGCCCCCCGCATCCTGCGGGAGCCGGCATTGCTTTTCTACATGGGGAGCCATGTAGACAAGCAATAGTCTTTGGTTTTTGTAAGAGAGAGCAGGTTTCCTGCTTTCTCTTCAAAAAACCATAGCAAACTACAGTATCTTGGGGGTGGGCACCCCGGGACACTGCAGGAGCTGTCCCTGGGTGGTGGCGGTCCCCAGGTTCACCACAAGGCTCCAGGAGGAGGTTCCCCCGTCCAAACATTTATAAGCCCCGGGGGGTGGTGGTCCCCGGGGCTGGGAGGTCCGTCGGAGACTCCCAATTTAAAAATGTAGTGCCCCGGGGAGGTGGCTGCCCCTGGGGTGTGTTGGGGGGGATTGAGCCCCCCACACAGGTGTTTTTATTATATTTTTTTAAAAAGAAGCCCCATGGAGTGGCAGTCCACGGGGTCGTGGGGGGCCGCAAGCCCCCCACTTACATAATGTTAAAGCCCTGGGGGTGCCGGTCCCCGGGGCTGTGGGGCCCTTCTGGGCCCCCCATTACTATTAAAAAAGAAGAAGCCCTGGGGGTGAT
Organism: Lissotriton helveticus; assembly: GCF_964261635.1. Taxonomy (NCBI): domain Eukaryota; kingdom Metazoa; phylum Chordata; class Amphibia; order Caudata; family Salamandridae; genus Lissotriton; species Lissotriton helveticus. The sequence continues at coordinate 603,228,128 of NC_136057.1, forward strand.
GGTCCTCGAGGCTGCGGGGGGCCTCGAGCCCCCCGCATACATAACGTTAAAGCCCTAGGGGTGGAGGTCCCCAGGGCTGGGGGGCCACTCTGGGCCCCCATTATAATTAACTATATTGCCCCCGGGATTTGGCCCCCCGGGGGCTAATTACAAATAAAGCAGGCTTTGTTTTTTTTCCACGGGATACGCGTATCCTACCCGCATCCCGTGATTGTGCGACCCCCTGAGCAGGCCTAGGGGGTCAGGGTGTTTCTACCCTGACCCCTTTGCCTCTTTTGCGCACCTGTTTTTCAGTTTTCTTGTGCCTCGGTTCTACCAAGACACAAGATGGCTGCCAACACTTCCTGGTCTGGAGTGTTGACAGCCAATTAGCATGCAGCTCTTGCTCGTAAAGCTTGATCCTCGGAGGATACGTGTACCCTACTTCGTCCATAGATATATCTATGATTTTTGCAAAATTTGGTGTAATTCCGTTCAGCAGTTCAGGCTGTAACTGTGTCTAAAGGTCCCTATGGAAAACTGCATGTGGAAAACACGTTTTGGGACCTTCATTTTTTCTTGCAAACCCCCCCCGCCCGCTTGACGAATCACCCTCAAACATTCAGGATAGGAGCGGAGAATTTCGCTAAGATTCCTCTACCGGCGCCAAAGTTATGCCAAATAGAATGTTGCGGATTTCCTATGGAAACTAGGTGCTAACTATAACTACCTACTGGCGGGCGGTCGTTATACAAGATATACAGGATATATATATATACATATATATATATATATATATATATATATACTAGCAGCCCGTCCCGACGTTGTCCGGGTATAAATTGCTGCCGGCCAGTAGTATATTGTTTTGTAGGATTTCGTTTTGATAGCATTTCTTATCTGTGCCGGGCCTGTGAAACGCTCCGATTCACAGTGCACTGCTGATGCACTTAAGAGTGCGCGTTCAGTAGTGTGTGAACTCGATTTTCCCTACTTTATTTTTCCTTGCAATATTATAAAGCGCAAACTCGACAACATGGCATGAGCACAAATTACATTACAGAAGAACAAATTCATTTGTGGTAGGTACGGGGAGACAAAGCAATTTGCCTGGAATCACAGGATGTTGAGCTGATGCAGAGATTTGAAACGTAGCTCCCCAGCTCTTAAGTTCGCAATTCTAGAACTTGTGGCGGGAGGTGTGTCTAAAAGTGTATGTCGGTGCTGGCCATCAATGAGAGAGACCTGTCCATTTTTCAAATGGGTGGGGAAAAAATATGAGTATGTTGCTGGAGATGTGGGCCGCTGTGCCACCAATGTACTTACCTGGGGAGGGTAAACACCCATTATTCCGCAACTTTCTTTCCGCATACCATCACTCCGCATACTTTCATTACAAATGTACCATGACTCCGCAATGCCATTATAACGCATTGCATAACATTTTATATGCTTTTACCACGCATACATTTACAACAAAATTCATTGTAAATGCATGAATGGTAAAAGCATGTTTTTTATTTAATATTTGGATGAGGTAAGTATGGGTATAGGGGTATATGTTTTGGGGTACTGAGGTATATGTTTTTGGGTGTTTGGGTATTTTAAGGGTTCAGATATAGTTTGGGGTTATGGGGTACAGGGGTAGTTTTAGGGTTTAGGGATAGGTATGGGTTTTGGGGTACAGGGGTATTTTTAGGGTTAAGTGCTAGGTTTGGGTTTTGGTGTATAGGGTATTTTTAGGGTTCAGGGGTAGGTTTGGGTTTTGGGGTACAGAGGTAGTTTAATGGTTCAGGGCTAGGTTTGGGTTTTGGGGTACAGGGATATTTTTAGGGTTCATGGCTAGGTTTGGGTTTTGGGGTACAGAGGTATTTTAGGGTTCAGGGTTAGGTTTGGGTTTTGGGGTACAGGGGTATTTTTAGGGTTCAGGGCTAGGTTTGGGTTTTGGGGTACAGGGGTATTTAAGGGTTCAGGTGTAGGTTTAGGGTTTTGTGGTACAGGGTTATTTTTAGGGTTCAGGGCTAGGTTTGGGTTTTGGGGTACAGGGGTATTTTTAGGGTTCAGTGGTGGGTTTGGGTTTTGGGCTACAGGGGTATTTTAAGGGTTCAGGGCTAGGTTTGGGTTATGGGGCACAGGGGTATTTTAGGGTTCAGGGGTGGTTTTGGTGTACAGTGGTAATTTTAGGGTTCAGGACTAGGTTTGGGTTTTGGGGTACAGGGGTATTTTTAGGGTTCAGTGGTAGGTTTGGGTTTTGGGGTACAGGGGTATTTTAAGGGTTCAGGGCTTGGTTTGGGTTTTGGGGCACAGGGGTATTTTAGGGTTCAGGGGTGGTTTTGGTGTATAGTGGTATTTTTAGGGTACAGGGCTAGGTTTGGGTTTTGGGGTACAGGGGTATTTTTAGGGTTCAGGGGTAGGTTTGGGTTTTGAGGTACAGGGGTATTTATAGGGTTCATTGCTAGGTTTGGGTGTTGGGGTACAGGGGTAATTTTAGGATTTAGGGATAGGTTTGGGTTTTGGGGTACAGGGTATATTTATAGGGTTAAGATGGGTTAGTGTTTAAGGGTGTTGGGGTATTTTAAGGAGTAAGGGTGGGTTATGATTATGGGGTGCAGGGGTATTTAAAGGGAGCAGGGTGGGATTAGCACACGATATGAGACATGGCATGAAGGGCGGAACGTACCACACGCCTCCAGCGTTTGTCACGCCCCCCAGCACATGCCCACAGCAGAACGCAGACACGCCCACAAGGGACTACTTTGCTGGCACGGTCTTTCACCTTTTAAATGTATATGGTGGCCGTCTGCATAGCCTATGTCCTTCTGCTGCAACTGCCCTTTCCAACGCTGTATTGGGTGTTGTGATTGGTGCTGTGGTTACTGAGATTACCCGCCTCAAAGGTTTGGGTTTTCTCTTTATAATATTAGTATGGATATATATATATATATATATATATATATATATATATATATATATATTCACTGAAAAAACCATAGGTTTGACACCAGTTATAGTTAGCTGGAAATGTTACTGACATAAAACCATTGAAATTCCCACGGTATAGTTAATTGGACTCACTATAACTTGCGCGCCTGCAATGCACTGCTGATGACGTCACATATTACATCACTCATGACATGGTCAGTGACATCACTCATGACATCACTGATGACACCATCCAGTGAATGTGTGTCTTTCTAAAAAATAAATATGTTTTATATATGTATATGTAAAGGTCGATGGAAGAATAAATGTTTAAATAAGTGTCTTAATGGATGTTTTAAAAAAAAAATTGATTGGTTAACTGGTTTATTAAGTGTATCTTAGTTAATACATATATTAGCGAGTATTGTTTAAATATTTAAATGCTTGTATCAGTGTTTCACTTTGTGTATAAGTGGCTGCATGGGTTGGTGAGTAGCTATATGTGTGTGTATATGGGTTATTAGATGTTTTTTTTTAGTATCAGTATGAGTGTCTGTATGGTTTGGTGGGGTGTTACTTAGCACATAGATGCATCAATGACTGACTCACTGTTTGTATGTGTTTTGAAGACAGCATATGTGCAGGACTGTATGGGTGGATGAGTGTGTATATGTGTGTGTTAGTGAGTGAATGACTGTCTCACTAGTGTCTTTATCAGTAACTACATATGTTTTAATCTAGTATATGTGAGTATTGATGTATATAAGTGAGTATATGTGAGAGTGAGAGATTGAAAGAGTTCTTGTTTATATAAGTATGTGTTTCTATAAGTGATTGTTTAAGAGAGTAAGTATGTGTACGTTTCCTTAGAAGTAAGGTGGTAGTGTGTGTATAGCTGTATATGCAAATAAATGGATGTTCAATAGTTTATTTGCATGTGTGATTACGTGTGTGAGTAACTTTTGGATGACTGTCGGTGTGTAACAGGATATATAGGTGTTTCACTACATATGATGAGTGAATATATGTATGAGTGACTATATAGAACTGTTGGTGAATGAGTGGATGTGTATAGATGGTGGTATTACTGAATTGGTTGTTGTAACTGGTATGGGTATCTCTATTTTTTGAAAATTTTAGTTTCTATTTTTGAATATGTGTTTCAAGGGTTACATTACCCTGAAAGGAGGTCTGTCACTCTGTCACAAGGATGGTGTCATCAGTGATGTCATGAGTGATGTCACTGACCATGTCATGAGTGATGTAATATGTGACGTCATCAGCAGTGCATTGCAGGCGCGCAAGTTATAGTGAGTCCAACTAACTATAACGTGGGAAGTTCAATGGTTTTATGTCAGTAAAATTTCCAGCTAACTATAACTGGTGTCAATCCTATGGTTTTTCAGTGAATTTAATAGGTTTTTTAAATGCTAATTCCTAACTATAACTGGTGTGAAACCTATGGTTTTTTCAGTGAATTTCATAGGTTTTTTAAATGCTAATTCCTAACTATATAAGGCCTGAAACCTATGTTTTTTTCAGTGAATTTCAAAGTTTTTTTTAATGCTAATTCCTAACTATATAAGACCTGAAAGCCCACCAGGAATCTCCAGTATGCGCCAGGGGACTGCATTGCAGAGAGGTGTAATGAAGCCACGCCCCTTTTACACCTCTCTGCAACGCAGCCCCCGTGCATGTTTGAAGAGGGGGAACTAATTCCCCTTGCATATTGGGGGCCCCTGGGGGCCAACTAGCCCACCTGGAACCTCCAGTATGCGCCAGGGGGCTGCATTGCAGAGGTGTCATGAGGCTATGCCCCTTGTTACACCTCTCTGCAACGCAGCCCCCTGCCGCGTTTGCAGAGGGGGAACTAATTCCCCTTGCATACTGGGGGTCCCTGGGGGCCAACTAGCCCACCAGGAGCCTCCAGTATGCGCCAGGGGGCTGCATTGCAGAGAGGTGTAATGAGGCCACACCCTTTTTACACCTCTCTGCAACGCAGCCCCCGTGCATGTTTGAAGAGGGGGAACTAATTCCCCTTGCATACTAGGGGTCCCTGGGGGCCAACTAGCCCACCTGGAACCTCCAGTATGCGCCAGGGGGCCGCATTGCACAGAGGTGTAATGAGGCTATGCCCCTTTTTACACCTCTCTGCAACGCAGGCCACTGGCGCGTTTGCAGAGGGGGGACTAATTCCCCTTGCATACTGGGGGTCCCTGGGTCATATCTGCCCAAACACCGATATTCCGAACGATTGAAAATTACTTTTTTTGAGAAACATTTGGATTTGGATTATCATGTCCTATACTTTGGAATTTTTGAATGACTGACTTTGAGGATGCTATAAATTACTCAAGTCTGCCCGAATTGTGTAGGTAAAATTGATACCTAGTCACTTTGAATAAGAATGTACTTACGTCTCGTCTAACATTTGGAAGAAATATCTAGTTATATGACAACAGGATACCGACATAACTTGAAGGAAATAAGAACGCCCTGAAGAAGTTCTGTTGTACAGAACGAAACGTTTCGGCTGGCTGTGGTACATAAACTTAAGGATAATAAAAGCATTTGAATATACACCAAGATTCAGCGCTTCAATAAGGACTCTAAGTGATATGATTTGATTGGACTTATTGTGCAAGTGGTGCTGTGCCAAACTTTGGAATATTCTCCACTACTCTCTACTACTTACTCTCTCCTACTCCACTACTCTCAAATACTCACTCTCTACTACTCATTCTCTACTACTCTACTACTCTCTACTACTCTCTCTCTACTACTCACTCCCTACTACTCACTATCTACTACTCTCTACTACTCACTCTCTACTACTCTCTCTCTACTACTCACTCTTTACTACTCACTCTCTACTACTCTCTACTACTCACTCTCTACTTCTCACTCTCTACTACTCTCTACTACTCACTCTCTACTACTCTCTCTATACTACTCACTCTCTACTACTCACTCTACTACTCACTCTCTACTACTCTCTACTACTCACTCACTACTCTCTCTCTCTACTAGTCTCTACTACTCACTCTACTACTCACTCTCTACTACTCTCTACTATTCTCTCTCTCACTCTTTACTACTCTCTACTATTCACTCTCTACTACTCACTCTACACTACTCTCTACTACTCATGCTTTACTACTCTCTACTACTCACTCTCTACTGCTCTCTACTACTCAATCTACTACGTACTCTCTACTACTCTCTACTACTCACTCTCTACTACTCACTCTCTACTACTCACTCTCTACTACTCTCTACTACTCACTCTACTATTCACTCTACTACTGTTATGTTGTGTTACGTGGATTTGTACTGCGCACAGCTGCCCCAGCTAAGGGGCGTCCTGGCGCATGGCAAGGTAACACGCAACAGCCACAAGAAACACAACAGCTAAAAGAAGGAACCAAATTAAGGGGTCGATTAGGATCGTGGACGGGCTTGAGTCCGTCCGCGACCCCTGAGGAGGAGGGAACGTCCGCATGGGCTGCGGCGTTCCCTCCGATCTGATTAGGATGTGACCGCCAGGGTGGCGGTCACATCCTCTATCTCTAACATTGCGGCGGGTGCAGCTTCAAGCTGCACCCGACCCAATGTAAAAAATGCATGCACAGCATTTGCGTGCACAAAGCGGCAGGCACCGTGCGGTGCCTGCTGCATTGTGCACGCAAATGCAGGGGGGTACCCTAGGTACCCCCCATGTGCACCCCCCACCACCCCTTCACCCAGGGGGCCCACAACGGGCCCCCGAAGTGAAGGTCCCTATGCTTTTTCACGGCGGAAAAGCCGCCGTGGAAAAGCATAGAATTGCAGACATCCTAATATGCCTGGCGGTGTCTGATAGACACCGCCAGCCATGTTAGTGCTTTTCCGCCGTGGTCGCCTTCCGACCGCGGCGGAAAAGCGGCGGACAGATTGTGAGACCCACCAGCCATCCTGATTTGGCGGTGGGTCTTTCAGGCCTCCTCGGCGGATTTCCCGCATACTCCGGGCCGGCAGTGGCTTCCGCAGGCCCGGAGTATGCGGAAAATCCGCCATCATAATGACCCCCTAAAATAGGAAAGTTTTTATGGCCTTACGAAAGGAAAAGAGATCCTCCAACAACCGAATCCCTACCGGAAGGGAGTTCCACAGTTCGGCTGCTTTCACCCGGAAAGAACGACCACCAACACGACACAGCTTGTATCTGGGAGTAATAGTAAGAGCTTGGCCCAGAGATCTCAAATGCCGAGTGGGGACGTACCAGGACAGGAGGTCCAAAAGAATTTGAGGAGCCGTACCATTTAAAATCTTGAAGGCTAAACACAGTACCTTGAATTGGATTCTAGCCCTGACTGGCAACCAGTGCAGTGCTTTCAAAGTACTGGAAACAGGGCAGGATCGAGGAAGACCAACAATTGCTCTAGCGGCGGCGTTCTGCACCCGCTGAAGGCGGGTGATTTCGGCCAGGTTAGTGCCCACCAGCAGAGAGCTGGCATAGTCCAGGCGGGATATGACAGTCGCCTGTATTACCAGCTGCCGGGTGCGGGGGTCGAAGAACTTCAGGACTGGACGCAGGGCCCGGAGAATTCCAAAACAGCAGGCAGCCGTTTTCTTCGTGTGCCCCACAAAACTGAGAGTGGGATCCATCCACACTCCCAAGTTTTTCAATTCCGTCACCGGAAGAGGGGCCGACCCAAGCTCCGAAGGCCACCACCTGTCCCCCCAGAGATCCGCCCTTTTGCCGACGATCATGATCTCGGTTTTCTTCGCGTTGAGCTGGAGACAGTTGGCCTTCATCCAGCTTGCCACCGCCCTGAGTCCACTCTGAAACCTGGGGGCATCCTGGTCCACATCCCCGCTGATCGTAACCGCTAGCTGGGTGTCATCGGCATATGACACCATGGTCATACCCCATTGCCTGACAACCTCAGCCAGCGGTCTCACGTATAGATTAAACAACGTGGGACTCAGCGAGGATCCCTGCGGCACTCCCTGTTTCAGAGGATGGAACTTGGACTGGAACGGTGGCACCGCAACGCTGAAGAAGCGACCATCGAGGAAGGACCGGAACCACTGGAGGGCAGATCCCCCCACTCCTATCTCCTCCAGGCGATGCAACAGGATAGGATGAGAGACAGTATCAAAGGCGGCGCTTAGATCTAATAATACAAGCGCCGCCGTCTGTCCTGCATCCATCACTGTGCGAAGATGTTCAGCCATGGTGAGAAGGGCGGTCTCCGTGCTGTGTCCAGCACGGAACCCGTGCTGGGTGGGGTCTAAGATGTTAATTCGAGTAAGGTGGTCGGAAAGGACCTTGTTCACATAGGCCTCCACGACTTTGGTCGGCCAGGGGAGCAGGGAAATAGGCCAATAGCTTTCCGGCTTTTCCGGGTCCAAGGAGGGTTTCTTTAAAATAGGAGAAACCACAGCCCCCTTCCAACTTGCTGGAACCGTACCCGAGGCCAGCGAGATGTTAATCAGGGAGAGTACCGAAGTACGACCCATAAACAACTGGTCTCTGAAAAGGGCTGGCTTGAGCGGATCGGCGGGCGACCCGGATTTCACCTGCTGAGCCAAGATGTCAAATTCCTTAGTTGTCAACGGGGGTAGCACATGCAGCAGGGAATCTCCAGAGATGTTACATAGAGTACCTGCCGGTGGCCTAGTGTCAGGGAATGTTAAGTAGATGTTCTGAACTTTTTTTAAAACGAACAGGGCAAGGGCCTCACAATGCACCATGGAACTCGATATAGTTACCGAGGCCCGCTTTGCCACAAGGTCCTTTACCACTTTGAAGATTGTTTTTGATGGATTAGGGCTATTGCCGAACTCCGCAGCATAGAAAGCTGCCCGGGCCCGGCAAATAGCACGATGGTAAATTTTAACGGCAGCGAGGTAGATGACCTTCTTCCCGCTGTCGTACACCTTCCGCCATTCCCTCTCTGCTCGCCTACAACTACTCTTGAGTGCACGTAATGCACTATTGTACCAAGGGCTTGACTCCCGGGAACTAATTTTCCTGGTCGAAATAGGAATCAGGGAGTCCAGAGCCTTAGTGACCCACGTGCAGAATGGATCATAGCCTGCCTCTACATCCTCCAGAGGTCCCAACGGCGCTGCAGCGAGGGCTCTATGAAGGTCCTCAAGTCTCAGTTTACTCCAATGCCATGTGGAGACCATCCTTGCGGAAGCAGGAGGAGAAATTCCCGGCACTGGGACATCAATGGCCACTAAAGAGTGGTCCGTCCAGCCGAGCGGAGTAACGGCCGTAACTGTGGCCTCTGTCAAGTTCGTAAGGAACGGATCTAACGTATGGCCACCAACATGTGTAGGAAGCCGCACTATTTGATGGAGTTGAAGAGCCTCCAGATCGGCTAGAATACAGCACACCGTAGGGATATTCTGATTCTCAAAATGCAAGTTAAGGTCCCCCAAGATAGAAAAATTGGCACACCCCACCGCCAGCGAGCTAACAGCATCAGGGAAGGCAGCCCTAAAAGCCACCTCGCTTCCCGGCGGGCGATAAACTACCATCCCTGAAAGGGAAAACTGAGGATTAACCGAAATTTTAAAGGTAGCACTCTCGCAGCCTGCAATGTTACAGGCAGCCCAACAGCAAGAGAGACTAGATCTCACTGCGAGAGCGATGCCCCCTCCCCTAGTCGATCGATTCAGAGTGAAGACAGAAAAATCAGAGGGAAATGCCAGATTGATAATGGTCGTATCATCATCCTTCAGCCAGGTTTCCGTGATAGCCACAATGTCAGGGGCCTCGTCTCGCATCAAGTCCCTAACGGCTTGGTGGTGTTGGACTAGAGACCTCGCATTAAAGCTCAGGATACGCAAAGCATAAGCCTGACGGTTGCTGCGCGAAACAATCGGAAGGGCCTCCTGGCATATCTTAACCGGAGAGTCCACTGCCCACTGGCCACAGGCGCACTGATAAGGACCACAAAGCGGATGTTGAGGTGCATATGAGCATCTCGGGATAGAACGCCCTAAGAGCCGCAATGTGGCAGCAGAATATACAATCATAGCGCAGTCCCGTGTAGATAAACCTAAGACTAAAAATACCTAAGATCTGCCACGCCCTGCGCGTCCTTGGCGCGGACTAGCGCAGACGGGCAGGACTCAGGCACGACTCCGGCTAAGCGACGGCGTCCCACTGCGCGATCCCGCTGCGCGGGAGAGGACGACTTTAAGTAGGCGAGGCGATCAGCACACCGAGCGTAAAGACGCTCCAAGATGGCGCTCGTTGAAAATTTGAATAGCCCAAGGCAAGATGGCGCCCACCGAAGCAACCCCGGGACCCGGACCCGCCAAACGGCGGTGCATTAATTCAATTAAGTGCAGGTAAGAGGGCAGGAAGATACTCCCAGGCAAAACGCCTAAAGACAGGGGAGAATGAAATTAAAATTACAAAAATACAAAACGGGCAGTATTAAAATAAACAGCGCAGCAGCAGCGCGACCTGCAGCAAAGCCAGTACCTTGACCAGGCTACTGGTGACGAGTCCGCCTTAAGTAGGCGAGGCGATCAGCACACCGAGCGTAAAGACGCTCCAAGATGGCGCTCGTTGAAAATCTGAATAGCCCAAGGCAACGATGGCGCCCACCGAAGCAACCCCGGGACCCGGACCCGCCAAACGGCGGTGCTTTAATTCAATTAAGTGCAGGTAAGAGGGCAGGAAGATACTCCCAGGCAAAACGCCTAAAAACAGGGGAGAATGAAATTAAAATTACAAAAATACAAAACGGGCAGTATTAAAATAAACAGCGCAGCAGCGCGACCTGCAGCAAAGCCAGTACCTACTCTCTACTACTCACTCTCTGCTACTCTCTCTACTGCTCTCTACTACTCTCTACTACTCACTCTCTACTCTCTATTACTCACTCTCTACTCTCTACCTTTCTACCTCTCTCTACTTCTCTCTCTACTAGTCTCTACCTCTCTACCGCTACCTCTCTACCTCTACACGTCTACCTCTCTACCTCTCTCTACACGCACACCTATACACATATATATATATATATATATGCATATATATGCATATGCATTTATATATATGTATGTGTATGTATATACATACATATATAAACATATATAATCTGTATATCTATATAAATACAAATATAAATGCATGCATACATATACATATATGCATACAGATGCATGTTATTTACATGAAAGTTTAAAAAACACTAATAAAAGCAAAGCTAAAAAGCCATCTCATTACAAACAGAATGGCTTTAACTTAAACGAGGGCGAGATCTATTGCATTTTCAATGCTTGTTTACTTTGGTTCCATCAAGAAGGCATTCAGATGGAATCACACATTTGCCATAAATTCTGAATGTTAGCACTCTAGTTGCTCATTAGATCACTGTAGTAAAGCTACTGCTCACCAGGGAAGTCTGCTGCTGGTATTCAAAGTGCATGTTTCAGTCTGCATGTCAGAATTTCTTTAATGAAATTGAAGAGGATTTGAGAAGTCACTCAAAATGTGCCTAATTTTTTTTTCTGCAGCACTAATCATACTTTCTATGGCAAAATATACACCATCATTTTGTTCCTTTTTAAATTAAATGTTTTAAGAGTTACCACTTTATTCCAATCAAGATGGCTTCAGGTGTGCCATACCTTTGTAATAAGTAGGACTGTTAGCGCTCTAGTTGTTCTTTAGAACACTCTGGGACATTCTGTCATTGGGCTATACTTGGGATACATCTGGGTGATATTTGGGCTACATTTGGGCTCTTTTGTCTCTGGTGGCCATCTTGGGAGACTGCATGTCAGAATTATTTAATGAAATAGAAGAGGATTTGAGAAGTCACTCAAAATGTGCCCTAATTTTTCTTTTTGCAGCACTAATAATACTTTCTATGGCATAATATACCCCCTCATTTTGTTCCTTTTTAAATTAAATGTTTTAAGAGTTACCACTTTATTCCCATCACGATGGCTTCAGGTGTGCCATACCTTTGTAATAAGTAGGACTGTTAGCGCTCTAGTTGTTCTTTAGAACACTCTAGGAGGCTGCAGTAGAACACAAAGGAATCAACTGACAGTCTCTGTCCTTGTTGGATGTACATGTTTTACTGGGAATGTCAGACTTCATACTCACATGACTGAGAAAGATAATGTGAATTTACAGAAAATATGCTTTCAGTTTAGCTTATAGATCCCCTTCCAAACCACTGTGGGAAATTCATGAGATATTAGTTTTCTTTCAAACATGATTCATGAGATCACAGCAGAACGCTTTTTCACATGGTAAAATCACCTTAGAACACACCACAATTCCTAAAATGAGTATGGTACCATCAACAAATGATTTATAATGTAACTAAAGTCCTAAAACCCTCTATTAACTACAATGCTTTTTAATGAGGTGCTATCATGTATATTGGTCCCAAGATGGCTGCCAACACTTCTTGGATGAAGTGCTGACAGCCAATCAGATCAGATGTGTGGTTAGGCTCCGCCCAGATATATATATTTTTTTAACCTAAATTACTCAAAATCCACTGGAGCACATATCTTGAGACATAGCAAAGGCACATCGGTCTACCAGTCCCTACAATTTTGCCAAGTTTTGTGGAAATCCATTCACCGTTCGGGCTAAAAGTGAGTCCAACCACCCTATGGAAATTAACATGGGGAAAACACGTTTTGGGACCCCCCTTTTATCTCGGCCCCGCTTGACGAATCCCCCCCAAACTTTCAGGGAAGGAGCAGAGCGGAGCGGGACATCTTCTTTGAGAAATTTGCGAAGATTCGTCCACCGGCGCCAAAGTTATTCCCAATAGAATGTTGCAGATTTCCTATGGAAATCAATCCTAACTATAACTACCTACTGGCGACCGCCAGTAGGTAATATATATATATATATATATATATATATATATATATATATATATATATATATATATATATTACCTACTGGCGGTCGCCAGTAGGTATATATAGTTAGGATTTTTTCTCTATGGGTTTTTTGAAAATTCTATGTCTAATAACTTTGGCGTTTGTGGACGGAATTGGCTGAAATTTTCAGGAAAATGGCACATTTTGTTTCTGAGCAGCCCTTAAAAATTTGGGGGGGGTTCGTCCAGTGGGGGCCGAGAAAAAAGGGGGGTCCCAAAACGTGTTTTTAACATTGAGTTTTCCATAGGGCGGTTGGCCTCACTTTTAGCCCGAACGGCTGAATGGATTTGCACGAAACTTGGCAAAATTGTAGGGACTGGTAGCCCGATGTGCCTTTTGTAGGTCTCAATATATGTGCTCCAGTGGATTTTGAGAAATTAACGTTTAAAAAAAGATATATATCTGTAAGCGCGGACTGGGCAGCGCACTGGTTCGCGGACTTTTCGCGCAACGGAGCTTTGTGAAGCGAAGCTGATTGGTTCTCCGGCGTCTGTCAACATTCCAAACAGTCCGTAGCGGCCGCCATCTTGTCTCTCGGTAGGATCGAGAGACAAGAGGAGGTCAAAACAAAGGGGGAAATAACTATAAGGGGGCATAGTAGATCCTCGCTGACCCCCTAGGTTTGATGTGGAGGTTTTAAAAGGGCCCCGCGGGGCAAAAAAAAAAAAATAATAATAATAATTGAACGGCTGAATGGATTTGCACGAAACTTGGCAAAATATTAGGGACTGGTAGCCCGATGTGCCTTTGCTAGGTCTCAATATATGTGCTCCAGTGGATTTTGAGAAATTAACGTTCAAAAAAAGATATATATCTGTAACAGCGCTCCGCTTCGCGTAACGGAGGTTTGCGAAGCTGATTGGTCATTCTGTCACTGGGCTATAGTTGGGCTACATCTGGCTGATATTTGGGCTACATTTGTTTTTTTGTGTGTCTGGCGGCCATCTTTGGGCTACATTGGGCTTCATTGGGCTACATTCGGCTAATTAGCAAATAGCTCATCGCAAACTAGGAATGGTAAAGAATCGCTATTTATTCCTTAAAGTTCGCTATTTAGGAAATGCAAAAAACTTTGATGATACATATGGCGGTTCATCTCTAACAAGATAAGAAGCATAGGGATACATTTATGATGACTGGCGCATCACCAGGGATGTGTTAGTCATTCTGTGCCGCTGTTCCGTCACCTATGGTGTGCTGCATTTACAATGCGGCGCATCATGGGGCAAAAACAGCACAGATGCGTGATGTATCTGTGCCGTAAAGGTGGCGCATTGCTGGAGTTGTATCGCAAGTGTGATGAAGCTCCAGCAAGGGTCGGGGGTGCCCCTGTCGCAGGGTTTCTGTTCTCACACAGAACTGTGGACAGAGGATTGGAACCTCGGCGAATTAGGGTGTCCCAAAACTCACGTTAGTAATCAAAAACTCCTTAGCAAGCTAGGTACAGTGTCACATTGGATATAACAAACTCTCAATGTTTAGACAATCCAGAATATGAACTTATAGTACCTCAGGATACGTGGAACTCATGAACAGTCGGTCGTTATAGATTTCTTAGAAACCAGAACATGGAGTTAAGAAGAACAGATGTGTATTTGAAATGTTTATTTACTAATGCCGTCTTCTCAGGCGTAGTACCTTAGATAATAAAAGTACACATATTATCAGTAGCAAAATTACCAGCATAGTTACTAGTACATAAAAAGTGAATGGTGATAGTATGTTAACATGCTGTAAATGAATAAGAGTTAGCAACACTTATAAGCAGCCGCGGGCCGTGGAGGGAGTTACGTTGAGGCAGGGAGGCGGGGAGGGGGAGAAGCAGGGTGGAGAATACAAGTACACATATTATCAGTAGCAAAATTACCAGCATAGTTACTAGTACATAAAAAGCGAATGGTGACAGTATGTTAACATGCTGTAAATGAATAAGAGTTAGCAACACTTATAAGCAGCCGCGGGCCGTGGAGGGAGTTACGGTGGGGCAGGGAGGCGGGGAGGGGGAGGGGCAAGGTAGAGAGGGCTCCACCCTGCTTCTCCCCCTCCCCGCCTCCCTGCTTCACCGTAACTCCCTCCACGGCCCGCGGCTGCTTATATCTCACCCTCCCTAATACACATATTATATTATTTGCTAAGAAGGTCTCTTTGTGTTGGTTTAGGGCGTGCCCATACTTTAGTGTCTTAGATTTGAAGGAATCACATCAGCATACACCAGCTCTCTCTTCATGTGAACCGCATCAACTGTTGTGTATGTGTGTTCGGCAAAGCAATATAAAACCCGCCTCATGCCCAGAATTGGCAGAAGTTGCACTTATGTTATGAGTATGAAGTCGTGGAGATCAGACCTCATAACAATTCTGTATCGTGTTGTTCTTGAAACTTTAGCACTCGCTGTACAGATATAGTTTAACAAGTAAAGCAGATAGTAGACCAATAACATATTATTCTCATGTAAACCACGATGAACTACTAGGTGGAAAGCTAAAGCAACAACTAAGTGTCGTGTGCAGAAGTTGCAAAAAAGGAAAAATGGCGTTTAAACCGGTAATGAGCCCATGCTAACTTAACACGGTGTAAAGATATCCAGGACCTAGATGACACCTCCTCATGATCCGGAAACGAACTGAATAAGATAATAGAAGTGCCATCTCATGAGAGCAGATTGCAAGTTTATATGTGGACGGTCCGCAAGGTAAAGCATTAAAAACTAGGAAAATTTAATGCTAAAGAAAAATAAAACAGCCAAGTACTTTATCGAGTCTTAAGCCAATAGGCAAGGTAAATAATAAAAACTTGACAAATAAGTCAATGAATTGTCAATGAAATGCTAGTACTCAGCATATCAAACATGAAAAAGGTCTATGACATAACTGTGTATGCAAAATAAGCTGCAACAGCCTCCAATAGGAAGTCACCGTCTTCATCCGAAAACAGTTCAGCCATCCAATTTAAAAGCGGAAAAGAACATACGTGCTCTCCCAGCACCGGATCCTCTATCACCATCAGAGGACAGCTCGGTGGGTTTTCAAGAAAGCTCTGTTCCAAGAAAGACTGTGCTGCCGCCAGTAAATTCCAGGGACCAAGTAGTCCATGCATCAATGCCACAGCCATAATCCTTTCGCCAGGACAAACCAACTCGTGAGTAATGATAGGAGTCATCAGCTGATTAAAGTCGACGTCAGGAGAAACCGGTCCGCAGAGACACAAATCAATGGCCCAATCGAAATCACAGGTCAGGCAGTGAAATACAGGCTGGACACAGGTGAAGTAGGAGAACCGAAAAGATAATCCATATGCCGTGCTTAATATCGCCAACGGCATTGTGCCATAATATTCTAGCATGCGATTGCGGAACAGTGTCAGCAGCTGCAGGGTCGGAGGTTGCATAGGAGGGACATCCATATTTAAAAATGTAAAAAAGCACAAGAGCGTCCGCTGGTAATGCAAGTAAAAATGCCAATCCACGAACCAGAGTGCAGAAAATACAATGAAAGGAAGAAGGGATGACTCCAAAGATTTTCTCAAATGAAGTCACAAGACCACTGGTAACAACTTTAAAAAAGTGCACCAGGGACTTTGTGGAGGATGCGTTAAAGATAGTCGGAAACATGTTGCTGAAATTGAAAGGCAAATGTTAATTGAAAAAGGTTTTGCACCTCTGTATGGGTGTTCGCTATGTGAAGTACGAAAGTTTCACGGGCCGAACTCAAGGCCACCTCTCTCTGAGACAAAAGAGCTCTTATTCTTGCCATGCCGTTGAAACGTGTCTCAAGGTTGGTATTTGTGGCCAGATTGAAAACTCCCTATGTTCATGTGTGGGAGGAAATAGAACATTTCTGCAGCAAATAACCCGTTCACTTACTGTTACGATAAAAGGAATACTTTTAATTAACTCAGAACAATCTTAATTATTGAGCATCAAATAACTACCATTTTCCAACAACTTGAACGTGGGGATGATAGCAGGAACTGGCGTGCCTTGCAACACGGAAGCCATATTTGGTCGGTGTTTGTTGCATGAACCGTGTAAATGTATGTGCCTACACATTAGTGAATGTTCTGGCGTCTCAGTGCATTCCTCTCCATTCAGATAAACTTCTTGATCATCTTTGAAACATCTGTATGTGTATGGAAGCGACCAGACCTCATGAAGAAAAGCACTACCTAAAGGTTCATAACGACCTATTGGTATATATTTCATACAATTTGAAAACTTATATAAAGCAAAAGGCAGCGTTATTAAACCGTGGATAAGGCATGTTGCCAAAAAACCCGCAATCCTCTGCTGATGATGTCACTGAGCATGTCATGAATGATGTAATATGTGACATCATCAGCAGTGGATTACGGGTAATGGTATCTCTAGTTTACTCCCTTATAGCTGTCTTTCTTTTAACATAAGTGTCTGTTTCCTTCCCTTATACTTACTGTTTTTGGGTCGCTTCCGGTTCGCGTACCCGCGAGCGAACTGGGAAGCGAACTAAGAGAAATAGAGGTTGGCACAGTTCCAAATATTGTACCAATTTTTTAATAACGGGGAGGTAGTTCTGAAAAGAACTTTTTTTTTTATTTTTCTGAACATTTTTTTACTGTTTTTGAATTTTTCGGAACAGTTTTATATTTTTTTGGGTTTTTCTTGGAGGGGGCAATGAAAACGATTCATTGTAAAGGGCTCAACAGGAGCAACAAAACAAAAAAAAGAAGTATTTATTATTTTGGGCGTTTCGGACAAACTTGCATATGATAGTCAATAGCTCTGTTGATCAGAGTGATGCTTTTTTCTCCGTAGGAAATGAATCCATCGCAAAATGCGCAGATGTGTTTTACATCACCAAATCTCATTTGTATATTTGGCACCATCTCCCTGCCCTCTGGTCCCGTTACTTCCGGTACAACAGATCTTCTGGCCATAATAGGGAGATTATCTAGGTCGTTCCGAAACTGTGCAGCACTGTAGTTGTTAGGATGCCACCTAGTCATATGGCGATGCATTGTGTAGTTTCCGAAACTGTATTTTTTGTCGGTCCCTCTGGACAGTCTATCTTGACATATAAGGCAAGTTACGTATCTTGCATTTACTTTTTTCTGACCTTTGGGAATTTTAAAAAATTGCCAAATGAAGTTTTCTTTCCGGTGAGACGTCCTGGGCTGCTCAGGCAAAAACTGCCTCTCTTCGTGCTCGTCCTCCTGTTCCTCTTCTTCTTCTTCTTGTTGAATTACAACTTGAGCAGGTGGTCCACTCTTCCTTGGATGTGGTGGAGGTGGTGGGGAAGCACCAGCTGAAGCTACTAAAGAAGCCATTGCTCAGTGATCACAAAGGGTCTTTCTCTCACAATGATGAAAGTCAGAGTGAGGAAAGAAGGAGGGATTTTCATCATTTGGGAAAAACAAGAGTTCTCAACCAATCAAAAGTGTTCATTTTAGATTATATGACCTAGTCTTACATCATTAGGAAACCAAAAGTGAAATGAACCAATGAAAAGTGTTATTACCAAGTCACATGACTTGCTGTGTTTACGTTAAGCGCTTTGCAGGGCCTCCCGGTTTGCTTCTAGAAACCTGCGCTTTGCGACTCGCTTCGCGTACCAGTTCGCTAACGTAGCACGTCATATGACGTATCACGCGACAACGTGAAACGTCATGCGGACGGGAGGCGTCACGATGTTGTTTTCTAACGCGGCACTTGCGGTAAAGAAACATTTACCGGCTCGCGGTCTATTTCGCGGCATCAAGGTCAGCTAACGGGAAGCTTCCCGATTCGCGAAGCGGGAACGAAGAAAAAAAAATATTTTAAAAAAAAATTATTCATAAACATATAAAATATATTTTTGGATTTAAAGAAGAATACATTTTACAGCTACAGATATTAGCTGTTAAAAAACCAATGAAATTCACAGAAAAAACCATAGGTTATAGACCATATATAGTTAGGAATTAGCATTTACAAAACCTTGAAAATTCACTGAAAAAACCATAGGTTATAGACCATATATAGTTAGGAATTAGCATTTAAAAAACCTTATTTTACTCACACAAAACCATTGAAATTCCATATATAGTTAGTTGCACTAACTATATATCGCGCACCCGCAATCCACTGCTGATGATGTCACATATTACATCATTCATGACATGGTCAGTGACATCACTGATTACATCACTGATGACATCTCAAATGACATCACTGATGACATCACTGATGACAACATCCAGTGACTATGTTTCTGTAAAGTTAAAATATGTCTTACATATTGAAGAATGAGTGGATGTATAAGTGTCTGAATGAAGGTTTTAGTAGGTGCGTGATTGACTGTATGAGTGAGTGATTAAATGCGTCTTACTGAATGCACGGGTTAGTGACTAAACTGTCTGAAAGTGTGCATCAGTATGTCTGTTGTTGTGCAAGCTGCTGCATGTGTTGATCAGTAGCTATATAAGTAGCTATATGGGTTATTGATTGGTTGCACAAGTATTTGTATGGGAGACTGAGTGTGTGTATGGCTGGCTGGGAGGTGTGTGACTCTGTGCAGATCAATGTGTACTTGTATCAGTGATTCTATAAGAGAGTAACTATGTGTTAGTATATGTTTCAAAAATGTAAGGTGTTCTGTGTTTAACTGTATAGATGAGAAAATGGAAGTGTGATTGATTCTTTTCAGGACTGACTAGGTGTGTGAGTAACTCCATGGATGAGTGGCAGAGTGTGAGTGTCTGTATAGGTGTATGAGTGCATATGATAGTGTTGTAAAGATGAGTGATTGTATGTATGAATGATTGTATGAGTGAATGTGTGTGTAGACATAGGAATCAGTGAGTGCGTATGTAGTAACTAGTATTGGTGTGTCAATGGTTTCAAAAATGATACTCTCTATTTAACACTGGGTGTAACGGAGGTTATATTACAGTGTGAGGAGATGCATTGTATTATGACATGAATGATATCATCAGTGATGTGATCATTGATGTCAAGTGAGATGTCATCAGTGATGTCATTTGAGATGTCATCAGTGATGTCATCAGTGATGTCATTTGAGATGTCATCAGTGATGTAATCAGTGATGTCACTGACCATGTCATGAATGATGTAATATGTGACATCATCAGCAGTGGATTGCGGGTGCGCGATATATAGTTAGTGCAACTAACTATATATGGAATTTCAATGGTTTTGTGTGAGTAAAATAAGGTTTTTTAAATGCTAATTCCTAACTATATATGGTCTATAACCTATGGTTTTTTCAGTGAATATATATATATATATATCAAAGCTTTATAATATTAGTATGGATATATATATATTTATTGGGCATTAAAAAACAGGTACTGTATGATGAAGGGGGAGGCCCACTTGGGCGAGAGTTCCATCACCACGTGATGCTAATGAATGAAATTTAGCAGTCACATAACTTTTATTAGCTTTTCGCTTGATGCGTGTGTTTATTTAAAAACTTTAGCAATTGTATTTCTGCCAATTCCTCAATCAACAATTGCAAGCATACTGCCAAATAATGTTTATGTATTTTTCTTCTCAATTTACATCACGTAATGTTTGATTTCATGTATTGAAAGATAACGTGCAATGTAGCTCGCTAATGTTTCAGACCTGTGAGTCTGTTTATTGTGTTCATGAACATGTGACCGTATTTAACTCACTCTTACACCAACACTCACGCTCGTGATCAAGAGGGAGTATCCTCGAAACGCGTCGAGTGGAGCCTTAATAAAGCTCGTATTTCTGCATAAGCTGGCCCGGACATTCCTTTCTTCAAATTTGATCCTTGAACTAAGTTTGGTATATATATAGAGAACAACACGGAGCTCGAAGCTTCAAACTCCTTTATTTCAGGTACGGAGGATAACATCCAGCCGATCTCTTTCACAGCCTAAATCACTGCTGCCTGACGCGTTTCGAAATATAATTTCTTCCTCTGAGGCTGCTGGTGACAAGGATAAAACACAGTCCGGTCCCCGCCTCTTAAGTACGTGTGATTGCGCGCCCTTGGATGGGCTGTTCATTATGACCCTACGCAAGTACTTCTGGGAGTTTTAGTCCCGGCAGGAAATGTGTTCCTTTGTAGTGTTTGAATTTATTCTGCTGACACATTTAAAACCCACAGATGGGTCTCAGCGGGGCGGGGCTCCTCCTAAATCCTGTGTTGTCACTCCACATTGAAGGAGATCGTAGCTCAAATCCCCCATGTCCCCCTTAGGTTCTGGGTTGGTGCTCTCTCGATGGTTGGGCTGCCACCAAAATTCAAAGCTCCAGCTTGGACCAAACAATTGAGAGCAACTCTTAAGAACAACACGGAGCTCAAAGCTTCAAACTCCTTTATTTATGGTACGGAGGATGACATCCAGCTGATCTCTTTCACAGCCTAAATCACTGCTGCCTGACGCGTTTCGAAAATTCATTTCTTCCTCAGAGGCTGCTGGTGACAAGGATAAAACACAGTCCGGTCCCCGCCTCTTAAGTACGTTTGATTGCGCGCCCTTGGATGGGCTGCTCATTATGACCCTGCGCAAGTACTTCTGGGAGTTAGAGTCCCGGCAGGAAATGTGTTCCTTTTGTAGTGTTTGAATTTATTCTGCTGACACATTTAAAACCCACAGATGGGTCTCAGCGGGGCGGGGCTCCTCCTAAATCCTGTGCTGTCACTCCACATTGAAGGGGATCGTAGCTCAAATCCCCCGTGGCCCCCTTAGGTTCTGGGGTAGTGCTCTCTCGGTGGCTGGGCTGCCACCAAAAATCAAAGCTCCAGCTTGGGCCCAACAATTGAGAGGCACTCTAAAGAACAACATGGAGCTCCAAGCTTCACACTAGATAAAGGAGTTGAAGCTTGGAACTCCGTGTTGTTCTTTAGAGTTCCTCTCAATTGTTGGGTCCAAGCTGGAGCTTTGATATATATATATATATATATATATATGGAGGAACTTGCCGCTTGCCGGACATCCCACAGGATACCTTGCTGATTTAAAGCAACAAAGAGTCGACTCAAAAGTGCTGGTGCAAGGTGATTTAATCCATAAAAGCCAGCGCTGCCGCCATGACGCGTTTCGCCTTCGAGAAGGCTTGATCACATGACCAAATATATATATATATATATCTTTGTGTCATCCCTTCCCGGACCATCGAGCCGTGGAAGGTGGTGCGTGCAACCGCAAGCAAACTGGCCAAAGTACCAACAAGAGTCTGAACCTCTCAAGGGCAATAACGCACTCTCAGGACACACCAAACATGATGTGCTCAAGAATTTGGATTTAATGGCTCCTTGAAAAAAACGAACTGTCGAAATGCGTCATGGGATTCCATGGGAGAAAATTGCTGTGGGAATAAATGAATTTGCCAAATTCTCTCTGGGAGTGCAGCGTGGTTCTTCTTTGGTGGTAAATATTGATGGGGTTTGAGGTCTATTGCCCCCTATGTTGCACTGTCATTTAGAGCGCGCCATTTACAGACCACTTTGTTGAACAGATATATATATATATTACCTACTGGCGATAGCCAGTAGGTATATATAGTTAGGATTTTTTCCCTATGGGATTTTTGAAAATTCTATGTCTAATAACGTTGGCGTTTGTGGACGGAATTGGCTGAAATTTTCAGGAAAATGGAACATTTTGTTTCTGAGCAGCCCCAGGAAATTTGGGGGGGGGTTTGTCAAGGGGGGGCCGAGAAAAAAGGGGGGTCCCAAAACGTGTTTTTCCCATGTTAATTTCCATAGGGCGGTTGGCCTCACTTTTAGGCCGAACGGCTGAATGGATTTGCACGAAAATTGGCAAAATTGTAGGGACTGTTAGCCCGATGTGCCTTTGCTAGGTCTCAATATATGTGCTCCAGTGGATTTTGAGAAATTAACGTTCAAAAAAAGATATATATCTGTAAGCGCGCTCCAGGCAGCGCTCCGGTTCGCGTACTTGACGCGTAACGGAATTTCGCGTAGCGAAGCTGATTGGCTCTCCGGTGTCTGTCAACATTCTAAACAGTCCGGAGCGGCCGCCATCTTGTCTCTCGGTAGGATCGAGAGACAAGAGGAGGTCAAAACAAAGGGGGAAATGACCATAAGGGGGCATAGTAGATCCTCCCTGACCCCCTAGGTTTGATGTGGAGGCTTTAAAAGGGCCCCGCAGTGCAAAAAAAAAAAAAAAAAAAATTGATTTTTTGCGTGGGGAGCGCCCGGTCTGCGAACCGGGAAGCGTTCTGGGGAGCGTACTATAAGGAAAAAAGAATGATAGACTTTTCAAATACTGTATGTTAATTGATTGTTGGTTTTGTTAATTATTTTTTAATTTCTTTATTTTTTAAGCAATTATTTATTATTGTGATTGTGTTTCAAAATTTAATAACATTTCTAACATTTCACTGTCTGAAATGTCGTCATTTTCATTGAACATAGCTTGTAATCTCTGAGTGTGTAAAATGTCCTCATTTTGAAGGAGGTCATCTACTGCTTGCATACATTGCAGTAGTTCTTGGTCCCAAGTTTCATCCATAAATTCTATATAATTTGGATCAATTAATTCTTGGCTGCTCTCTTGCAGGACAATTTGAAATGAAACTTTCTGTTCGCCTTCCATGTTGCCTGAAATTTGGATAAAAAAATATATATTAGTAGAGATAGGGCACTGTTGGGATTAATTTTGGGCAGTGTATAGTATCAGAGTGGAAGTAGGAATATAAAAAAGTGTATGTGATTTAACGTAAGTAAATTCATAATTATACAAGAGAAACCTAACTCCATCCATAACTATAACAGAGAAGTCTATCTAAATCTATAACTACTACAGAGGGATAGTATATCACTATCAGAAAAAGTTTACCATATTAACTGATAGTGCACAATATACTTCAGTTTTTAAAATAACAACTTACCTTTACAAAGAAGTTGAAGTGATTAGTGAAAATCCAATTGAAATGTACACCAGGAAGTAGTAGTCAAAATGGCTGTGTTTCCTTCTCTTCCTTTATATATATTCAGGTATATAACCAATCAAATGTCAGGTAAAAAAAGTAGAAAATGAAAGTAATATTTTCATTGGTTGTCAATTCCAACACTTCAGATGTGTTTTGTGAAGTAATTTACCTCACGGTATTTAGAGAGGTCTACAGGCTAAATGGCTAAATGGAATTTCAATCAAATTTGTGAAAATGATAGGGATTGGTATGTAGTATGAGCTAATCTATATTTGGTGAAAGTGTCTCCAGTCGTTTTTCTGTAAATTACTTTCCCACCTTTTTTGATGGAGCGCTTCCCGGGGAGCGCCCCGGTACGCGAACTGGCGAGCGCCCCGGTACGCGAACCTGTAGCGTAACGGGAGTCCACCATTTTGTGTTTCGGTCGAATTAAGATACAAGATGGAGGGCAACTAATGTTCAGAATGGGTAGAAGGGGGCACGGTAGACTTATCTTGACCCCCTAGGTTTTCTGAGGGTGGCTGAGGAGGCCCATATGTGCGGGAAAAAAACATTCTTTTTAAAAATTTCGCGAGGTTAGCTTCCGGTCCGCATACCGGGTAGCGCCCCGGGGAGCGTACTTTGTTGAAAATTAGTGAAAAAAGTTAGAGTAAAATAATATTTGTGAGTGATCAGATGTAGGGTAGCTCTGAGAAGAGCTTTTGGGTTTATGGTACATTTAGGTACTTATAAGTAGGTACCAATGCACAGTCTTAAATTCAGAATGAAAATTCTGTTGCCCTCATCTGAGAAGTGAACTCCATCTCCTCTGTAGATATCTTGCATGTAGTAACGCAAGTTATTGTTGTACACGGAGCCCATTCCATGGTCTCTCATGTAAGCTGAAACAGATTTGTTTACATGCTTTCTCGACTTCTCAATTTGTGGACAAAATTGGTTCGACCACCTCCATTTCTGTCTTTGGCATATATTTGAATATACCAAGGCAGTCTGAGGAAAAAGTGCCATTAATTGCTCAAAGGTGTCCTTTAAAAGCATTTCCAGACCTACCCCAGTCAAAGTGCCCAAGTCATTACCTCCACAGTGCACAATTAACAGGTCAGGTTTTGGCAAATGCATAAAGGTTTTCACCAATGGTATCAATTGGTGACATTTTAATCCTCTGTGGCCAAACCACTTAATTTCCACATCTTGTAAATTGAGGTTAGGTAAATTTCTGTTATAAGCATACCTCTGAGCCCAGTAGATGTAACTATGTCCAACAATCCAGACAGAAAACATGGTGAGAGAAGGTTCTGCTGCAGTCAGATGAAGTGTGGCAATGAAATGGCAGTT
This sequence comes from Lissotriton helveticus, assembly GCF_964261635.1. Classification (NCBI taxonomy): domain Eukaryota; kingdom Metazoa; phylum Chordata; class Amphibia; order Caudata; family Salamandridae; genus Lissotriton; species Lissotriton helveticus. The sequence continues at coordinate 603,253,200 of NC_136057.1, forward strand.
GAAAAAATAAGAGTTTAAAATGAAAAAAACTGTGGAGTTTCTGTGTTAATGAAGCAGTAACAGTGATTGGTGGATTTTCATTGCTGAAAACAGAAAGTTAGGGTGCATGGATGAGTTCTTTGAAAGATGTATTTTGAGTGGTCAAAAAAAATCATTAAATGAAAGATTGCACTGGATATGCAGGTGCACTGAGAGTTCAGAGTTCAATTGAAACATTGTTGTGTGAACTTGCAAACACCAGAGGTCTTCCAAGAGGTGGTTGCTATGCAAAAAAGGCAGAGAGGGCAGAGGAGGGAAGGGTTTAGATTTGAAAAAAATGAGGGAAGAGTTTTGATTGGGTGACATGAGAGATATGTGTGAAGAATTACAGCATTTCTGTGCTTTTGATAGCTGCAGACTCTGGAGTGCATACCTTTTGCTCTGCTAAAGACAAAGTGGTGTGTTTCTGAGACTGTTTTGAAACTCATAAAGTATTTGCTAAGGTGAGAAAAGATGTATTTAATTTAGATAGAGAATAGTGTGCTTTAAGGAGAAAATTATGAAGAAAGTTGTGTTTTTAAAATGTTGCTTTGCCTCAAGTGTTTTACAAATAGATTTTGTTTCTTTGAGAAATTGTAATTGGAGAAAATGTGAAGTATTAGTACTGACAGGGTGTTTTTGTGCATAGGAGCTGTGCAGTGTTTTCAAATTATGACTTGAAAATCGTTTTTGAGGAAAAGGAATGCTTTTAACATTTATGAGAAGGACATAATGGTGTCTGCTTCTTTATAAGGCATTGGAGTGTCTCTGATGTTATTTTTCCCATTTTAATGTAAGACCTTTCCCCGTGGTGCAAATTCCTTGTAAATATGCTCCCACCTGTGCTTGGCAAATTTAGATTTTGAATGTTTGAGTTACATAGCCATGTTAAAAGTGACCCTAAAATGCTGCAAAGGCAATCAAAAAACGCTTCCATGTGTCTTAAGGACATTTTAAGTAATTTCCCCATGTGCAGTGTTTTCAAATTATGATTTGAAAATCGTTTTTGAGGTAAAGGAATGCTTTTAACATTTATGAGAAGGACATAATGGTGTCTGCTTCTTTATAAGGCATTGGAGTGTCTCTGATGTTATTTTTCCCATTTTAATGTAAGACCTTTCCCCGTGGTGCAAATTCCTTGTAAATATGCTCCCACCTGTGCTTGGCAAATTTACATTTTGATAGTTTGAGTTACATAGCCATGTTAAAAGTGACCCAAAAATGCTGCAAAGGCAATCAAAAAACGCTTTCATGTGTCTTAAGGACATTTTAAGTCATTTCCCCATGTACAGTGTTTTCAAATTAAGACTTGAAAATCGTTTTTGAGGAAAAGGAATGCTTTTAACATTTATGACTAGGACATAATGGTGTATGCTTCTTTATAAGGCATTTGAGTGTCTCTGATGTTGTTTTTCCATTTTAATGTAAGACCTTTCCCCGTGGTGCAAAGTCCTTGTAAATATGCTCCCACCTGTGCTTGGCAAATTTAGATTATGATTGTTTAAGTTACATAGCCATGTTAAAAGTGACCCAAAAATGCTGCAAAGGCTTTAAAAAAACGCTTTCATGTGTCTTAAGGACATTTTAATTCATTTCCCCATGAATGTAGGTAGGCCTCACCTTAAACAAACCTCTGGATAGGCCACACCTTATCGTCATCCTGAATTAATCATTTCAAATGCTAGGGACAGATTTATGATAGGTGTATGCCTCTTTTGCGCCACTGTGCGTCACTTTTGTGACGCAGTGGCGGTGCAAAAGATTTGCTATGTGGCGACAAAATTACAAATTGATGCATCTAGGCAGATGTGTCATGCTGTAAAAAAACCGTGCCACATGAAACCGATGAGCAGTGATGCAAAAGATGGACCATGTTGCAAGACAGGCCTCACTTCATCTCCAACAAGATAAGAAGCTTAGGGATAGATTTATGATGACTGGTGCATCCCCAGGGATGTGCCAGTCATCCTGCGCCGCTGTTCCGCCACCCATGGTGCGCTGCATTTACAATGCGGCGCACCATGGGGCAAAAACAGCACAGATGCGTGACGCATCTGTGCCGTAAAGGTGGCGCATTGCTGGAGCTGCATCGCAAGTGCCATGCAGCTCCAGCAAGGCTTAGGGGTGCCCCATCTCCATTTAATCTGCAACCCTGAGTAGGCCTCACCTTAAACAAACCTCTGGATAGGCCACACCTTATCGTCATCCTGAATCAATCATTTAACATGTTAGGGACAGATTTATGATAGCCGTGTGCCTCTTTTGTGCCGCTGTGCGTCACTTTTGTGACGCAGTGGCGGTGCAAAAGATTTGCTATGTGGCGACATATTTAAAAATTGATGCATCTAGGCAGATGTGTCATGCTGTAAAGTCCTGTGCCACATGAAACCTGCGTCAGTTTTCATATAGGTGTTTTGTTGCAAGGTATGCATTAATTTGCAAGAAAGCCCTGTAAAACTAACAAAGTGAAATTTAGAAGATATCACTGACTCAGCTTTATAGCATTGCTGAATCAAATCATTACGCCTGTTTGAAACAGGCATAAGGAGTGATGCACCATGCAATGTGTGGCTTGCTCCTGTGCATTGCAGTAGACATGTTGCGCTTACGACGTGATTCCTGCAATGTGCTGCTTTTGCGGCACAGATGCGTGACGCATCTGTGCTGCTTTCACTCAATGGTGCTCCACATTTAAAATGCTAGGGACAGATTTATGATAGGTGTATGCCTCTTTTGCGCCACTGTACGTCACTTTTGTGACGCAGTGGCGGTGCAAAAGATTTGCTATGTGGCGACAAAATTACAAATTGATGCATCTAGGCAGACGTGTCATGCTGTAAAAAAAACGTGCCACATGAAACCGATGCAGCAGTGATGCAAAAGATGCACCATGTTGCAAGACAGGCCTCACTTCATCTCCAACAAGATAAGAAGCTTAGGGATAGATTTATGATGACTGGTGCATCCCCAGGGATGTGCCAGTCATCCTGCGCCGCTGTTCCGCCACCCATGGTGCGCTGCATTTACAATGCGGCGCACCATGGGGCAAAAACAGCACAGATGCGTGACACACCTGTGCCGTAAAGGTGGCGTATTGCTGGAGCTGCATCGCAAGTGCCATGGAGCTCCAGCAAGGCACAGGGGTGCCCCATCTCCATTTAATCTGCAACCCTGAGTAGGCCTCACCTTAAACAAACCTCTGGATAGGCCACACCTTATCGTCATCCTGAATCAATCATTTAACATGTTAGGGACAGATTTATGATAGCCGTGTGCCTCTTTTGTGCCGCTGTGCGTCACTTTTGTGACGCAGCGGCGGTGCAAAAGATTTGCTATGTGGCGACATATTTAAAAATTGATGCATCTAGGCAGATGTGTCATGCTGTTAAGTCCTGTGCCACATGAAACCTGCGTCAGTTTTCATATAGGTGTTTTGTTGCAAGGTATGCATTAATTTGCAAGAAAGCCCTGTAAAACTAACACAGTGAAATTTAGAAGATTTCACTGACTCAGCTGTATAGCATTGCTGAATCAAATCATTACGCCTGTTTGAAACAGGCATAAGGAGTGATGCACCATGCAATGTGTGGCTTGCTCCTGTGCATTGCAGTAGACATGTTGCGCTTACGACGTGATTCCTGCAATGTGCTGCTTTTGCGGCACAGATGCGTGACGCATCTGTGCTGTTTTCACTCAATGGTGCTCCACATTGTAAATGCGGCACACCATGGGTGGCAGAGCAGCGGTGCACATTAACTGGTGCATCCCTGGGAATGCGTCAGTTAACATAAATCTGCCACTTTACATTTAAGTATGAGCAGGGGACACAGAGTTGGTGAGGCTTATCCAAGGTTAAGAAGAGATGAGTCCTGTTCACTGAAAACTTGGACATAGGCCTTACCTCCTCAGTATCGCTGGTCATGGCTAAATAATAGCTGCAAAATGTTACTCTTGTTAAACAATTTTACTATTATAGTCTCTGAGATTTGTGCCTTACTCTGCAACATCTCATTGTTGTTCTCTTTCTTTAAAGATAACGACAACATCAACATGAGCGACAATCAGCAATCAGTTGATCTCGACCTCATAATTGAACTCGTAATTGAAACATCAGTGGAAGTAGATCCCTTGGATGATTTAAATCCTGAGGATGAAGAAGAACATGATGAGGATGCAGATTTGTCAGAATTGTATGACATAGGGTGGGAAGCTGACGTGCTTGAGCCTATGGAACTATAAACATTTATTTTTAAAAATTTATAATAAATGAAAAGTAAAAATGTAAACCGTTTCATTTAAAAATAAAGACACCTTCAAAAACAGGTTATGTGTAGTGTCTTCAATAAAATATTAAAATATGCTCATAAAATTAGATCAGATTCACATATAAAACAGCACAGGTAAAATGAATATGAATTCCATTTCTTTTCTGCTATTTCTGTATTCTAAATTTGCCAAGCACTAAAAATGTCAAGTAGTGTGTTAAGTTTTTGATGACTGTTATTGATCTACTGTTTGGTAATAGTGGTTAATAACATTTTTTATTATATTTTACCACAGATTCAACTGCAGATCATTTCAAGATTTCAGCATGCCAACTAAAGAAAGACTTAGAAAGGCTGCAAAACGTCAAAGACAGCAGGTAAATGATATAATGCAGCAGTCCTCTAAGAAAAAAACTTGTCAAGTCACCAAGAAAGCACCGGGTAAGAGCACAAAAACATTTATAAGAAATATTTGTAGTAAAAAAAATATTACTACAGAAAATGTTTCAGTCCAGAAAAAGAGAAGCATTTTAAACGGAAAGGAGAGGCCAATCAAAAATGTTACTGCTAGAGCAAGAGATAACTCTGTGCATGATAGTAGAAGGAAACAACAGTTTAGGGACATTCGTAAATGAATGTTCCGCAACAGGATAATTGGCAATTTGTTAAAAAATATTAAGAAAGGTCAACAGAAAGTGGTTTTTTATAAGAGAAAAAAAAAAGTTCAGAAAGTTATTGATCAGGCATTTGAAATTAAACGTAAGTTATTTATTTTGATAATCAATAGAATTAGGAAGCTAAACAAGGCAATTTATGATTTCAAAAGAAATAGTAGATGGAAGAGAATAGTTAATCGTAGTAATTTTTGTGAAGTTTTTTCCGGAGAATGGATGCATAGTTCAAGTTGTGAGGCATTTTTTAATGAGGAGAGTTATTTCCAGGATAATGATTTGGTGCATGCAGTTGACACCAGTGGTCGAGCTTATGAAGTGAAAGATGGTTGTCCAGTTGAAAAAGAAAAACTTGTGACAACAGAGACAGAAGAGGTGTTAGGTAATAAGGTTTTAGGAAGACGTCCTAAGGGTCCTGTGTACACCTGGAAGTGTAGTAGTATTTGCAGTGTGCGACAGGATTCCATCAATTTGCTTTGTGATTTTGTACGGACATTTAATAAGAAAAGTTTGAAGCAGAAAATGAAGTTGTTGCAAGAATTAGATCCTTGCAGAGTGAGAGAAGTGACAGGTTTGCATGGTCATTCACTGGCTTGTCTTTCCAGGAGAGTATGCCAGAGTGTTTTTCATCATTTCAGGATGCTAGCAGTGCATCATAATCAAGTGAGGAAATTAGTTAGAATGTTGTATTATGCTAAGAGTCCAGCAATTATGCTTAAACAATTATGCGCTGCTCTTTTGCATGGTTCAGAAGTAGATGTGAAGAATATTTGTGCAGAAATTGAGTTTGGTTACTTTGGAAGTAAAGAGGAGAATGTTGAAATTTACCAAGACGAAGAGGGTAATGTGGAAGATAGAGTACAGGTTTCCAGTACAGATAATTTTCAGAGGGAAATTGCGACATTTCAGGTGTGTGTTGTCGACGCACTTATTATAAGAATCAGACTAAGTTAGTGGATTTATATGCAAAAAGTGAAAGGGAAAATAATAGTGAATGGAAGGATTTCACAACATACTTGATGGTAGAAAATTGTTTTGATTTGGGATCGGATCAACGTGTGTGTACTTATTGTTGTAGCAAATTAAATCAAAACCAGATGCCTGCTAGAGCAGTTCATAATAATCTGGAATTGGTTGAGATTCCTTCTGAATTGAAGGATTTAAATACTTATGAATCTATTTTGATTCAAAGTATCCATCCCTTTCAGGCTATTGTAAGAATGGAGCCAAAGACAGGGAAATTGCCTCTATCAGATTTACAGAGAGGATTAAAGGGAAGAGTTGTTTATTTGCCTCTAGATTTGAAGAAAAACATTAACACAATTGGAGTAGAAAAAGTGGAAGAGGAACCTCTGGTTATCTTAGTTAATGGGGTTCCGACAAAGAATAAGAAAATATGGCAAGATTTAGTGGATGTTAGGAAAGTCAAAAAGGCAACATTGTATTTGAAAAAAAATAATAAGTACTATAAGAATGTTTATGTTGCAGAAGAGGAAGTAAGTGAGGAAGTGTGCTGGTCAAATTGAGAAAGTAGAACCCTCTACTAGTGAAGAAATATATGAACATTATAGTGTTCATCCTTTGCATTCCAAGGAAGTCATGGGGAATGCTATTGAGTTGTTTCAAATGAAACAAGCCAAAGGGAGTCCCATTAGTGTTTGGGAGGAAAGTTTGGAAGCTCGGTGTTTCCCACAGCTTTTTCCAACAGGTCAGGGAGGAAGATATGATGAGCGACCTCATCAAATTCCTGCTTCTGAATACTGGACTTTGCGATTGTATGCAGGAGATGCTAGGTTTCGACAATGTATTCCCTATTTGTTTCATCTCCTGTTTGAAAGCGATCTGTCTGGACTGTCATATGCAGTGAACCACATCTTGAAAAGTGGTATACACATGCAAAACATCTCGGCAAGTGACTTTATGGATAAAGTCAATGTCCAAGACAGTATTTTGGATTCTCACCTGATTAATCTCATGGCGTGTCAGCGTGGTACTAATGAGTACTGGTACCGTCGTCATGGTGATTTAAAATGTATGCTGAGGAACTTAGGAACTCCCACATGGTTCCTCACTCTGAGCTGTGCCGAGTATGGCTGGGAAGACTTACTTGAATTTCTACGAGAGGCAAATGGAAACATCGAAAACATCGAATTCAAGACACCCGGAGAACTGTGCTCTTTGGATCCAGTCAATGTATGCCGGTACTTCAATCATAGATTTGAAGCTATGATGTCTTTCATCATGAATAAGAAGAATCCACCTCTTGGAGAGGTGTTGGATTTCTTCTGGAGAAAGGAGTACCAAGCAAGAGGTGCTCCTCACATACATATGCTGTTGTGGATCAAGGATGCACCTAAATTTGGAACAGATCCAGAAGACTCAGTGATGAGTTTCATACAACAGTATTCTACGTGTGCTGTTCCAAACGCAAAGGAGAAGAAAATCCTAAGAGAAAAAGTTCTACGTTTCCAAAGCCATCGTTGTGGAAAGTACTGTCGTCGTAAATTCCGAAACAAGGACAAGTTCTACACCAAATGTCGTTTCGGCTTTCCACGACCAGTGATTTCTAAAGGAAGAGTAAACAGTTTGATGTCTTCGCTGCGACATAATGTGATGAAGAAATCACCTAAAAACACATACAATTTGAAGAGGAACGAAGAGTCCAAGTACATCAACGACTACAACCCGGTGATTTTGTCCATGTGGAATGCTAACATGGATATACAGTTTGTGGCTGATAACTGTATGGCTGTGGCTCGGTATGTGACATCTTACATCACCAAAAAAGAGAAGACAGAATTGAAGGATATGTGGGAGGACATTTCCCATGAAAAGAGCCTCAGCAAGAAGTTGTCCAGTTTCAGTCTGAAGATGTTGTCGCATCGAGAAATAGGAGCTTACGAATGTTCTGACCGGTTGTCTTCAGCAAGTCTCTATGCCAAATCCAGGAGTATCGTTTGGGCGAGTCTTGGTCTTGCTGCAACGCGTAATCGAGTTCTGAAACCTGTGCGGGAAATTGAGTATTTGGCGGAAAAGGAGCCAAACAGTACCGACATTTTGAAGAGCAACATGTTGGATACATATTATCCAAATCGAAGCAGTCACCTCGAGAATGTTTGTCTGTATGAGGTTCTTCAAAATTACATATTCAAGAGGAACATCAAAGAAGATACTGAGAAAGGAGTGTATGCTGTAATTGGAAGTGAGGGATGTCTGGTCAAGCAAAGAAAATGCCACTTGGTAAACCATCGAAAATTGAGTGGCGAATCTCCTGAAAAAAAGGAGTTTTTCTATTTAGCACTTTTGCAACTTTTCAAGTCTTGGCGTGCAGAAGAGGAACTGCTTGGAGATTTCCTCTGTTACGAAGACTCTTTCACTGCCGCCAAGGAGACCATAGAATGTCCTGCTTTTCCCAAATATGTAGAAATGTTGAATGCGGAAATCGAGCAGGAAGCAACGATTGCAGCCGAGATTGCCAGAGACAGTTCTCAGGACAGTCAGAGTTCTGCTTCATTGAGTCAGGATCCACTAGGAGGACCTGTTATTGAAAATGAGGCTGCCACTGCTATGAATGAAGTGGAAAGAGCCATGGCACATGCTCAGGAGGATGCGGTTAACTTAGAAGAGTTGGAAAGACAACTCAACGTTGAGCAGAGGAAAATATATGACGAAGTTACCATGCAAATTGATCATGGATTAAGTCATGAGAAGAAAGAGTGCTCATGTACGTCGTTGAAGCCTGTCCGACTCTACGTGAGTGGAGAAGCGGGAACTGGAAAAAGTTTCCTTATTAAAGCAATTTCATGTTATTTGCAGGAAAGGACTGAGTCATCGCTGTCTTGTGTTGTCACCGCTCCAACTGGACTGGCAGCACATAACATTAAAGGGATTACTTTACATCGTTTACTGATGCTGCCAGTGGAGCATGCCAACAAATTACAATATCACAAGCTATCTGGAGATGCTTGTTGTGAAGTTTCAAGAATCTTGAGGGAAATGAAACTTCTTATCATTGACGAAGTAAGCATGGTTTCCAATGTCATGCTTGCCTTTGTGCATTTGAGAATGCAAGAAGTTCTCAAAACAGAGTATGATGTGTTATTTGGTGGCAAACACATCATTGTTTTCGGAGATCTTCTGCAGCTGACACCAGTGAAAGGGCAACCTGTGTTCAAAATGCTCACGCATGAAGATACCAGGAAGTGCCTAGGGAGCATTGGCAACGTCAATATATGGTTAAACTTCAATTATGCTGAACTGCATGAAAATATGCGTCAGGCGAAGGATGAAGTTTACAAGAATATTCTACAAGATGTTAGAATTGGAAAAGTGACCGAGCATGGGAAAGAAGCTTTACATGCACGATTACTGTCAAATTTATATCCAGAACAAGATGTTGTGCCTGAGAATATTTTTCAGAAAATTACTGAGAAGAAATCTGGAATATGTTTGATGCCAACTCTTGCAGAATGTGCCATCTTCAACAACAAAATGTTGAATTTAGAAAAGCAAGAGATTGTGAAACTGGAAGCTATTGACAGAGTAGAGCATATGGGATCAACAATTATTTTGTCTGAGAATTTGAAAACAAAATTGGATTCATTAGAGAAGACAATATCTAAAACTGCAGGTTTTGAAAAGACTCTGAATGTGTGCTTGAACTGCCGTATAATTTTAAGAAGGAATTTACATGTTGAAAGAGGTCTGGTAAATGGATCAATGGGTAATGTTGTTGATTTTGTGAAATACAGAAATAGAGATGGAATTGAATTTTTAAAAATTAAATTTGATGGCATTGAGGAAGTACAGCTAATTGGTCGTTGTTCTGCTAGATTTTTGCTTGTAAAAGACTTATATGTTCGCCGTAAGCAGTTTCCTGTTTGCTTGGCATATGCGGTGACAATCCATAAATCGCAAGGTTTAAGTGTAGACAGTGCATTGGTGAATATTGGCAGTTCTGTGTTCAAGGAGGGTATGGCATATGTGGCATTGTCAAGAGTTAGAACTTTATCGGGATTGTACTTGATTGAGTGTGATGTCACAAACATTTGTGCGGATCTAGATTGTGTTAAGGAATACAATAGGTTGAGAAGAGAGTATGCGCCACATTTGCCTCAATATCCTTTGTTTGAGAAACGTGTGGTAGGCCGGAAACGAAGAAATGTGACCAATACTGGGGAGGTTGTAGCAAAAAGACGAAAAGTCGATGAACCTGAAATTATAAGCAGAAACAAAAAGGATTCTGTTGAAGATGTTGTTGGTTTTCAATTTGAAAACAGTTCTGGTGTCAACTGCTATGCTAATGTAGTGGTTAATGTTTTGTTTTCTCTAGAAAATGTAAAAGAAGAGATTGTGGTCAATTCTGATCAAAGATTATGCAGTTTGTTAAATTCTGTGTTAGAGAAATGTAGCACTGATAGAACAAAAATAGAAAGTGTGTCTGAAATTCGAAATCTGTTAGACAGATGTTCAGGCCAAACACAATTCTCTCAAAATATTCAGCAAGATTGTCAGGAGTATTAAACTTATATGCTTGATGTATTGCATGCTGAAGGTGTAGATGTAGATCACCTGTTTGGGCTTTCTTATCAATGGCAGCATGACTGCGAGAACTGTAGGGTATCAAGTACTACTAGTGTAGACTCAGAAAGATTTATATATTTAACTTTGCCAGACAGTAAATCAGTCTCCTTTAATAAGCTAGTAAAAGCAGCTGATCACAACATGGAATGTAGCCAATGTAAATCTGAAATGATGTCAACCTTATTTATACGAACATATGGCCAGTATGTCATTTTAATGTTCCAACGATGTAGGTCTGATGGAACAAAATTGACAACTTTAAGTAAAAATGTTGTGGCTTCTCACTTGTCAATATCAGGAAGGACTTTTGTAACTGTAGCAATTATATATCATGACGGTCCTTCAAAAACATCAGGACATTACACAGCTTATTTAAAGTCTAGAAATGGCTGGTCATTCTGCAACGATTCTGTTTTAATTTTTAAAAAAAAATTGCCGTATGACCTTAAAAATTCTTACCTGGTGTTTTTAAAACCAACATTTTAGGGAAAGAATCTCGGGATGTGCTCTGAGGAATTTCAAGAAGTTCTAATGGCTCCTACACGATTTGGCCTTGAGGATAAGTGAAGTACAGAGACATAACTTCTTACCATAACACTGGACGTCATGGAAAAATAAGTGCACTTTGAATGAGTTCAGAAAAACTATTTCTTTTTATAAGCTAATTCAAGCAGCCAATCAAAACATGGAGTAGAGGGAATGTAAGTCTGCAATGCTGTCTACTGTTTTATATTGCTTTGTGATTAAAAGTGATGTAGAGAATTAAATAATTGTAGTAGTCATACAGGTAGTGTAAGTCTGCTTCATAGTAAGCAGTATCAGTGTCATAGGAAATGTAGAACATGAGTGAGCAAGAAGGGTAAGATATTAGTAATCCAGGATTGTGAAAATGATCTTCAACATTTTAATTCTGAAAGTTGCGGAAATACAACATGACGGGATTGGCTTACAAGAATTCCAAGAGTTATAAATGGCTCTGACATGATTTGGCCTTGTGGAAACGTGTGGTAGAGAGCGAGAAGTCATTTATTGTATGTAACATATTTTTCAAAATGATGGAGGTTTTCTTTCAGAAAGTGGCAGGCTGAAAGTAATAACAGCACAACAGAGTGTAAGCTGTTCATAGGACATCCTTCGATGTCATGGAAAGTAAGTTAACTTTAAGGAGTTCTGAATTCTGATTTGTTATGTTGTATGTTTTTTTTAAACACAATCATTTTGATTGTGGTTTTTTTTCCCCGCTGTTATATGATGAATACCTTCAAGTCACTGTTTTTAGTGAAATTTGATACATTCTGAGAACAGCAAAAATAAACCATTTAACATGTATAATTAATTCTGTACTGTTTGCATTTATGATGTACATGTAGAACTGTGTAGGAGGCATGGAGAAGGTGAGGCTTCTGTAAGTGTCAAAGTTGTTGCATACAGTGCTCATATTCTACGTAGTCTTTCATATGATAGACTACATTTCCACAATGAGATACCTAAGCAAAGGAAACACAGGTGATATGATTGTGGAATGAGCAAAAAAAATTGCACGTTTTTCAATTATATTACCTGTGTTTCCTAACATTACACATCACATTGTGTAGATGAGGTTTAGGCCTGTTCCTGGAGACAGAGGAGGTCTGACATTTGTTCAAGAGTGCAGTGGACATGACACACTTGGTTGGTAGGCCTGCACATGTATTATCTCCTCTGTATTCTTCAACAAACCTAAATTTCATCTGCAACTCTGAGTAGGACTTACCTGAAACAAATCTGTGGATAGGTTACACCTTATCGGCATCTTGAAACAATGATTTAAAATGTTAGGGTCAGATTTATGATGGCCGTACGCCTCTTTTGCTCCGCTGTGGGTCACTTTTGTGTAAAAGATGCACCATGTTGCAAGATAGGTTTCAGTTCATCTCCAGCAAGATACCATCAGTTTGAAATGTATATAATTAGCACTGTGTAGGGGGCATGCAGAAGCTGAAGCTTTTGTAAGTGTCAAAATTGTTGTATACACTGCTCAACTTCTGTGTACTGTTTGATATGCTAGACTCCATCTGCACTATGAGATACCTAAGCAAAGGCAACACAGGTGATGTGATTGTGAAATGAGGAAAATAAACTCCACATTTTTCAATTACATCACCTGTGTTTCCTAAGTTTATGAATGACATTGTGCAGATGAAGTTTAGGTCTGTCCACGGACACAGAAGAGGTCTGGCCTTTGTTCAAGAGTGAAGTGGACATGACTTACTTCATTAGTAGGCCTTCACATGTATTATCTCCTCTGTATTCTTCAACAAGTGTAAATTTGATCTGCAACCCTGAGTAGGCCTCACCTTAAACAAACCTCTGGATGGGCCACACCTTATCGTCATCCTGAATCAATCATTTAACATGTTAGGGACAGATTTATGATAGGTGTATGCCTCTTTTGCGCCACTGTGCGTCACTTTTGTGACGCAGTGGCGGTTGAAAAGATTTGCTATGAGGCGACAAAATTACAAAATGATGCATCTAGGCAGATGTGTCATGCTGTAAAAAAACAATGCCACATGAAACCGATGCAGCAGTGATGCAAAAGATGCACCATGTTGCAAGATAGGACTCACTTCATCTGCATCAAGATACTGTTAGTTTAAAATGTATATTTTTAGGACTGTGAAGGGGCATGGAGAAGCAGAGGCTTCTGTAAGTGTCAAAGTTGTTGAAAAACTGTTTGTCCTTCAATCTTTTCCCTTGTCTTTTCTAATTTATTAAAAACATGTTTTAATATTTTTCAAATGTTTGTTCTCTCTTTCACAGATTGAAAGTATAAAAATAACAAATGACTAACTTAACGACAATTACAAGGTAAATGTTTTGTACTCTTTTCGTTATATTTCTATCACATTTAACTTCTATTAGTTCCACTGCCTCATTTCTTTAACCATCACTTTCCTGCCTTTGCTACTTCCCTCATTCCTTTCTCTATTACTTAATTACTCTACTCCTTCCACTATTTTTCTTAGTCCCTCTCTTCTCATACTTCTTCACTCTTGGTCACTCACTCTGTCTCTATTACTGTCACTGTTTCTGACTGATCAAAACATTTTTTTTTAAAAAGAACAGTAAGTATAAGGGAAGGAAACAGACAGTTAGGTTAAAAGAAAGACAGCTATAGGGAGTAAACTAGGGATACTGTTACCCGCAATCCTCTGCTGATGATGTCACTGACCATGTCATGAATGATGTAATATGTGACATCATCAGCAGTGGATTGCGGGTAACAGTATCTCTAGTTTACTCCCCTATAGCTGTCTTTCTTTTAACATAACTGTCTGTTTCCTTCCCTTATACTTACTGTTCTTTTTTTTAAAAAAATGTTTGGGGTTCGCTCCCGGTTCGCGTACCGGCGAGCGAACCGGGAAGCGAACCAAGAGAAATAGAGGTTGGCAGAGTTCCAAATATTCTACCAATTTTTTTATAACGGGGAGGTAGTTCTGAAAAGAACTTTTTTTTAAATTGTTTTTGTTGTTTTATATATAATTTTTTTTTCTGAACATTTTTTTACTTTTTTTGAATTTTTCTAAACGGTTTTATATTTTTTGGGGTTTTTTTTGGGGGGGGAAACGAAAACGATTCATTGTAAAGGGCTCAACAGGAGCAACAAAAAAAAAAGAATTTATTGTCTGGGGCGTTTCGGACAAACATTATTGTCGATAGCTCTGTTGATTAACGTGATGCTACTTTCTCTGTAGCATATGAACTGATTACAAAGTACGCAGACTTGTTTTACTTCCCCGAATCTCATTTGTATATTTGGGACCATCTCCCTCCCCTCTGGTCCCGTCACTTCCGGTACAACAGATCTTCTTGCCATAGAAGGGGGATTATCTTGCTCGTTACGTAACTGTGCAGCACTGTAGTTGTTAGGATGCCACCTACTCATATGGCGATGCATTGTGTAGTTTCCGTAACTGTATTTCTTCTCAGTCCCTCTGGACAGTCTATCTTGACATATAAGGCAAGTTACGTACCTTGCATTGACTTTTTTCTGGCCTCGGGGAAATTTAAAAAATTGCCAAATAAAGTTTTCTTTCAGGTGAGACCTCCTGGGCTCCTCAGGCAAAAACTGCCTCTCTTCCTGCTCTTCCTCCTCTTCCTCTTCTTCCTCTTCTTGCTGAATTATAACTTCAGCAGGTGGTCCTCTCTTCCTTGGATGTGGTGGAGGTGGTGGGGAAGCACCAGCTGAAGCTACTAATGAAGCCATTGCTCACTGGTAACAAAGGGTCTTTCTCTCACAAAGATGAAAGTCAGAGTGAGGAAAGAAGGAGGGGTTTTCATCATTTGGGAAAAACAATAGTTCTAAACCAATGAAAAGTGTTAATTTTAGATCACATGACCTAGTCTTACATCATTAGGAAACCAAAAGTGAAATGAACCAATGAAAAGTGTTATTACCAAGTCACATAACCTGCTGTGTTTACGTTACGCGCTTTGCGCCGCGTCCCGGTTCGCTTCTGGGAAGCTGCGCTTCGCGCCTCGCTTCGCGTACCGGTTCGCTTCCGGGTACGCTAACGTGGCACGTCATATGACGTATCACGCGACAACGCGAAACGTCATGCTGACGCGACGCGTCACGATGTTGTTTTCTAACGCGACAGTTGCGCAAACGGAACGTTTACCGGTTCGCGGACCGGGTCGCGGCTCCGAATTGAGCTAACGGGAAGCTAACCGGTTCGCGGACCGGGAGCGAAACAATAAAAATTATTTTTAAAAAAATGGTATTAAAAACATGTAAAAAATATTTTTCGATTTAAAGAAGAATACATTGTAAAGGTTTTGATATTTGCTATTAAAAAACCATTGAAATTCACTGAAAAAACCATAGGTTATAGACCATATATAGTTAGGAATTAGCATTTACAAAACCTTGAAAATTCACTGAAAAAACCATAGGTTATAGACCATATATAGTTAGGGATTAGCATTTAAAAAACCTTATTTTACTCACACAAAACCATTGAAATTCCATATATAGTTAGTTGTACTAATTATATATCGCGCACCCGCAATCCACTGCTGATCATGTCACATATTACATCATTCATGACATGGTCAGTGACATCACTGATGACATCACTGATGACATCTCAAATGACATCACTGATGACATCACTGATGACATCTCAAATGACATCACTGATGACATCACTGATGACATCTCAAATGACATCACTGATGACATCACGGATGACATCTCATTTGACATTACTGATGACATCACTGATGACATCATTCATGTGATAATACGATGAACTTCTTCAGACTCTAAAATAACCTTAGATACACTCAGTGTAAACAGACACTCACAGACTGTCACTCATCCATGGAGTTACTCACAAACCTACTCAGTCATGCAAATAATCAATTACACCTCCATTTCCTCAACTATACAGTTATACATACCTTACTTATTCAAACATATACTAACACATATTTACTCTCTTTTACAATCCCTGATACAAGTTCACAATGATCAATACAGCCACTCACACATTCACTGGCTCTTATGCACAGTTATTTATATATGTCAACTCTCACATGTACTGTGTTTTACATATGTACTTACTTTGACATGTAGCACTGAGATATCCATTCACTCACCAATGCACTCAGTCAACCGCCCATACAGCTGTTTCCACATGCACTTTTGAACCCATATATCTAGTGAATCAACTGCTTACACATCTATGCACAGAGTCATACACTTCCCAGCCACCCACACACACACTCAGTCTCCCATACAAATACTTGGGCAACCAATCAATAACCCATATACTTACTCATATAGCTACTGATCAACACATGCAGCAGTTTACAGAACAACAGACATAATGATGCACAAATTAAGACAGTTTACTCACTAACCCATGCACTCAGTGACACACATTTAATCACTCACTCATACAGTCAGTCACGCACCTACTAAATCCTTCATCCAGACACTTATACATCCACTCATTCTTCAATATGTAAGACATTTGAGATGTCATCAGTGATGTCATCAGTGATGTCATTTGAGATGTCATCAGTGATGTCATCAGTGATGTCACTGACCATGTCATGAATGATGTAATATGTGACATGATCAGCAGTGGATTGCGGGTGCGCGATATATAGTTAGTACAACTAACTATATATGGAATTTCAATGGTTTTGTGTGAGTAAAATAAGGTTTTTTACATGCTAATCCCTAACTATATATGGTCTATAACCTATGGTTTTTTCAGTGAATTTTCAAGGTTTTGTAAATGCTAATTCCTAACTATATATGGTCTATAACCTATGGTTTTTTCAGTGAATATATATATATATATATATATATCAGCTCGGATTTCTTCAGAACCTCCCGTAGGCGAAAAGAAGAAGCGGACCACCATGGCTTACGGCAAGGAATTTTATTGTTGTTAAAACCTCCTTAGATGACGCGTTTTGAGCATCAAGTGCTCTAGCTCACACACTGAGCAGCGCGTCAGCCATCTTTTTAAATATGCATGGTGAGTTACACCCCCTTCACGTGAGTCACATGACCTGAAACATTGACATAGAAAGAGTATTTGCACCAAAAACATCAACCATCTTGGTAGTGTAATAACGTAGATTTATACTTAATATCCAGCATGAATGCAATGATGTTCAACTAGCAGCTTAAATGCGTATTATAAAAATCGAACTTCATATCTATTTACAAAAAATATAAAAATATATATATGTATAAATATATAAATATATTTCATCATATTAAATATAATTGGTTTAAAAATTTCTATATTAAGATGATTTTTTCTACACAATACCGCTGGTGCCTGCTTTGATTGTAAAGAATTTATTTAATTTAAGTTTGCGTATATAACAAAAAATATCAGCCCTTGTGTTTGTGTAGCTGAAGGTACTTTCGGGACAGAAATTCAGACCCAAAGTTAACAGTTGTTCCTCTGCTGCTGATATTGTCTCCTTTGTTAAGTTTGTAATAGTACAATCTTTCACTATTTCTTTTTGTACCAGGGCTTCTTTTTTTGAGCAGGCTTTCCGGCACTTCCTCCTTGCTCTCCTTCTGGCGTTGCGTTTTTTCCTTGAATCATGTTCCGCGTTCTGGGGCGGAGTGTTTTTAGTCAGTCCTCTACTAAAAAATCTAATTCCTCCCCCAGATCGAGTCTTATGTTGCTTGGGCATGCCTCTGTTTAACTCAGTTCGGAGCCAGTGGTATTAGACAAAGAGAGAGATTCTGCATCAGATTCTACAGCCCCACTTGGTTGAACGCATTGTCCTTGTTGTACTGTATTAGTGCTTTTAATATAGAATCTCTGTTTTTTCGCTTGTTCAAATTTACGAGAAAAAGTATAAATTTGTCCCATCTCATAATCCCTCTTGTCCCGGGAAAATTTATGGGCTTTACGTATTTTTATCTTTTCCTCGTGTTTGCGTAATCTTTCAGATATTTCCTTACGCATTTTTGTAAGCAGTTCTCTGTGCTCTTTGTGCGTTTCCCCATCTAGCTCCTCATTGATTTTGGCAATTTCTTCCAATAATTTTTGGGCGGTCCACTACTGCATATTTCGCCAGAATTCTGACAAGGTTCGTCGAAGCATCAAGATTGCTGGCTGCCCACTCTCTCAACATAGCAGGATTCGGATCCTCAAAGCTGGGTGCCAGTAAAATCCTTAAACCTCTAGGCACACGTCCTGCTTCCTCATATTTGGTCAAGGATTTGTGTTCCCACCACTTCGATATCTCTGACCGGGTCTTTTTCTCCAAGGTCTTTAATAGTTGCTTAACATCATGATTTGAATTACTTATTTGACCAGTCACCGCTGGAGCACTCACACCGGCTGGCGGTTGATTATCAAACAACCCGCTTCCCGTTCCTGTTCCAGACTAGCTGACATAGTAAACGTGGTGCAGGAGAAATTATATATAGAAATGAAGTCGGCAATCGCCGATACTTCTCACTTGCCGAAGCTGCTACCTTCCCACCTGCTTGTAGCTAGATATCGCCACTCACCGATGGTATGCAATATCGACGGTCCTCCGACCACCGCGTCCTCGCTCACCTTCCGGTTTCTGTGGGTTTGACTGTAGCTGCAGGGGGCCTCGTACACTTTTCCTCTCCGGAAACTCCTCCTTGTTTAGTTGTAATGACGAGGCCTCTTTGGGGGAGGGGATACCGCTGACGGAGACAACTCGCTTCCGTTACTGAAATCAGCTCGGATTTCTTCAGAACCTCCCGTAGGCGAAAAGAAGAAGCGGACCACCACGGCTTACGGCAAGGAATTTTATTGTTGTTAAAACCTCCTTAGATGACGCGTTTTGAGCATCAAGTGCTCTTGCTCACACTGAGCACCACGTCAGCCATCTTTTTAAATATGCATGGTGAGTTACACCCCCTTTACGTGAGTCACATGACCTCAAACATTGACATAGAAAGAGTATTTGCACCAAAAACATCAACCATCTTGGTAGTGTAATAACGTAGAGTTATACTTAATATCCAGCATGAATGCAATGATGTTCAACTAGCAGCTTAAATGCGTTAGCAATGTTTCAAAATATATATATATGTTGCACCAACTTCCTGCCTGCTGATCCTGGCAGAACATCAGACACAGACCTCCAAACAACTCCAATATTGTGAAGAAAGGAGTGTAGATTTTTTTTAAAGTAATCCTCAAATATGCATGCATAGTGCCTGTTATATATATATGTGTGTGTGTGTGTGTACATGTGTATATATACATATGTGTATATGTATATGCACACATAAATAGGTAAACAAATTGCTTTGTATCTTGTTACTGCTCTAGAAACCTTTTGCATGTGTTTATTAATCTCTAGATTAATAGACAGTGAGGATACAAACAAACAAATTAAAACTACCGAGCAACAAAATGTCAACCAGGCTCCTATGAGTCCGGTTTACCTTCAGTTCCATCCACTGTCTTTGTGGTCTCTCAGGCCAGGGGTCGCAAAGGCAGTGTTAGGGGTTGCAAGGATCAAGCCAGGTGCCACAGCCGCGACCCCCTTCTGGCCCCTGAATGACCCCCATGGGCCTTGCATATCTGTGCTTGCTAATTTACTGGTATAAAGCTGGTTAAAGACTGAACTACTGAGATAATTAAAACAAAATGACGAAAGTAAACACTAAAATGTTATCCTACCACACCCTTTCAGAGTAGCAGCCTATCACAACTCTGCGACCTGCGCTCATTTGTGGCTTTGTCATATGGAAGGCCGCAACGTTTTTATAAACTCAAAGCTGTGGGTTTGACAGGGGGCCGGGACACCAGGAAATACGTTCAATGGGGCCTAATTCCTGCGTGGCCATTTATTGAGAAAGTGCCCCGAATATTGGAGGAGTCGAAGCTCAACCTTCCTTAGGCCAGGTCTCTGTTAAGCTCCTTTTGGCCTGTAGGAGGCACCAACCTTCCAACCACAAGGCTAAAAATGAGACCGGTACTTGGAGGGATCGGTAGTAGAAAGGAGGTGGCTTATCTGGGTGGCAGACAGGAGGGGAGTGATCTACAGACTCCACAAGCAGTACTTCATTTGAGCTGGTGGTTTCCAGTGTTCAACACCAGTGCTTAATTGTGAACACCAGCACTTGTGACAGTTTGGCACAAGATGGCAATGTCTGGCTAATTTAGAGATGACCACAATAACAGTTAATTCATTCAATATACATTGAAATTACTATTTCCTGTTGCCCAAACCATTGGTATAGCTTTGGGGGACCTGAAATAGTACGAATTGTCATGCTGGCAGGAGTGAGAAGGTTAGTAGGTGTGTTGTTACTATCATTGGCACCGTTGGCAGCGGCAACTTGTGGTGTAAGCTGCAGTGGTCTCCTGGTGAAAGCCCTGGCACTTATGCACTGCGGTAACTCGCTAACCCCGGAGCAGTTTCCATATCCCTGAGGGGGGACCTTCAGGATCATCAGTAAAGCAGCACCTCTGGGCACTTTTCTGGCCAGATAGACCTCACAAATATAATAATTGTTGTTGTTCTGGGGGAAGTCAAAACTTGTCAGGGTTTGCATTGATTCATGATTAGGCCGCATGTTGTGCTCGGCGTGTGGTGATGTTTGTTGACAGTGTTGAACCCAACATGAATTTTAGTAGTGCTCTTTAGTGCCTTATATGCCCTACAGAGTATCTAGACACTTTACAAAGTTTTGTATAAGGACTGTTTTCCACACCAGATTTGGCATTGGTTTCATTAATCTCTGCGTCACGAAAGGAGTCTCTAATATTACAATTTAAATATATGCCCTGCCAAAAATGTCTAGCGCTGGTGCATTAACATACCAAATGATTTTACCTGCTTTCCAGTGTCCAGCTACGATCATTTTATTTTTGTGTTCAATTTGGCACATCTCGCCAGAAGCTGCTGGTGCTTTTAAGTGCTGATCATAATGCAGGCCTGCAGCGCTAGGTAGATTTACAGTCCGGAACTTGTGCCACTCGTGAAATGCAGAAACTGTATTCGGTTTTGTAGGGACGGTCCAGCCTCTACCCAGTGAGGGCCGGAACCGGAAGGGGCGGACCGGAACCTGAAGGCGGCCATGTTAGAGGTGCCGAGCCAGCGTTGTGTAAAGTCACGCTGCTCCGGTGCTCCGTCAAATAAACCAGTTATACCCTGAATAAGGCCCCGTGATTATTTTATGCATGCAGGCACATTCCTACAATGGCGACGAGGCGGGACGCGGCGTGGAGATAAAAAAACAAAAAACGCTGAACAGCACCCATAGAAACAAAAAAAAATTCGACAAGGAGCCTGAAAAGGGAGCACACTACTACAGGGAAACCAGGGGGATCATCGGAGCGCGGCAGAGAGCAGACGGCGATGCATGAGACCGGCAAGCAATAACGGGTGAGCGCCACACCAGCCGGGCAGGCACAGCGCAGGACCGCCAGGCGGCATAAGGGTGGCAACGCAGGACGTGAGGACAGGCCCAAGCACTGGGGCACCCAGCACGTGCAACGGCGCCCAATAGGCCAAAGGCAAGGCCTACCCAGCACGAAGCGGGAAGGTAGTACGGACGCCACCTGTCCCGTCGCAAAAAGCCGGCGGATCAACTAGCACGAGGTGAGGAGCCCAGCTAAAGGCACATTGCTGGTCGGCAAGCAACCCTGGATACCAGAGGTGCAGCGGGAGGCGTGAATCGTGGCCAAGACCAGGGGGTAGACGCGGACACCAGGCAGGCGCCTGGCAGTCCGCCCGGCCGCAACGTTCCCGCCCAAGAGGCCCCGAAGGAACGCGAGAAGATGGCGACGCCGTCAACATCCCTCGCGAACATGATGCCTTCCCTCCCAAAGAAAGGAGAACCCACAATGCCGTGGAAAGACTGGAAGAGATACTTCCTGAACTACTTAGAAGCCTTGGAGGAGGAGAGCGAAGCGGAACACACCAGCCCAAGAAGAAAAAAAATCCTGCTTCACAATTTAGGACCAGAAGGCCTAAGAGTATTCGACAATTTGGTGAAGACCACAAGAGACCCAACGGACACAGATGTGTTCAGACACGCGATAGAGGACTTAGAGGCCCACTACAGACCGGTGGTGTTTGTGGCCATTGATAGGAGCAATTTTTTCCAAAGAAAACATGAAAGTGGAGAGATCATAGAGGAATACGTCGCGGCGTTGCAGAAACTGGCCCTGACCTGCAAATTTGGGAACCTGCACGACGATCTGGTAAGGGACCAAATTATCATGCATACGTCCAACACGACGATACAAGAGAAACTGTGGGTGAATGGCGATGCCCCCCTCAAAGAGGTGTGGGCCTTGGCCAAGAAAGAAGAGATGTCCAAGAGATGTGCACAAGCAGCCAGGAAGGAGACAGGAGGCACACAAACGGTGTGCAGGGTGATGGCGCACAACAAGGGGGACAAAGCCAAGCAGCAAGGACCACCTAGGTACCAGTACACAAAGCGTAGCCAGCAGACCGCAGGGTCGTCGCAGAAGGCAGGTGGAGAGAGACGAACCAGCTGCTACAGGTGCGGAAGCTCCTCACATCTGGGAAATGACAAAATATGTCCAGCATTTAGAGCGAAATGTTCGTTCTGTGGAGTATTTGGACATTATGAAAAGGTGTGTAGGCGGAAGCCTAAAGGGGCGGCAGTAAAATATATCGACCACGGCAGCCCTGAGGAAGAAGAGACCCAAGCGGAAGAGGAGTATCTTGATGAGGTATTATACATAGACGACCAGATCCTAGATGTGGAGTGCAGGGGGTCAAACAAACCTATTCTCAACATGAGCATGGGAGGCGTGAAAGTCGACATCGTAGCTGACTCAGAAGCCCCCATCACTATAGTGCAAAGGAAGGTATGGGAAGAAAAGTTCTTGAGAGAGATTAAGGAAGAACTACGACCAATGGACCTGAGACCAGTCACCTACACTGGACAAAGAATACCCATGTTGGGGTATTGCCCGTTACTCTTCGAATTTAGAGGACGCCGAGCTAACTGTATGCTGTATGTGACGGAAAAGGGACCCTCAGTGCTGGGATGGAAAGATCAAGGAGCACTAGGAATCCAACTAAATTCTGGTGGGGTAGAGGAAGTACTGTTGATGGACACTGAACGGGGACAAGAAGGAGAGGCATGGCAGAAAGAATACCCCCTCATATTCAGCGGGAAGATTGGAGAGCTGGTGAAATTCAAACACATGATACGACTGAAGGAAGGAGCCACACCAGTGAGCCACAAAGTTCGCAATATTCCGTTTCGCTGCAGAGAGGCAGTACAGGAGGAATTGGGCAGGCTGGAGAAAGGAGGTGTGATCGAAGCAATTGAAAGTGCAGAGTGGTTATCGCCCTTGGTGGTGGCGCAGAAGCCCAACGGCAAAGTGAGGCTATGCGTGGATCTCAGGGAACTGAAAAAAAAACATTCTAGTCGACAAGTTTCCGCTGCCACGCATAAATGAGATGCTCGCCAAAACTAAAGGCATAAAGTGGTTCTCAACGGTGGACCTATCCTCGGCCTACCATCAGGTGACCCTCCATCCCAAATGCAGTCACCTCACATCTTTTATAACACCTTTTGGATGTTACAAATTCGTAAGGATGCCCTTTGGATTGGCATCAGCCACGGCGGTGTTTCAAAAGCTAATGCACCAGATGTTCAAAAACATGGAAGGAATCCAGTACTTCCAAGATGACATTCTTATAATGGGGAAATCCAAGCCAGAGCACAATGAGAAGCTACACACAGTGCTAAAGGTGTTACAAAGCAACGGTCTCACCGCAGAGTGGGTGAAATGCAAGTTTGGGGTGCCGTCCGTGACGTACCTGGGGCATGAGATCAGCGAGAAGGGGATCGAACCGAAAAGAGAAAACATGGCAGCAATAAGGAAAGCGCCGGCCCCTGGGAAGAAGGAAGATGTCAGGTCTTTCCTCGGCATGGCAGAATTCTATAGTAAGTTCATCCCCAACTTCGCCATCAAAACGCACCACATGCGTCAGCTACTGAAAAAAAGAAACAGGTTCAAGTGAGATAGAGACGAACAAGAAGAATTTGAGGCTCTGAAGAAGGAAATGAGCGAGGCTATACCACTCAAGGGCTTTGACCAAGACACAAAATCCATACTTACTACTGATGCCAGCGACCATGGCCTTGGAGCGGTGTTGATGCAAGAATCAGACAGTGGGGAGGTATCAACGATCAGTTTCGCATCCAGGTCCTTGGCACCGAATGAGGAAAAGTTCAATGTTATCGAGAAAGAAATGCTGGTGGTAGTATGGACGATGGAACGCTTCTGACAGTTTCTGTGGGGAGCCATGTTTTTGGTTCGCACAGACCATAAGCCTTTGATAAGAGTACTGACATCGAGTGGTCATGCACATGCCACCCCAAGGATAGCAAAGATGACATTGAGACTCCTGGACTACGTGTACGAAGTAGAATACCTACCAGGTCCCAGAAACAAAGTTGCGGATTTTTTGAGTAGAGCGCCTGCCAAGGAAAAAGCGGAAGAGCAAGACACCCCAGAATGGGAGGGGTACATGGTAGCGACCATGCAAGATGTGGAGCAAGTCATCAGTGCACAGGAGTGGGCCAAAGCGTACAGGCAAGATGCGGACATGGAGGCAATAAAGGGGTATGTGACCCATGGATGGCCAGAGAAAAGGCACCTCGACGAGAAACTGAAGAAATACTGGGAGGTGAGAGAAGAACTGACTCTAGGGGAGGACCCAATGTTCTTAATGAGAGGAGACAAAGTCATCCCCCCCCAAGGACTGGTAGGACACTTGTTGGCAATCTTACATGAGGGACATCAGGGCATAACAAAAACGAAGGCCTTGGCAAGGCAAGCGTATTGGTGGCCGGCCATCGATGCCCAAGTGGAGAGGTATGTGAGAGAGTGCGACTCGTGTTCCAAAGCTGATAAGACACAAACCCTAGTGAGACCCCAACTGGGCAAATTTCCTGTACCCAGCTGCCCTTGGGAAATGGTGTCCATAGACATATTAGGACCCATCTTGAACTTTGAGGGGGTGCACAAATACGCCATAGTGTTGGTGGACAGGTACTTTAAGTGGCCCGAGGTAGAGGTGAGGGACACGGTAGACACAGAGGTGGTACTGGCGTTCCTGAACGCGATCTTTGTGAAAGAAGGAATCCCCAAGATCATAACATGCGACAATGGGCCGCAGTTTGTCTCAGCCAAATTGTAAGCGTTCATGTCTAGAAATGGGATTGAAGTCAAACACACACCCATATATCATCCGGCAGGCAACGGACAGGTCGAACGCTTCAACCGAGTCATCATGGGGACCATCCAAACAGCCATAAGCGATGGGCAGGATTGGGAAAAGGAGCTGCCTAAGATGCTGTGGGCGTACCAGATCACCCATGGGAGTACAGGTTACAGTCCGTTCAAAATATTGAGAGGAAGAGAACCATTCACAAAGGACAACATTGTGTGGAGACAAATGGTGGTGCAAAGCAAATGGTCTCCGGCGATAGTGAAAAGGAACTTGGAGAGAGCACAAGAGACTTACACAGAGCATTACAACAAGCGACGGAATGTGCAGAGAGTAGCACTAGAGAAGGGAGACTGGGTGAGAGTGAAAGTAGCCACATTGAAGAGGAAAGGAGAGAGCAAGTTCACGCCACCCCTCAAGGTCTTGGAGCCATATGCAGGGTCTGCGTTGCTGAGCGATGGCAAAGTGTGGTCGCAGGATAGGATGGCGAAGTGCAGCTATTCAAAAAGCATTTTTTCTTTTCCCAATAACTTTGGCTCCAGTTGACGAATCTTCGCTATTTTTTTTTAAACTAGTGGGGTGCTCCGGTCCGCTCTTATCTTGGAAATTTCGGGGTGATTCGGCAAGCGGGGACCGAGAAAAAAGGGGCGGCCCAAAACTTGTTTTCTCCATGTTAATTCCCTTAGGAAACTTTAGACACAGCTACAGCCTGAACTACTAAACGGAATTACACCAAATTTGGCAAAAAGGTAGCCCTTGGTTCAGAAAGAACTCTTTTTTGTTGAATGGTGTAAATCCGTTCAGTAGTTCCTGAGAAATAAAAAAAAAAAAGAGGTCAAAAAATGCATTTCCCATAGCAAACTTTAGACACGGCTAGCTCAAACTGCTGAACAGAATTACACCAAATTTGTCATAACGGTAGCCCTTCACTCAGAAAGCACTGTTTTTCTTAAATGGTGTAAATCCGTTTAGTAGTTGCTGAGAAAATAAAAAAATAAAAATATCGATATATAAAGGTGCGGTGGATCCGCGCACCCTGCCGAACAAGAACTGCATTATAATTAGCTGTCAACACTCCAAACCAAGAAGTGTTGGCAGCCTTCTTGTGACTCGGTAACCAAGGCAAAAGTAAACAGAAAAACAAATGCATAAAACAAGAAAAGGGGACAGGGTAGAAACACCCTGTCCCCCTTGGCCTGCTTAGGGGGGTCCCACAAGGACTCCCAGGGCCAAAAAAAGCATTTGTTTTTTAAAACAGCGAGATGCGCGGAGGATCCGTGGATCCAGCCTTGAAAATAAAAAAAAACAAAGTGCGGACTCCCGCGCTTCGTTATCAATTAGCCCCCGCGTGGGCCAAGACCCAGAGGCATGCCAATAAATATTTGCAGGGGACCCCCGCAGCCTAGGAGACCGCCACCCTGGGGATTTCTATAAATATGTTGTGGAGGGCAAACAGCACCCCCACAACCCTGGGGACCGCCACCCCCTGGGCTTCTTTTTTAATCTGAGGGGCCCTCTAAGGCCCCCTCACTGCCCCGGGGACCTCCACCCCCAGGGCTTTTAAAAAAAAAACACCTGTGTTGGGGGCGTGAGCCCCCCATATGCTCTGGGGACCGCCACCTGCCCAGGCACTAACATTCTAGTTTTGGGGTCCGTTATGGAGCCCCGGGTTCCACCACCCCCGGGGTTGTGCATTGGGCCCCCCTCATGGAGCCAGTGATGGCCCTGGGGACCGCCACCCCCCCAGGGCCAGCTCCTACAGTGTCCCGGGATGCCCACCGCTGGGATACTGCTGTTTGCAATGACAGGGCGGGAAACCTGCTCTTGCTTCCAAAATCCAAACCACATTGCTTTTCCACACGGGAAGCTGCATGTCAGCTCCCCATGTGGAAAAGCAATGCCGGCTCCCGCAGGATGCGGGGAGCTGGCAGGGACCTTGGGGGCATTGGCGCTCCCCACAGTCCCCAATGGAGAGGGCCAGCCCTGTTGGA
The DNA here is from genome assembly GCF_964261635.1 of Lissotriton helveticus. Lineage (NCBI taxonomy): Eukaryota > Metazoa > Chordata > Amphibia > Caudata > Salamandridae > Lissotriton > Lissotriton helveticus. The sequence continues at coordinate 603,280,473 of NC_136057.1, forward strand.
TGGGGTTCCCAGGGCTAGAAGTGGCCCAGGAGGGGGGCCACGCGGCACCCTCCCCGTGTATACATTCTTTTTTTTTAAAGGAGAGGACAGGCCCTGGGGGATGGAGTCCCCGGGGTCAGAAGTGGCCAGGGAGGGGGGGGGGGGGCACATGGCTCCCCTCACCCTAAAAATAAAAAATAAAGGTGGGCCCTGGGGGATGGGGTCCCGGGTCCAATAGAGGCCTTAGGAAGGAGGGTCATGCAGCGTCCCCTTCCTATAAAAAAGAATGTTTTTGGCATGCCCACAGGAACCTCTAGTATGTGCCATGGAGCTGTGTTGCAGAGAGATGTTCAGAGGTCATGCCCCTCTATACACCTCTCTGCAACACAGCTCTGTGGTGCTTACTGGAGGTACCTAGTGGGCTAGGTGAACCCCAGAGACCCACAGGATTCAAGTGGACTTAAACACCCAACTTTATACGCAACACGGGGTGCGTTTGCACAGTGGTAATGGGAGGGGACGTGGCCTGAGGTGACATGTGTGCAAACACACCCTGTGGCCCGTTTTAAGTTGGGGAATGTATTCCTCTTCAACCTTGAGGGTCCCAGAGGGCCAACTAGCCCACCAGGTACCGCCAGTAAGTGCCACAGAGTTGCATTGCAGAGAGATGTAAAAACCGGCGTGGCCTCCGACCCCCTCTCTGCAACGCAGCTCTGCGGTGCTTACTGGAGGTACATGGTGGGCTAGGTGGACCCCTGGGAGCCTCAGGATTCAAGGGGACTTATTCCCCAACTTATAACGCGCTATGGGGGGCGATTGTACACATGTCACCTCAGGCCACACCCCCTCCCTTTACCACTGTGCAAACGCCCCCCCGTGGCGCGTTTTAAGTTGGGTGTTTAAGTCCCCTTGAATCATTGAATCTATATAAATATATATGCATACATTTATACGGGATTGAGAAAGGGAGAAAGGGGGAGATGTTTCTCTCCTTGAAAAATCCACATTGTAAGTACTTAGCATGATATTTGAGTGGTTTGAAATGCAGCAGTGCACAGACGAATAACGTCTATCTTGCAAGGAAGTCCGAGTGAGGTTCTGAATCTCTTTTGGTGTGATTGCAACAGGTTTCTCTGCTCCTGCTCGCAGAGCCCGCCCTGCAGGGCTGGAGGCCCCCGGTAAAATGGAGCTCTTTTTGATTGGATTATAATGGAGGGGGCATGACTCGCTCAATCTACGGACCAGCCATCGGATTTCCACAGGCATTGGCAACGGGATTAAGAAAGGGAGAAAGGGGGAGATGTTTCTCTCCTTGGAAACTCCTCATTGCAAGTACTTATCAAGAAGTATCACAGCATAATTGTGCACTTGCAATTGATTTGAACTGTATGCACCTTTGATATTGACAAGTGGACTTAAACACCCAACTTTATACGCAACACGGGGTGCGTTTGCACAGTGGTAATGGGAGGGGACGTGGCCTGAGGTGACATGTGTGCAAACACACCCTGTGGCCCGTTTTAAGTTGGGGAATGTATTCCTCTTCAACCTTGAGGGTCCCAGAGGGCCAACTAGCCCACCAGGTACCGCCAGTAAGTGCCACAGAGTTGCATTGCAGAGAGATGTAAAAACCGGCGTGGCCTCCGCCCCCCTCTCTGCAACGCAGCTCTGCGGTGCTTACTGGAGGTACATGGTGGGCTAGGTGGACCCCTGGGAGCCTCAGGATTCAAGGGGACTTATTCCCCAACTTATAACGCGCTATGGGGGGCGATTGTACACATGTCACCTCAGGCCACACCCCCTCCCTTTACCACTGTGCAAACGCCCCCCCGTGGCGCGTTTTAAGTTGGGTGTTTAAGTCCCCTTGAATCATTGAATCTATATAAATATATATGCATACATTTATACGGGATTGAGAAAGGGAGAAAGGGGGAGATGTTTCTCAATTAATGTACAGGTAATCTGTGATGCCAAGTACATTATCACGGACATAGTGGCCAAGTTCCCATGAAGTACCCACGACTCCTACATCTTTCAGAACAGTGGGATCTACACATGCCTGACAGCAGGGGAATTTGGCGACGGATACCTATTAGGTAAAACACTGTCTGACACTCCCTTGATAGATATTGCAGATATGTGTATGCGTGCATGTGAGTAATGGCTTTCTCATTTTCAAATAGGGGACAGTGCATATGCCATCCAATCTTTCATCCTGACACCCTACCTCAACCCTTCAACCCCCAGCCAGAGACGATACAACGTGGCACACAAATCTACTAGGAACATTGTGGAGCGCACCTTTGGGCTGTTGAAAAGCAGGTTCCGCTGCCTCCACAAAAGTGGAGGGGCATGGCAGTACTCACCAATCATCTGCAGTAAGATGATTGCAACTTGTGCAATGTTGCACAACCTTGCTACTAAGAAGGGCACCAAGATGGAATTGAGCGACTATGAGGACCATGATGATGAACATGCACTGCCTGAACCCAACACAGCAGGAGTTGCAACACCAACAGATGGCAGACACAGACGGGCAGAGATCACACACAACTACTTTTAAGTAAGTAAAGAGACACAGACAGGTGGAGTATGCACCCAACGTAGTTTAATATTTGGCACTACGCAGGTACTCAAAAGCACAAATGTGCAACACAAATGTAATCCATTTAATAATGGTAGTCCTGGGTCACTTTCCTATTTACTGTACAAGTCATTTCCGCCCATGCCTACCAGTGCCAGATGTAAGTGGCTGGCTCTCTTCACTGGGTGTTGGGGCTGTTGGCTCACCATGGCGCCTGCTGCTCTTCCGTGTCTCAACAACAAGAGGGCTTGTCATGCTGCTCCTACTGGTGCTTTCCTCACTATCCGGTACATCCAGAGCAGCAGTTTGTGCTATCTGTGAATTAATCAGCACCTCTACAGCACTGGCCACCCTAGCAATGCCTCTAGACACCTCATTGCTGTTGTGTGTGAGTCCCTCTTGCATGTTGATGCATCGTCTGCATAGCAGGGAAGTGGCTGTGGCCAGGCAGTTCATTGCCTTACTTTGTTGCTGCGCATGCTGCCTCTCCTTGCGCCTTGCTAACATGTCCTGGTCCAGTTTACTCTACAGCAGCTGCACTGATTGTATCATGTCCCGCATCCCTGCAGCCATCTCCTTGTTCACATCAACTAGTTCTCTGATGCCCTTCCCTATGTCTTCCATATTTGTGTTCAGGTTCCTCATCTGGCGTTGCACAGACTGGATGGCCTTCCCCTGCATCCTTTGAATCTTGACCATGCTACCCTCCAGCCCACGGAAGACACTGGTACCCTCCACGTGTGCTGCAACACTGCTATCTCTGGGCCTGCGGCGTCTGGAAACTGTACGGGCGCCCTCTGCACTGGACTGCTGTGTGGCAGTGCTTCCTTCCCCAAGGTTTGAGTGTCATCCCCCTTCATGTCACCTACTGATCACTCCATTTGGACTAGTGGGGCAACTACATGCCTCTTGCTCTTTTGTGATGCAGGTGTTGTCAGAGGCAGTGACGCAGGAAGTTCGGGTGAGGACAGAGGCAGAGGGTATCCTGAACGTTCTGGGGACGCCTGCAGATGTGGAGACATTTCAAGGTCTTGGGATGGTGGCTGTATTGTTGGTGCACCTGTGTCCTCTGTGACATTCTCTGCACTTGTGGCTGCCTCCTGGCTATCATCCCTCTCTGGTGCCGTGCCTTCCTTCTCCCTGGTATGCCTGCGAGATGTCTTGCCTGTGGACATATAAGCGTACATTAGCTCTGTGCTCCTGCTTCACACCCTCTACAATTAAATAATTCTGACTGTACATGTTGTCTGCGCTTGATTATGTCTGATATGATTTGCCTAACCTGTTGCTTGCTGTGCTGTATGACATGGTGTTTCATTTACTGACTACACGTCCCATAATGCATTGCTCCTGTATAGTGCTACCTCTACTTGACTGGGGTTAACTTTGCCACATACGGCAAAGGGAAGGTGATGGGGTGGGGTGATTGCTGTGCATGCGTCTTACCTTTTCTGGTTGCAGCTCTGGCTGAGCTGTCTGCATCTCCCAGTCCACAGACACTCTCTGGTTCAATGGTAGACCCCACCAGCTCCTCCAGCTCAGTCAGGGGGGGTGCACGGTTCTTCCCTCCTCCAGTTTTGTTTGCCTCTGCAATTGCTCTGCAATTTTTTTTTTAGTCAGGCTCCTCAGGTCATACCACCTCTTTTTCAGGTCATCTACGTCCCTTGGAGTCACTCCTGCAGCATTCACCTTTGCTTGTATTACCAGCCAAATCTTCCTTTTAGCAGTTTCAGCCACAGTCAGGGACAGCTGGCCAAACAATTTCTGGTGTTCCTTCACCACCTCCTCCAAGAGGACCTGCAGCTCCATGGTGCTAAATTTTATTTTCCTCTTCCTCTCTGGAAGTTCCTTTTCACTGCTGCTTGCCATTTTCAAAGTTTAAAAGCACAAAGGTTTTCCTGTGGCTCAGGGACTCAGCTCAGCTTTCACAGCCTCTCCAGAAGCTTCTAATTACTTGCAGCTGCCTGTGTAGCCACTTCCTGGTAGGGAGGGGGAGGGTGGTAGCACCTGATTGGCTGCCTACTTAAGTTTCACTTTTATTTGCTTTCCGATTCGGTATTTACCGATTCGGTATTTACCGAATCGGTATTTCCCATTCATTCCTATGGGCCTTTTGGCCTTTTGGCTCATAGGAATGAATGGGAAATACCGATTCGGTAAATCCCGAATCGGTAAATACCGATTCTGTAAATTCCGAATCGGTAAATGCCGATTCGGTAAATTCCGATTCGGTAAATTCCGAATGGCAAATTCCGAATTCTGAAATACCAAATCAGTAAAATTCGGTATTTTAGAGTTGGTAAATTGCAATTACCTACATCTAGCCCCAAGTTTCCATAGGAAGATAATTTTTCGTTTTGCTTATAACTTTGGCGTTGTTTGATGAATCTTCATGAAATTTACCAAACTAATTTTTTTTGTACATATCAGCGCCTATGTTGAAAGTTTGGGCGTGATTCGTCAAAGGGGGGCTGAGAAAAAAGGGGTGTCCCAAAACGTGTTTTCTCCATGCAATTTCCATAGGAAACTTTAGACAAGGCTACAGGTCGAACAGGTGAACGGAATTACCCCAAATTTGGCAGGGAGAAGGGGCTTGGTCTAGAAAGCACGTTTTTGTTTGTTTGTTGAAAATCCATTCAGTAGTTTTTCAGATATAGATATTTTGGAATTCTGCCATCTGATTGGCTGAGGCGTTACGAGCACAAGCTTGCTTCTTATTGGTTGCGAGCGCTGCAATCCGTTGCAACTAGGAAGTGGTGCCCGCCATTTTGTGCTTCCGTTGAAGCGAGTAAGGGGAAAAAAGGGCAAAAAAAGTAGGAAAGGAAGGTAGGAGCACTGTAAGCTCTGTGGGGGAATGTGAAGCAAAGTAGTCAAACCAAGGTGATTGCTGTAAAGGGATGGCCTCTGGGCGCTGTAGTATACATGTGCAAGTAGTTTTAGTAGGCGTTTATTCTATACAGGGTGTGGGAAGCGAACTACTGACCGCTACCGTGCGTTTATATTATACTGTAAGTGAAGTACTCTCACCTACCGATGTGAAGACTCGGGGATCAAAACAAGCTGATAGCTGTAAAGTGATGGGCTCTGGGCGCTTTTGGATACTAGCCGCTGTAGTATAACTGTGTAAGTAGGTAAGTAGTGTTGCCTATATAGGGAGTGGGTAGCGAACTACTTTCTCCTACTGGTGTGAAGACTCTGGGATTAAAGCGTGAGCCAAAATTGGGAGCACATTGCTGTAAAGTGATGTGCTCTGGGCGCTGTAGTATACCTGTGGAAGTAGTGTTAGTTTGCGTTTATATAATAATGGGAGTGAAAAACGAACTACTCACCCCTACCAGTCTGAAGACTCCTGGATGAAACCATGAGGTCATTGCTGTAAAGTCATGTGCTCTGTGTAGTATTCCAATGTAAGACATAGTAGAATGTTAGTATGTAATTCTACTAGAATGTAAGTATGTAATGTTAGAATGTAGGGCTGTCATGAGGGGAACCTTGGGGAGTTTGTACATGGTGCTGGAGAAGACGGTTGCCTTGCTGTCTGCTCCTGTTGGTGGCTGTTTAAGGTGTCTTGTTTTCCTGAAATAAATCTACTTAACGGATTCACTGCTGTCTGCCTCTTCACTACATAAGTTTGGCGAGGAGCGGGAGAAGGTAAAAAGAAGGCAGCACACACCAATTCTTCAATGTTGCTTGCATTGTGCTGAAGACCCGTTTTCTTCGTGTAGCTGTTTCTACTCATCCCAAATTCCTTGGCTCATTGAACTATGTCATCCGACCTCTGGTAGGATTTATATTTTTAGATTTTGTGCTTCCTAAGCCTCTTAACTACACTCTGGTCGCTGTACTACACCTGTGTGTAAGTAGTGTTAGTATGCGTTTATACTAACCAATGCATCATGTTCCAAGGGAGGGGACCTCCCAGGCGCAGCTCATACAATGTCCCAGGGTGTGCATCTGCAGGACATTATGTTTGCTATTAGAGGGCGGGTGCATGGCTTCCACCCTGTAATAGCAAATCCTTGTTTGACTAGTTGAAGCGAGAGGAGGAAGCCCTCGCATCGCTTTAATAGAGCGGATCTGGATGGTAAAAATGGAGCTGGGTCTCACTCGTTGATTTAAATTAGGCTCCTGTTGGGTAATGTTCTGAGGCTAATCCTAATATTATATTGCGGGGTCTCTGTAGGACTGAGGAACTTAATGTCACATGTAAATTAGGCGCGGAAGGGCCCAGACACGCTTCGTAGCGTAGGGAATCGCCACCTTCTCGGGTATTGAGGCCAACTGAAGTCTGGGGAACTCCACCCTCCGGGGCTTTACTTAAATATGCAGGGTGGGCCTCTGCAGTCCCTGAAGTTGCGGTGGTGCTAGGCAGTGCTTATTGGTTGTGTAATCACATACTCATGGTGTTATAAAGTGATACACGCATAGAACCCTTGCAGTTGTAGAATTACGCAGGCTTCATTTATGTGAGAGTCTATTGGTTTATATTTGGTAGGTGCACCGCAAAATTAAAACTTTTTCTCTCTAAACCTCCTATAAACAGATAATTTTCACAATAAACTACAGTGTTGTCAGAAAAAGAAGGTCTATACACTCACTTATTTATTGGAAAAAATAATCTTTATTAAAACATCACAAATAAATGGAAACACAAGTTTATTAGAACAAACAACAGTATAACATAAAATATGTGGGTGTGACTCCTCCGGAAGCAGCGTACAAAACCTGAAACATAAGTATTCGTGCCATGTGGAAGATGAAAAGAAAGGTAGTCCGAATGAAAGGAAGATAGCGAGAATGGGAGGGAGAGGGAGTGGGTGGAAGGGAGAAGGGGAGGGAGAGTCAAAAGAACAGAGGGAGGAGGAGACAGAGCGTTGGCGTATTGGACCCAGCCCTCAGTGTTTACGTCCTGTCACCCATTTGTCGGGGATGCTGGGGTCTGCGAGAAAGAGTGTGGTTGAGCAAGTCCTTAAAATAAAATAAAACATATGAATGAGGCCAGAGATTACATTATTAGCTATGGGAACATCGCTTGCCTATACCTGTGCACTCAGGGTGCTGCACCCCAGCACCTTCCCATGCACTGTGCTCAATTGTAGGTGTTGCGCACCGAGGCTTCACTGCTCACCTGTCACCATTGGTGTGTCCAACGACATGTTGGCGCAAGCTCCAAGACTGGGGTACCTTTGTAGGGTGGGAGAGCAGGTCTCCGGCGGGGACGGTGTCTTGATACCTCGATGGAAGGTGTCATAATGCCGAGGGCATCATGACTGGGTGAGCACCCGCTCTGCCCATTTTCAGTCAATTCAGTGTCTGAAAAGGGAGAAATAATTTAATGGTGGTTCAAAGAGGAGTTGGAGTGTACGAGAATACACAAGGTTAAATAATAATATATTATGCTAACGTTTACATAGAAAGGAACAGAGCGCATGCTAGAAGCATAATGCGGGTGTGTAATGCAGTGGCGGAAGCCTGTGTGCAAGTACAATTGGTAATGAGGTCACTACAGTGTCCTAAAAGCCAACGCCAGGTGTCTGTATGGCAGCGCTGCCCGCTGGCTCAGGCCTACAGTAAGCTCCAGCAGGTCCTTAAAATGAGACAGAGATGAGACTGAATCAGGTCAGAGATCACATCATTACGCACGGCAACATCGCTTGTTCGAACCTGCGCACCCAGGCTGATGCAGCCTACCTATCCCGCAGCACCGCGCTCTACACGTGTTTGTAGGGGAGCGCTGCCCGCTTGTTCAGGTCTACAGTACGGTCCAGCAGGTCATTAAAATAAGACAGAGCTGTGACTGAACGAGGTCAGATCACATCATTATGGATGGCCATATCCCTTGTTCGCACTTGTGCACCCAAGCTGATGCACCCCAGCCCCTTCCCCCGCACTGTGCTCAATTGTAGGTCCTGCGCACCGAGACTTTACTACTCACCTGCCACCATCGGTGAGTCCAACGACGTGTCAGTGCAAGCTCCGAGTCTGGGGTACTTTTGCAGGGTGGAAGAGCAGGTCTCTGGTCGGGGACGGTGTCTTGATACCGCGGTGGAAGGCGTCAGAATGCCGAGGCCACCATCACAGGATGAGCACCCGCCCCGCACATTTTCGGTCAATTCAGTGTCTGAAAAGGGAGAAATAAGTTAATGGTGGGAACATCTGGAGGTAAATGAAGGTTTATTTCAAGCTTAACAGAAAACACCAGCTGAGTGCATCCTTCGTTTTTGAAGTACGATCTACCAACTGTTAGTGGTAATCGTGGTTCAAAGAGGAGTTGGAGTGCACGACAATACACAAGGTTAAATAATATGTTATAACAAGGAATCACATACAAAGGAACAGAGCACATGCTAGAAACATAGGGGGTCATTATGATGGCGGATTTCCCGCATACTCCGGGCCGGGGGAAGCCACCGCCGGCCCAGAGTATGCGGGAAATCCGCCGAGGAGGCCTGAAAGACCCACCGCCAAATCAGGATGGCTGGTGGGTCTCACAATCTGTCCGCCGCTTTTCCGCCGCGGTCGGAAGGCGACCACGGCGGAAAAGCACTAACATGGCAGGCGGTGTCTATCAGACACCGCCAGCCATATTAGGATGTAGGGAAAGTAATGCTTTTCCGCGGCGGCTTTTCCGCCGTGGAAAAGCATACGGACATTCACTTTGGGGGCCCGTTGCGGGCCCCCTGGGTGAAGGTTGCATGGGGGGTGCACATGGGGGGTACCTATGGTACCCCCCCACCTTTGCGTGCACAAAGCAGCAGGCACCGCGCGGTGCCTGCCGCTTTGTGCATGCAAATGCACAGCTTTCGTTTTTTACATTGCGGCGGGTGCTGCTTCAAGCAGCACCCGCCGCAATGTAAAACATACAGGATGTGACCGCCAGGGTGGCGGTCACATCCTAATTGCCATGGAGGGACCGCCGCTGCCCATGCGGACGGTCCCTCCTACTCAGGGGTGGCGGACGGACGCAAGTCCGTCCGCCATCCTAATCGGCCCCAAAATGTGCATGTGGAATGTAGTGGTGAAGCCTGTGTGCACACACACTTAGTAATGAGCTCACTACAGTGCCATAAAAGCCAACGCCACTTGTCTGTAGGGCAGCGTTGCATGCTGTCTCAGGCCTACAGTACGGTCTAGCAGGTCCTTAAAATGAGACAGACATGTGACTGAATGAGGTCAGAGATCACATCATTACGCACAGCAACATCGCTTGTTCGGACCTGTGCACTGAGGCTGATGCAACCCACCCCTCCAGCAGCACGGCGCTCAATTCCAGCCCCTGTGCACCCAGGCCCCACTGCTCACCTGCTGTCATTGTTGTGTGTGCAAACACTATGGGCAGCAGTGTTCACAACTCAGTTGTAGTGTTGATTGCAGGATGGTGTACACCTCATGAATTCCTTTGGAAACATGATGGGCAGTAGGGTTCCCAATTTAGAACCAGTATTGATTGTCAGGATGGTGTGCACCTCATGAATACCTTTTTTTAATTACACATTGTGATATGCGAGGTGGATGCAGCCATATCACCTGAGACAGTGTGGGAGAACTGGGACATGTGGTGTCATTATTATCCTATTTATACGTACGCAAAGTGGGCTGGGCTTGCATATGCCAGGCCAGCGTAGGAGTGTGAATAATTGTTCCTGGGATCTGGGCGTTGTTCAATTCCTACCTGGCCAGGAAGTGTGGTTATGTGTGTTTCTTTTGCAGTTTTGACGTCGCAGAATGAGCAATCTAATTAATGTAGCAAGTATCGGGAGGGCGGTAACTATCGCTAATGAGATGCTGTTCGAAAAGATTGAATGGCAAACATCACATGTCGTTGTCAAGGTTGTGGATATGCGCAGACATGCATGTCAATGGTGTGCAGTATTATTGAAAGTGTTGCTAACGTGTAGCGTACACATGTGAATGTGCTCAGATTGAGGGAGGATCAGCAGTGAGGCTAGTCATACACAGTGATAACGCTCATTATAGTTAGGCTGTGGGGGTTTTAGGTTTAACCCTATAATAACTGATAAAACCCCACTGAAAGAAAAATAGCCCTAACCGGTGAAAACATATAAACACTGAAAAAACACCTGGACAACCACAAACTAAATGCCATTCAAAAAAAGGAAAAAGAGAGTGAAGGACATTTTTATCTTCCTGAAGGGGTCAATACAATGTAACTTTGTTATAGAAGTAGCAGTAAGAAAGACTGGCTAACATTATTCTACTTGACTTTTGTTCTTTAGGGATGCCACTAAAATATTGTTTCTTCTTCCTTTTACTTTTTCAGTTTTGTGGCCTTTGGTCTTAAAATGCAGGGTTTATTTTCATGTTATAGGTCTAGTTTAATTATTTTATAAACTATAGAGAATCGGGAAATATCAAACTCATATTTGATATTTTGGCTGTATTTGATTCTTTCACCGATAGGTAAAATGGCTGTGTTCATAAAAACTTTTCCTAATATGTGTCATCACATTTACCCACAGAGAATGGGTAAAAACTCTTAATACATCAGACCATAGTTTCTAGTGGGTCAGTATTGATAGTAGGTGAATTGCCAACGCCTCAGGCTTTAAATATTCAATGCAAGGTATAGTGACAAGTATATATATCACCAAGCATCTGGGATAGTGGTGAAAACATGACACCAGACTTTTGGAAAACATGGAACGTAGTGTCACTTGTAATGCTTTACAAAAAAGGTTCTTTCCAAGTTCAACAAAGATTGGAGGGATATTGTTTGTATTTGCAGTGATTCAGCTACGTATATAAAAAATGTGTGTGTTGACCTGTCAAAATTGATACCCGAGCTGAAGTGATTCCCTGTAGTAGATCCTTGCCACTTGTGAGATGGTATGCTGAAAGCATCTTTACAATCTTAAGAGTTAATGAGGGATGCTATTGACTTTTTAGTCCATTCTGGTTCACTGGTTTCTAATGCACAGGAACTAAAACGCAAATATTTATCATTTCGTGCTTTATGTGGCATCAAAGAAAGAGTCATCCCAACTGTGTCCCTTAGCTGATGCTTCTCAGCCCAATGGGCTAAGAAAGCTGAGAGGGCCTTTTCACAGAAGTTTACATGGGAAGGAAAGAGCGAGCGCACATGACCCAAAGACTCACTGAAGAAGTGTTGTATGGTGTCCTACAAAAAGATTAATTTGCAAAAATCTATTTGGACCTCATATACACTATAAGTACACTGTCTATATACCATGTTCTTTCAGTGCAGAAAGTAAGCAATAATAAAAGCAAAACAATCCATAAACACCGGAAAAACACTTTTTCTGTTGTTTTTAGTGGCGCGGAAATGTGTAACCACTGATAACAACTGTTTTTTAAGATATTGAAAACACTGAAAAAACCCCAACAGAATTTACCAAAAATAGAAACTGAAAACAGGAAAGCCTAAGTATAGTCAAGCAATGTATGTGAAACGTGAATCTGAAAGTCTCACATATGACACATTACTATATTGGTAAAGCCTGACAACAGAGCATACAGCAATACAAATCTACACATTACTGTTTGTGACATGTGATCTAGGATGTGCACTCAGCCTGTGGCTGATGATACTCCTTATAGCTACCAATACCCAGGCCTAATGGCAGGACAATAATTTGCACACACACACACACACACACTGCAGGGGCATCGTGTAGCACACATTTGTATTTTGATGTAACGTTTGAGATGCATGGCCATCACACGTAGAAGGCTTAATGTACAGACCATGAATATTGATCAAGATGATGGTTGCATGTTGTGTGTAGTATTCAATATTTGTGCACAGAAACAAAACTTTTCAAAAAAGCTGTTTAAGTTGAAGTGGTGTCTCTCATCAAACGCTCATCAAACGCTAGAGAGAGAATGACTAAAATGGGTGGCATCGTCCAACTGTTACAATGGGAAATGTTATGAAGGAATCAAATGCTTTTTTTTAAGTTCACATGGCAATCGCGCCCCGAGCGTGCAAGGAGGCCGCATCCGAAACGATTTTTGAGAAAATATATTTATCATAATATAAGTTTTTATATGTTTATTAACGTTAGAAATATATAAATGTTTAACATATTTTAGATTTTCGCTTGCTCTCATATACTGTTTTAAGTTATTTACATATACTTTTGAGACCAAAGAAAAGAGGGAATGGCATACCCGGCGTGACACCATACATGTGTGACGTAACACAGGGCCTGGCGGCATGCACTCGTCACATACGCAAAGCGCAGCCGGGCGCGACCCCATACATACATGAAATAATGCGTGGCTTGGTACTGTGTACCCGTTTGATACCAAAGTAGCAACTGGGGCGACTTCATGCGTATATGATGTTCTGCGGGACGCGGTGTCACAAACCCGTCAGATACGAAATGCTCATCATTTACGAGTTTAGCAATATGGTGGATCAGATTCGGGTGTTGATGTAGCTTGGTACACTACCGGAGTGTAGTTTCTCCAAAAAAAAGGAGATACATATTTTTGGGGGAAGATATAAAACATTACATAATTTTTGAAACTTAAAAAAAGAAGTATAATAGAGTTCCAAAATATTTAAAAATATAATAGAAAAAATATATGTTTTATAAACATTAAAACATGAAATTAACAATTAAAAAAAACTTTGAAATTCACTGAAAAAGACCATAGGATGTACAGACGTTATAGTTAGGAATTTGCATTTAAAAAAACCTTAGAAATTCATTGAAAAAAACATAGGTTTCAGGGACGTTATAGTTAGTTGAACAGTGACTGAAATTTGCCTGTTATAGGTAGTTGAGCTAACTATAACTTGCGCGCCCTCAATTCACTGGTGATGATGTCACATATTACATCACTCAACTAACTGTAACAGGCGAATTTCTCTGATTTTATATGAGTCAAATGTTCAACTAACTATAACGTCCCTGAAACCTTTGGTTTTTCCAGTGAATATATATATATATATATATTACTGAAAAAACCATAGGTTTCACACCAGTTATAGTTAGCTGGAAATTTTACTGACATAAAACCATTGAAATTTCCACATTATAGTTAGTTGGACTCACTATAACTTGCGCGCCTGCAATGTACTGCTGATGACGTCACATATTACATCACTCATGACATGGTCAGTGACATCACTCAGGTGTGAAACCTATGGTTTTTTCAGTGAATTTAATAGGTTTTTTAAATGCTAATTCCTAACTATAACTGGTGTGAAACCTATGGTTTTTTCAGTGAATTTCATAGGTTTTGTAAATGCTAATTCCTAACTATATATAGGGCCTCAAACCTATGTTTTTTTCAGTGAATTTCAAAGGTTTTTTAATAGCAAAGCTCTATAGCTAAGAAATATAATATTTTTTATAATGAATTTTATATTGTATATTTATGTAATACTATTTTTTGTATGTATATTTTTCCCTTTTTTTTTTTTTTGCCCTGGTGCGCTCCCGGTGCGGGTACCGGTGAGCGCACCGGTAAGCGCAGTGTTGCGGCGTGCCCCGGTACACGTACCGGTGAGCGTCCCATTAGCGCTATTGCCGCGAACGAAAACATCATCGTGACGTATCGCGTAGCCGCGTGATGCGTCTTATGATGCACGGCGTAAGCGTACCCAGAAGCGCCCGAGCGCATACGATCGCGCAACGTAAGCGCGTCGGGTCATGTGACCTGAAAATAACACTTTTCATTGGTTCAGAACAGTTTGTTTTTCCAAATGAAGAAAGCCCCCACCTTTTTTCCTCATTCTCACTTTGTTGTTTGACTGAGGAAGACCTGTTTCTAGTAAGTGAGAAATGGCTACAGTAGCAGCAGCAGCAGGAGCACCTCAACCACCACCACCACCACCACAAGGACCACCAAACACCACAGTGGTGGTGAGGAAGAAGAGGAGGAGGAGGAGGAGGAGGATGAGAGGCAGTTCCTGCATGAAGATAACCCCCCTATAAACCGAAGGAGCACATTGTGTGAGAGTTTTTTAAAATCCCAAGGGGACTAAAGAAAGTCAACGCGCCAAAAGTGACATGTCTGATCTGTGGCACTGTATTTTCCAGGGGGAACCCTGCAAAAAAGTATTCTTTTGGCAATAATACCATGATTCGCCACATGCAACGCAGGCATCCAAACAACTATTCTGCAGCAGAGGTCAGAGAACTGACATGAAACCCTCCCCAATCTTCTCCCAGCACCTCCAAAAGCAAACAACCCACTCCATCGGGTCCAGAGACAAGGGAGATGGTCCCAAATATCCAACCCCAGTTTGGAGATTTTAAAATTGTTTGTATATTTTGCGGGACTACAATTTCCTATGGAGAGCAAAGTATAAAACTCATCAACCGTGCTGGAGACAACCACAACTGCAGAAAGAAACCTTAACTTTTTCCTGATTTTTTTGCTCCAGTTGAGCCGTTTACAATTCCCTGTTTTTTGTTTGTCCCCATAAAAACTACAAAAAAATATAAAATTGTTCATAAAAGCCCAAAAAAGTAAAAAATGTTCAAAAAAAACAATAAAAAAATATAAAACAACAAAAAGAATAAAAAAAACAGTTCTTTTTAGAACTACCTCCAATTTATAAAAAAATGCTAAATTTTTATAAAACTCTGTCATTCTTTTTTTCTCCAGGGTACGCGTACCGGTGCGCGCACCGGGGCGCGCACCCAAAAAAAATAAATAAAAAATAATGAAGGAGTGAGCATGAGGGAAGGGGACAGAGAGAGTGATGTTAAGAGAAAGAGAGCTAGAGGGAGCAACACAGAGGGACTGTGTATTAGATAGTAAGACAGAGAGAAGTTGTAATAGGGTGTAAGTGAGAAAAGGAAAATGAATAAGGGAGCGAAAGAAGGGAAGAGAGAGGAAGAAGACTAAAGCAGATGTACTGGGAGAATGTGAGTGGGTGTTAAAAGTAAAGGGAAGGACAGTAAAGGATGGGGAATGAGGGGTAGTGACAGAACCGGAGTAAAGGAACAGCGGTGAGGGAGGGTGAGAAAAGAGCAGTGAGTGTAAGTAAAGAGGGGTGAAAGAGGGTGGATAAAAGTGAATAAGGGTAAGACATGGGGAGTGACAGAGAGAAAGGAGAGAGAGTAAAGGAAGGACTGACTGAAAGGGACTGAGTGAAGCAGCAAAGAAAGGTAAGTGAGAGAGTATGGGTGAGTTATAGGGAGTGAGCATGATGAAAGAGTAGTGACAGAGTGAGAGGACAGAGACAGTGAGGGTAAGAGAGACAGAGTGAGGGAACGGGAGTGAGGAACTGTGAGGACAGACAGACTGAGAGAAGGAGTGAGAGGAGTGGAGTAAGTGAGTAAGGGAAAGGGAATGAGTGAGGGAGCGAAGGAAGGGAACAGAGGGTAAGGGAAGTAAAGCAGGGGGACTGAAAGAAGTTGAATGTGGTAGGAGAGTAAGGGAAAGAGGAGTACACATGGAGGATAAGAATAAGTGAGGGGAGCAGAGTAAGGAAACAGGAGTGAGGTAGGGTGAGAGAATAGTAGTGAGGTTAAAGCAAAGGGTGATGACAAACTACATTTTTTTAGTCACACTTATCATATAATTAATGTAAACGTAATTACATGTTTTTACTACACTTTGTATCTGTGAAAGAGAGAAGAAAAAATAAGTTATAATTAGTAAAATATATATTTTAAAATAGAAGAGACAGGTCAAGAGGTTAAAAATCATAAAAGTGTACTAAGAAATAAAGTAAGAGTGAAGGACACAGAAAGGGAAATAAAGTAATGTAGAAGGATAAAAAGAGGGAAAGAGAAATAGAAGGAGAGCAAATTACTAAGAGTAAGGCAGATACATTCAGTGACAGAGAGGAAGAGAAGAATAGAGAAATGAACTGAAGGTAAGAAAGATACTAAAAGAATGTGAGTTAGCAAAACTAAATCAGGAAAGAGGAGTAAGTAAAAAGGGAATGACTGAGAGGGAAAGGAGTCTGATTGAGGATGCATTTACAAGAATGAGGAATGGAAGATGACTGAGAGTGAGTGAAGGGGAGTCACAGAGTGAAGGGATGAAGGGAGTGAGGATAATATAGAAGGATTGAGGGAAAAGGAGTGAGGAAGTTAGTAGACAGGGGGACTAAGGGAAGGACTGAGTGAAGTGGAGTACAATGAGTGAGGAAAGGAAAATGAATAAGGGAGCAAAAGAAGGAAAGAGAGGGGAAGAGGACTAAAGAAGTGGAACAGAGAGAATGTGATTCGGTGATGAAAGTAAAGAGAAGGACACTGAAAAATAGGAAATGAGGGGTAGTAATGGAACCGGAGTAAAAGAAATGGGATGAAGAACGATGAGAGAGGAGCAATGAAGTTGTTGTAAGAGAAATGATAGAAGGTAGATAAACACAAGTGAGCATAACACAAGGAGAGTGAGGGACTGAGGACATAGAGGTAGTCAACGAAAAACAGAGAGAAGAGGACAAAAGAAAGGAGCAAAGAAAGATAAGTGAGGGAGAGTGGGTGAGTTATAGTGACAGAGTGCGACAAAAGAGGTGAGTGAGTAAAAAGGAATTACTAAAAGAGCAAAGGAGGAAAAGACGGAAAAGGGAAGTAAAGCAGAGAGACTGAAAGCTGAAAAGTGGTGCAAGGGAGAGAGGGGATGCAGACAGTTGAAATGGGAATGAGGGGTTGTGAAAGAAGTGGAGTAAAGGAACGGGGTGAAACAGAGTGAGAGAAAGACAGTGTGCGTGAGTAAAGAGAGCTGAAAGAGGGTGGAAAAAGGAAAGTGAGTGTGAGACAATGGGAATACAATTTAAATTACACAATACAAACTATAGAATAACTTGTACAACATGTTAGATCGTTTATTTTTGCTGTTCTCAGAATATATTGAATTTCACTAAAAACAGTGAGTTCAAACTACTCATCATATGACAGCGGGAAAAAAAACCCACAATCTAAAAGATTGTGTTTAAAAAAAACATATAAACTTAAAAATCACATATGTACACTAATATTTGATTCACTTACTCTTCCTTTAAGCCAAATAGTACATCATGAAGGTCCTTTTCGTTGGAAAATACTCTGCTGTTCTCTAGAACTTCCATTTCATCGACTTTCTATAAGAAAAGCTCCAAGAACATCTGAAATATTTTTCAATGTTTTCATTTCCTCCTTGTGTTCAGTCATGACTCTTTGCTCATTCCTTCACTTTTCCTTAAGGCCAAATAGTGTCAGATGTATCAGTATGTTTTCAAATTACTCAAAACAAACTCTGAAATTACTGTTTTCCCGACGTTCTGAAAGAAAAGCTCATACAACATTTTCACAATGTTTAAATATTCATATTTCCATCTCTGGCTCACTCATATTCAACATTTCCTATAATACTGATATCACTTACTATGAGATCCACTTACAGTACCTATATGACAACTAGAATTTTTATATTATCTTGATCACTTTTACTCACAATATAATTTTAAACAGCAAACTAACTTTTATTAACTGCTCCCGTCTTCATAGGCCAATTACCTTTACTTAAATTTTGGTTCTAAAAACACTAGGTATGAATTTTTTAAGTCAAAAGGCAAACGTTGTTTGAAAGTCAAATGAGTATCATTACAGAGCTTCCACCCTCTTTAACATTTTAAATAACATGTGTAATGTCCTGATGTTGTCGAAGGACCGTCATGATAAATAATAGCTACAGTTGCAAAGGTTCTTCCTGAAATTGATAACTGAGAAGCCACGAAATTTTTAATAGAAGTTGTCAATTTAGTTCCATCAGGTCTACATCGTTGGAACATTAAAATGACATACTGACCATAAGTTTGTATAAATAATGTGGACAGAATTGCACACTTACATTGGGTACACACCATATTGTGATCAGCTGCTTTAACTAAATTATTAAAAGACACTGATTTGCAGTCTGGTAAAGTCAAATATATAAATCTTTCAGTGTCTATTCTAGTACTACTTGATAAACTACAATTGTCGCAGTCATGCTGCCATTGATAAGAAAGTCCAAAAAGATTTTCTACATCTACACCTTCATCTGCCAATACACCAAACATATACATTAAAAATTCCTGACAATCCTGCTGAATATTCTGTGAAAATTGATTTTGACCAGAACATATGTCTTAAAGATTTTGAATTTCTGAAAGACTTTCTATTTTTGCTCTATCACTGCTACATTTCTCAAACACAGAATTCAATAAACAGCAGAATCTTTGATCCCGATTTTCAACAATCTGTTCTTGTAAAGTTTGAAGAAAAAAAACAACATTAACCACTACATTAGCAGAGCAGTTGACATCAGAACTGTTTTCAAACTGAAATCCAACAACATCTTCAACAGAATCCTTTTTCTTTCTGCTTACAATTACAGTTTCATCTACTTTTTGTCTTTTTGCTACTACCTCACTGCAATTATTCTAATTTCTTCTTTTTCGGCCTACCACACGTTTTTCAAACAGAGGATATTGAGGCAAATGTGGAGCATACTCTCTTCTTAACCTATTGTATTCTTTAACACAATCTAGATCTGCACAAATCTTTGTCTCATCACACTCAATCAAGTACAATCCTGATAAAGTTCTGACTCGTGATAATGCCACATATGCCATACCCTCTTTAAACACAGAACTTCCAATGTTCACCAAAGCACTATCTACACTTAAACCTTGAGATTTATGAATTGTCACCGCATATGCCAAACAAACAGGAAACTGTTTTCGGCGAACATATAAGTCTTTTACAAGCAAAAATCTAGCAGAACAACGACTGATTTGTTGTACTTCCTCAATGCCATCAAATTTAATTTTTTTTAATTAAATTCCATCTCTATTTCGGTAATTCAGAAATTCAACAACATGACCCATTGCTCCATTTACCAGACCTCTATCAACATTTAAATTCCTTCTCAAAATGATACGACAATTTAAACACACATTCAGAGTCTTTTCAAAACCAGCAGTTTTAGATATACTCTTCTCTAATGAATCCAATTTTGATTTCAAATTTTCTGACAAAATAATTGGTGCTCCCATATGCTCTATTGTATCTATAGCTTCCAGTTTCACAATCTCTTCATTTTCTAACTTTAACATTTTGTTGTTGAAGATGGAACATTCTTGCAGAGTTGGCATCAAACGTATCCCAGATTTGTTCTCATTAATTTTCTTAAAAATATTCTCTGGAAGAATGTTTTCATTTGGATACAAATTTGAAATTAATCGTGCATGCAAAGCTTCTTTCCCATGCTCACTTACTTTTCCGATTCTTACATCTTGTAGAATATTTTTATAATCTTCATCCTTTGCCTGTCGCATATTTTGAAGTAGTTCTGCATATTTGAAATTTAACCATATATTAACGTTTCCAATGCTTCCTAGGCACTTCCTGGTATCTTCATGCGTGAGCATTTTAAACACTGGTTGTCCTTTCACTGGAGTCAACTGCAGTAGATCTCCAAAAACAATAATGTGTTTCCCTCCAAATAACACATCATACTCTGTTCTAAGAATTTCTTGCATTCACAAATGCACAAAAGCAAGCATTAGATTTGAGACCATGCTTACTTCATCAATGATAATAAGTTTCATTTTCTTCAGGACTCTGGAAACTTCAGAACACGCATCTCCAGATAGCTTATGGTATTTCAATTTATTATCATGCTCAACTGGTAGCATCAGTAAACGATGTAAAGTAATCCCTTTAATGTTATGTGCTGCCAGCCCAGTTGGAGCGGTAACAACACAAGACAGCGGTGATTCAGTCCTTTTCTGCAGATAAGTTGCAATTGCTTTAATCAGAAAACTTTTTCCAGTTCCCGCTTCTCCACTCACGTACAGTTGGACAGGCTTAAATGATGCCTCTCTTTTTTCTCATGACTGAATCCATGTTCAATCTGTTCTGTGACTTCGTCATATATCTGTTTCTGCTCAACGTTTAGTTGTTTCACCAAATTTTCTAAGTTAACTACATCCTCTTGAGCTTGTTCCATAGCTCTTTCCACCTCATCCATGGCAGTTGCAGCTTCATTTTAGATAATTGGTCCTCCTAGTGGATCCTGACTCAATGAAGTAGAACTCTGACTGTCTTGAGAACTGTCTCTAGCAATCTCTACAGCAATTGTGGCTTCCTGCTCTATTTCTTCGTTCAACATTTGCAGATAATTTGGAAAAACAGGACATTCTATGGTATCCTTGGTTGCATTAAAAGAATCTTCGTAACAGAGAAAATCTCCAAGTAGTTCCTCTTCTGTACGCCATGGCTTAAAGAGTTGCAAAAGAGCTAAATAGTAAAATTCCTTTTTGTCTGGAGATTCGCAACTCAATTTTCGATGATTAATCAAATGGCCTTTTCTCTGCTTCACTAGACATCCTTCACACCCAATGACAGCATATATTCCATTAATGATATCTTCTGTGATGTTCCTCCTTTAACTATAGTTTTGCAGAACTTCATACAAACAACTGTTCTCAAGATGACTACTTCTATTTGGATAGTATGTATCCAACATGTTTGTCTTCAAAATATCTGTACTGTTTGGTTCTTTCTCCGCCAAATACTCAATTTCTTGTACAGATTTCAAAACTCGGTTTCGTGTTGCAGCAAGACCTAGACTCACCCAAATTTTTGGCATCGAGACTTGCTGATGATAACCGATCAGAACATTCATATGCTCCAATTTCTCGATGGGACAACATCTTCAGACTGAAACTGTATAATTTTTTACTTATACTCTTTTCATGTGAAATGTCCTCCCACATTTCCTTCAGTTCTGTCTTTTCTTTTTTTGTGATGTAAGATGTCACATATCGAGCCACAGCAATAGAGTTGTCAGCAACTAATTGAATATCCATGTTAGCATTACACATGGACAAAATCACTGGGTTGTAGTCGTTGATGTACTTGGACTCTTCGTTTTTTTTTAAATTGTATGTATTTTTGGGTGATTTCCTCGTCACAGTATGTCACAGAGAAGACATCAAATTATTTACTCTTCCTTTAGAAATCACTGGTCGTGGAAACCCGAAACGACATTTTGTGTAGAACTTGTCCTTGTTTCTGAATTTTCGACGACAGAACTTTCCACAACGATGGGATTGAAAGCGTAAAACTTGTTGCCTTAAACTGTTTTCCTCTGTAGTTTTCGGAACAGCACATGTTGAATACTCTTCAATGAAACTCATCACTGTTTCATCCGAATCTGTTCCAAATGTGGGTGCATTTTTAATCCACAACAACATATGTATGTGAGGAGCACCTCTTGCTTGATACTCCTTTCTCCAAAAGAAATCCAAAACCTCTCCAAGGGGAGGATTTTTTTTGTTGGTAATAAAAGACATCATAGCTTCAAATCTATGATTGAAATATCTGCATACATTCACTGGATCCAAAGAACACAGTTCTCCAGGTGTTTTGAATTCTAAATTTTGTATGTTTGCATTTGCCTCTTGTAGAAATTGAAGTAAGTCATCCCATGCATACTCAGCACAGCTAAGAGTGAGGAACCATGTACAAGTTCCTACGTTTCTTAGCATACATTTCAATTCCCCATGACGACGGAACCAATACTCGTTTGTACCACGCTGACATGCCATGAGATTGATTAGCTGAGATTCCAAAATACTGTCTTGCAGATTGACTTTCTCCATAAAGTCCCTCGCCGAAACATTTTGCAGATGTGGTCCACTTTTCAGTATATGGTTCACTGCATAAGAAAGCCCAGACAAGTCACTTTCATACAGTAGATGAAACAAATACGGAATGCATTGACGAAACCTTGGATCTTCAGCATATAATCTTAAAGTCCGGTATTCAGATGCAGGAATTTGAACTGGTCGATCGTCATATCGTCCACCTTGACCTGTTGGAAATAACTGTGGAAAACAACGAGCTTCCAAACTTTCTTCCCATACACTAATGGGACTTCCTTTTGCTGCTTTCATTTGAAACAAGTCAATTACATTCCCCATTACTTCTTTGGAATGCAAAGGATGAACAGTATAATGTTCATATATTTCTTCACTTCTAGACACATCAACTTTTTCAAGTTGGCCGGCTGAACAATCACTGTCTTCTTCTGCAACTGTTTCCTCTGCTCCAACACATACATGTTTGTAGTACTCATTGTTTTTGACTAAATACAACGTTGCCTTTTTGACTTTCCTAACATCCACTAAATCTTGCCAGATTTTCTTACTCTTTGTCGGAACCCCATTAACTAGAATAACCAGAGGTTCCTCTTCCACTTTTTCTACACCAATTGTATCAATATTTTTCTTGAAATCTAGAGGCAAATAAACAACTCTTCCCTTTAATCCTCTCTGTAAATCTGAAGGAGGCAATTTCCCTATCTTAGGCTCCATGCGAACAATAGCCTGAAAAGGATGCACACATTGAATCAGAATAGACTCATAGGTATTTAAATCCATCAATTCAGAAGGAATGTCTGCCAACTCCAGATTATTATGAACAGCTCTAGCAGGCATTCTGTTTTCATTTAATTTATTATAACAATATTTACAAATACGTTGATCGGAACCCAAATCAAAACAATTTTCTACCAGCAAATAAGTTGCAAAATCCTTCCACTCATTATTATTTACCTTTTCGCTTTTTACATATAAATCAACTTATCTAGTCTGATGCTTATAATGAGTTCGTCGACAACACACACAACTAAAATTTGGCCTTTCTCTTGATTTCACCTTAAACTTGGAAATTTCCTGGTCAAACTTTTCTGTACTTGAAATCTGTACATTGTCTTCCACATTACCTTGTATTACTGTGTCAATTTCTACACTGTCCTCTTTTTCACCAAAGTAACTTAACTTAATTTCTTCACAAATGTTCTTCACATCTAATTTAGTTCCATGCAAAAGAGCACTGTTTAACTGTTTAAGCTTAAGTGCTGGACTTTTTGCATAATACAACCTTCTCACTAATTTCCTCATTTTATTATGATGCACTGCTAACATCCTAAAATGATGAAAAACACTCTGACATACTTTTCTAGAAAGACAAGCCAGTGAATGCCCATGCAAACCTGTGTTTTCTCTCACTCTGCAAGGATCTAAGTCTTGCAACATCTTCATTTTCTGTTTTAGACTTTTCTTACTATATGTCCTTAAGAAATTACGAAGCAAATCGATTGAATCCTGTCGCACACTACAAATACTACTACACTTCCAAGTGTACACAGGACCCTTAGTACGTCTCCCTGAAAACTTCATCAGCTAACACCTCTTCTGCATCTCTAGACACAAGTTTCTCTTTTTCAATCGGACAACCGTCTTTCACCTCATATGCTCGACCACTGGTGTCAACTGCATGCACCAAAACATTCTCCTGAAAGTAACTCTCCTCATTAAAAAATAGCTCACAACTTGAACTATGCATCCATTCTCCAGAAAAAACTTCACAAAAATTAGTCCGATTAATTATTCTTTTGCATCTACTGTTTGATTTGAAAACATCAATTGCCTTGTTAAGTATCCTAATTCTATTGATTACTAAAATAAATATTTTTTTCTTAACTTCAAAAGCCTGATCAACAATCTTCTCTACACTTTTCTTTTTCTTGTAAAAAGCAGCTCTCTGTTTACCTTTCTTAACATTTTTTAACAAATGTAAAACTACCCTATTGCGAAACATTCGTCTACGAATGTCCCTATATTGGTTTTGTCTTCTATTCCTATACATACTGATCTCTCCTGCTCCAGTATTAACATTTTGGGGGGGGCCTCTCCTTCCTTTTCAAATTTGCTCTCTCCTTCTGTATATTCACATTTCCATTAACATTTTTTTTTATCTACATATGTTCCGAAAAAAAGACTTAGTTGTCTTACCGGGAGCTTTTTTTGTGTTTTTTTAAGTATTTGTTGTAGGGGAGTGCTTTAAATCCGTTGCTGTTTTTGATTTTTTCCGCTTGGCATCTTTCCTTCTCCTCTGTCTTGAGGGCATATTTCCTTACTATTGAAATCTTGATTTCAATCTGTGGTAAAGAAAAAAAATAACAGATTATAGACCACTATTACCAAACAACAAAGCAATGACAATAAGCAAACAATATAAACACTAGTTTATAACATATCTAAGCTTATACCACAGCAACTATGTAACTAGGAGTAAGACAGAGAAAAAGAGCTAGAGGGAGTAACACAAAGAGACAGAGAGAGTCAGACAAAGAAACAGGTAGAGGGAGTAAAACATAGAGAAGGAGTACGACAGAGAGAGTGTATAATATGTTGTAAGACAGAGAAAGGATGTAATAGGGAGAGGGAGTAAGTCAAAGAAAGGGAGAAAGGGAGTAAGTCAGAAAAAGGGTGTAACAGGGTGGAAGACAGAGAGAGGGTGTAAGAGGATGTAAGACAGAGAGAGGGTGTTAGAAGGGGAGAGGATGTAAAAGAGACTAAAACAGAGAGAGGCTATAAAAGGGAGAGAGGGAGAGTAAGTTTGAGAGAGGGTGTAAGAGGAAGTAAATCAGAGAGAGGATGTAACAAGGAGTAAGTCAGACAGAGGGTGTAACAGGAAGAGAGGAAGAGAATAAAAAAGTCAGAAAGAGGGAGAGAGGGTGTAAAACAGACAAAAGGTGTAATAGGGAGTAAGTCAGGGAGAGAATGTTACAAAGAGAAAGGTTGTAAGACGGAGTAAATCAGGAAGAGGATGTAAGAGAGAGTATGACTTACAAATTGCTGTAAAAAAGAGAGAGAGGAAATAAATTAGAGACAGGGTGTAAGAGAAAGTAAGTCAAAGAGAGAGTGTAAGAGAGTGTAACACAGAGTCAGGATGTAAAAAGGAATACGTTTGAGAGAGGGTGTTAGAAGGGGACAGGTGGAAAAATAGAGTAAGTCAGGAAGAGAATATAATAGAGACTAATACATTCTTGATAATGCTTGGTAAAGAAATGTTGGTGCATAAAGGAATTGTATTTTGTAAATGAGTGAAGTTTCAGTAGTGTAATGAAATGCTTATACATATGACCTGTGCTCTGTTTTGTAAATGTTATTTAAAAAAAGATTTCGGGCACATGAATTGGTTTTACATTATTGACAAGGATTAGATAGTATCTGCATGATTAAAAAAATATATTAGCACATTTCACAATCATGTCACCTGTGTTTCCTCAGATTAGTAAGCAGGTTGTGCAGATGAGGTGAGGCCTGTCCAGGGATGCAGAGGAGGTAAGTCCTGTGTCCAAGAGTGCTGTGGACAGGACTCACCTCCTCTGACCCCTAGACAAGCCTCACCGCCTCCGTGCCCCCTGGACAGGCCTCAAGCTATTGGGTATAATAGATGGTAACAGGATGCAGATGAGGTGAGACCTGACCAGGAGTGCAGATGAGGTCAGGCCTGTCCTGGGGAGCAGAGGTGTTGAGGCCTGTGTCTAAGAGGGCAGTGGACTGGACTTCATGAAGCCTCTCCCCACTGCACTCTTAGACACAGGCCTCACCTCCTTTGCACCCCTGGACAGGCCTCTCTCCCACTACACTCTTGAACACAGGCCTCATCTCCTCTGCACCCGTGGACAAGCCTCACCTCATCTGCAACCCTGAACAGGCCTCACCTCATCTGCACCCCTGGACAGGCCTCACCTCATCTACACCCCTGGACAGGCCTCACCTCATCTGCACCCTGTTACCATCAATTATAGCCAATACATTGAGGCCTGTCCAGGGGGCACGGAGGAGGTGAGGCTTGTCCAAGGGTCAGAGGAGGTGAGTCCTCTCCACTGCACTCTTGGATACAGGCCTCACCTCCTCTGCACCCCTGGACATGCCTCACCTCATCTGCACAATCTACTTCCTAATCTGAGGAAACACAGGTGACATGATTGTGAAAGGTTCAAATATATCTATTTAATCTTGCAGACACTATTTATTCCTTCTCAAAAATGTAAAAGCTATTCATTTGCCCCAAAATCGTCTTTCCAATAACATTTAAGAAACAGAGCGCTCGTCCTATGTACAAGCATTCGATTAGTAAGCAGATTGTGCAGATGAGGTGAGGCCTGTCCAGGGGTGCAGAGGAGGTAAGTCCTGTGTCCAAGAGTTCTGTGGACAGGACTCACCTCCTCTGACCCCTAGACAAGCCTCACCTCCTCCGTGCCCCCTGGACAGGCCTCACTCTATTGGGTATAATAGATGGTAACAGGATGCAGATGAGGTGAGACCTGACCAGGAGTGCAGATGAGGTCAGGCCTGTCCTGGGGAGCAGAGGTGTTGAGGCCTGTGTCTAAGAGGGCAGTGGACTGGACTTCATGAAGCCTCTCCCCCACTGCACTCTTAGACACAGGCCTCACTTCCCTTGCACCCCTGGACAGGCCTCTCTCTCACTACACTCTTGAACACAGGCCTCATCTCCTCTGCACCCGTGGACAAGCCTCACCTCATCTGCAACCCTGAACAGGCCTCACCTCATCTGCACCCCTGTACAGGCCTCACCTCATCTACACCCCTGGGCAGGCTTCACCTCATCTGCATACTGTTACAATCAATTATACCCAATACATTGAGGCCTGTCCAGGGGGCACGGAGGAGGTGAGGCTTGTCCAAGGGTCAGAGGAGGTGAGTCCTCTCCACTGCACTCTTGGACACATGCCTCACCTCATCTGCTCAATCTACTTCCTAATCTGAGGAAACACAGGTGACATGATTGTGAAAGGTTCAAATATATCTATTTAATCTTGCAGACACTATTTATTCCTTCTCAAAAATGTAAAAGCTATTCATTTGCCCCCAAATCGTTTTTTCCAATAACATTTAAGAAACAGAGCGCTCGTCCTATGTACAAGCATTCAATTTCACTACTGAAACATCACTATTTTACAAAATACAATTCCTCTATCTTACAAATGTTGATACCAAGCATTATCAAAAAACATGACACAAACCAACAAGAAAGAATCTCAATCTGCTTCCTAATCTGAGGTAACACAGGTGACATCATTGTGAAAAGTTCAAATATATTTATTTAATCATGCAGACACTATTTATTCCTTCTCAAAAATGTAAAAGCCATTCATTTGCCCCAAAATCGTTTTTTAAATAAGATTTAAGAAACAGAGCGCAGGTCCTATGTACAAGCATTCCATTTCACTACTGAAACCTCACTATTTTACAAAATACAATTCCTCTCTCTTGCAAACATTGATACCAAACATTATCAAAAACCATGACACAAACCAACAAGAAAAAAGTACAATCTGCTTCCTAATCTGAGGTAACACAGGTGACATGATTGTGAAAGGTTCAAATATATTTATTTGATCATGCAGACACTATTTATTCCTTCTCAAAAATGTAAAAGCCATTCATTTGCCCCAAAATCGTTTTTTAAATAACATTTAAGAAACAGTGCGCAGGTCCTATGTACTAGCATTCAATTTCACTACTGAAACATCACTATTTTACAAAA
This sequence comes from Lissotriton helveticus, assembly GCF_964261635.1. Taxonomy (NCBI): domain Eukaryota; kingdom Metazoa; phylum Chordata; class Amphibia; order Caudata; family Salamandridae; genus Lissotriton; species Lissotriton helveticus. The sequence continues at coordinate 603,308,388 of NC_136057.1, forward strand.
TACAATTCCTCTATCTTGCAAATGTTGATACCAAGCATTATCAAAAAACATGACATAAACCAACAAGAAAGGATCTCAATCTGCTTCCTAATCTGAGGTAACACAGGTGACATCATTGTGCAAAGTTCAAATATATTTATTTAATCATGCAGACACTATTTATTCCTTCTCAAAAATGTAAAATTCATTCATTTGTCTCAAAATAATTTTTTTAATAACATTTTAGAAACAGAGCGCAGGTCCTATGTACAATCATTCAATTTCACTACTGAAACCTCACTATTTCACAAAATACTATTCCTCTATCTTGTAAATGTTAATACCAAGCATTATCAAAAAACATGACACAAACCAACAAGAAAGAAGCTCAATCTGCTTCCTAATCTGAGTTAACACAGGGGACATCATTGTGAAAGGTTCAAATTTATTTATTTAATCATGCAGACACTATTTATTCCTTCTCAAAAATGTAAAAGCCATTCATTTTCCCCAAAATCGTTTTTCACATCACATTTAAGAAACACAGCACAGTTCCTATGTACAAGCATTCCATGTCACTACTGAAACTTCACAATTTTACAAAATACAATTTCTCTGTGCAGCAAAATCTTTTTACCAAGCATTATCAGAAAACATGACACAAAGCAACATTAAAAAACCACAATGTGCTTCCAAATCTTCTCCATAGAGCATACAAGTCTCTATCTATATTAAATGAATCATTACTCACCTTTACAAATGCTTTGGGAGATTGAGAACAGTGTCATATACACACACCAATATTTCTTTAGCAGAGCAAAAGGTATGCACTCCAGACACTGCAACCATGAATGGCACAGAAAACGTCTAATTCTACACACATATTCCTCATGTTAACCAATTAAAACTCTTCCCTCACTATTTCAAAACCAACACCCTTCCCCCCTCAGCCCTTTCTGCCTGTTACCATAGCAACTCCCTCCTCACTGAGCTCTCAGGTTTAAAAGTTTATTCTACAATGTTGCAAATGAACTCAGCAAGGATGTTTGACCTCTTAATATACCAGCTTATCCAGTGCAATGTTTCTTTAAATGACTTTTTCTTAACCATTCAAATTACTTCTTTCACAGAACAGAACCATGCACCCTAACTTTCAGTTTTCAACTATCTCAATCCACCAATCATTGCTTGAAACTCTGAGCACTGAAACTCCACAGTTTTTTTTTTGCAAACTCCTACTGTTCCAACTGCCATTTCATTTCCACACTTCATCTGACTGCACCAGAACCTCCTCTCACCATGTATTCTGTCTGGATTATTGGACATAGCTACATCCACTGGGCTCAAAGGTACGCAGCTATCAGAAATTTTCACAACCTTGATTTACCAAATGTGGACATCAAGTGGATTGGCCAGAGAGGATTGAGATGTCACCAATTGATACCATTGGTGAAAACCTTTTTGCATCTGCCACACCCTCACCTCATAATTCTGCACAGTGGTGGAAATGACTTAGGCACTTTGACTGGGGTAGGTCTGGAAATGCTTTTAAAGGACACCTTTGAGCAATTGATGGCATTTTTTCCACAAACTGCCTTGGTATATTCCAATATATGCCAAAGACAGAAATGGAAGTGGTCCAACCAATTTTGTCCACAATTTGAGAAAGCACGGAAATTTAAGACTGTGCATTGGAACCTACTTGTAGGTACCTAAATCAGCCACAGAACCCAAAAGCTCTTTTCAGGGCTACCCTACCTCTGATCACTCAAAATGAATATTTTACTCTGACTTTTTTCACTAATTTTTACCAAAGTACGCTCCCCGGTACGCTCCCCGGTGCGCGTACCGGGCGTTCCCCCCGCGAAAATTTAAAAAACAAAAAATTGTTTTGGGGGCCTATATGGGCCTCCTGAGCCCCCCTCAGAAAACCTAGAGGGTCAGGGGGTCTCTACCGTTCCCCCTTTTACCCATTCCCAACATTGTTTGTCCTCCATCTTGTGTCTCAATTGTACCGAAACACAAGATGGAGGACTCCCGTTGCGCTGCCAGTGCGCGTACTGGGGCGCGCACCGGTAAGCGCTCCCCCAAAAACTTGGAAGTTAATTTACATAAAAAACACTGGAGAGACTTTCACCAAATATAAAATAGGCCCTACTACATACCAGTCCCTACCATTTTCCCAAATTTGGTGGAATTCCATTGAGCCATTTGGGCTGTAGCCCTGTCTAAATATCCTGAGGTAAATTACATGACAAAAACACATATGAAAGTGTTAGAATTTACAACCAATTAAAATGTTACTTTCGTTTTGTATTTTTATGTGCTGACATTTGATTGGTTATGTACATGAATATATATGAAAAATTAGAGGGAAACACGGCCATTTTGACTACTACTACCTGAGGTACATTTATAAAGGATTTTCACTCAAAACTTCAACTGCTTTCTGAAAGGTACGTTGTTAATTTGTAAGGGGAACTATGTTGTGCACTTTAAGTTAATTTGGAAAAATGTTTTCTGTTAGTTATTTACTGTCCCTCTGTTATAGTTATAGATTGAGATAGGCTTCTCTGTTATAGTTATGGATTGAGTTAGGCTTCTCTGGTATAATTATGAATTTACTTAGGCTTCATCACATGCACTTTTTTTTATATTTCTACTTCCTGCCTGATACCATACACTGCCCAAAGATAACTTCACTGTTAAAAAAACTCAGAAGTACCTCTCTGAACTTAAACCCAACAGTGCCCTAACTCTACTGATATAGTTATTTTTTATGCAATTTACAGCAAGAAAATGGAAGGTAAACAAGAGACCATCAATATTTCTTTTGAAATTACGGATGAGGAGATTCTTCAAGAAGATTTTCTTGACTTGGATTTTATGGATGAGTCTCTGCACCAAGAATTAATTGACTGTTTAGAAAATATTGAATCATGCAATCAAAATTTTGAGGAGATTCCAGATCATCAGATGTTGGAAGTTTTATTAAATTATGAAAATTCTGAACAATAAATGTATATTTAATAATTAAAAATTGTTTGAGACATTATTCATTTTTATATGTAATTCATGAAGTAGTACCAAAATGATTATAATATAAATTGAGACTTACAGTATACTGTGCAACTTTTTTGTGTTACATAGTACGTTTACTCATAGTTACTTCCTTTCTCCCACTATATTATCTCCAATGTGTATTTGACATCTCTTTTTCATCTCCTGCCTCCTTTCTCTCACGGTCTGTCTCTAATGCACCATCTGACCGCCAATTTTGTGTAGATTCAGAAGAGAGTAAAATGTAATACTTGAAAACATCATAAGGGAGCAGGGTAGACTACCCATGATCCCCTAGGCCTTCTCAGGGAGTGCTTAAAGGATCTGTTTCTGCTTTCCTGACAGACTATGGTATGGATTCCATATACCACAATAACTTCTGTAACAACATGCAAAATATCTACAGAGGAGACGGTGTACATTGAATTTAAGACTCTGCATTGGTACCTACATGTTGGTACTTAAATCACCCATACAACACAACAACTCTATTCAGAGCTACCCTACCTCTAAGCACTTTAAATTATTATTTTACTGTTTCACTGGGTTTTCCCCATGGTACGCTCCCCGGTACGCACCCCGGTGCGCGTACCGGGTGCTCCCCCCGCGAAAATCGAAAGAAAAAAAAAATACATTGCCCCGCGGGGCCCTTTTATGGCCCCCACATCAAACCCAGGGGGTCAGGGGGGGTCTACCCTGCCCCCTTTTGGTAATTTCCCCCTTTGTTTTTGCCACCTCTTGTGTCTCGATCCTACCGAGACACAAGATGGCGGCCGCTCCGGACTGTTTGGAATGTTGACAGACACCCGAGAGCCAATTAGCTTTCCGCTCGCGAACTCGCGTAGCGCGCTGGAGCGCGCCCCGGTACGCGTACCGGGGCGCGCATATAGATATATATATTTTTTGGAACCTAAATTACTCAAAATCCACTGGTGCACATATCTTGAGACATAGCAAAGGCACATCGGGCTACCAGTCCCTACAATTTTGCCAAGTTTGGTGGAAATCCATTCAGCCGTTCGGGCTAAAAGTGAATCCAACCGCCCTATGGAAATTAACATTGCGAAAACACGTTTTGGGACCCCCTTTTATCTCGGCCCCCGCTTGACGAATCCCCCCCAAACTTTCAGGGAAGGAGCGGAGCGGAACTGGCCATTTGCTTGGAGAAATTCAGCCAATTCCGTCCATCAAAGCCAAAGTTACTCCCAATAGAATGTTGCGGTTTTCCTATGGAAACTAGGTCCTAACTATAACTACCTACTATATATATATATATATATAGTTCACTGAAAAAACACCGGTTTTAGGGACATTATAGTTAGGAATTAGCATTTAAAAAACCCTAGAAATTCACTGAAAAATCCACAGGTTTCAAAGCCATTATAATTAGACTGACATTTTACTCATACAAAACCAGAGAAATTCTGCCATTATAGTAAGCTGAGTTAACTATAACTCGCACCCCCACAATGAACTGCTGATGACCTCACATATTACATCACTCATGACATGGTTAGTAACATCTCAAATGACATCACTGATGATGTTTTTTAAATGATAACTGCTTACTATGCCTACAGAGGTAAGACATGTGCAGAAAGAGGAAGAAAGGCACAGACAGAAGCAAGAAAAATACAGAAAGAGGCAACAGAATTCCAGATAGAGGAAGACAGGTGCAAAATAAGCAAAATAAGTGCCAAAAGAAGCCTAATCACTAATCCTTCTCCCAAGATTACTTAACCCTCACTTTTCACTTGAAGGTTCACTATTCATCGACTGCTCAAAATGGTAGGCATACCAAATGTAAAACAGCAATCCTAACCATATCACTGTTATAAGTCTCACCAAGTTTGTGAATGTATGCAGGCATGTGTCTCTGGTTTTACCCAGTGACATGCTACATAAAAATAAACAAACAAATACTTGAATACCTGTGGTTCAAAAAGCATACTCTGTAAATTTGTGTACAAAAAAGTGTATACATTTCTTTCTGCTCATAATACAGGGCATATGGGTATTCAATAGTTTATTTTAGGGGCTCTGTAACAACTATATACATAAGACATGTCTTCCTGTACAACCGAATGACAGAGCAGAACTGAGAAGATTTGCCCACCTACAGGAAAAGCTACCCTCTTTTTAAGCTACCATCTTCAGATGCATAACACAAGTAAGAATGCATGTACAAGTAGACATATACCTCAGTCACGAGAGCACGCAGACCCTTAAACTTGACAACTTCCACTTCCCATTTGAGTACACTATAAAAAGCCAAGAGAAATTCAGAGAGAAGCAAGAGAAATGCAGAAAAAACAAGAGAGGTGCAGAAAGTAAACATGTGCAAAAAGAGGCAAGAGAAGTGCAGAAAGAGGCAACAGCAGTGTAGAAAGAGGCAAGAGAGAAGCACACAGATGCAAGAGAGGTACAGAAAAAGGGAAGAGAGGTGCAGAAAGAGTCAAGAGAGATGCAGAAAGAAGCAAGAGAAGTGCAGAAAGAAGCAAGAGAAGTGTAGAAAGAAGCAAAGGAGGTATATAAAGAGGCAAGAGAGTTACAGAAAGAAGCAAGAGAGGTGCAGAAAGAGGCAAGAGAAGTGCATAAAGAAGCAAGAGAGTTGCAGAAATAAACAAGAGAGGTGCAGAAAAAAGCAGGAGAAGTGCAGAAAGAGACATGTGAGGTGCAAAAAGAGGCAAGAGAGGTACGAAAAGAGGCAAGAGAAGTTCAGAAAGAAGCAAAAGAGGTGAAGAAACAGGCAAGAGAACTGCAGAAAGAGGCAAGAGAATTGCAGAAACAGGCGAAAGAGTTGCAGAAAGAGGGAACATGGGTGCAGAGGCAAGAGAAGTTTAGAAAGAGGGAAGGGACCCAGAACGAGGCATGGGGGTGCAGTAATTTGCAAGAGATGTGCAGAAAGAAGCAAGAGCAGTACAGAAAAACCAAGAGAGGTGGTTCCTGGAGACAAATAACCTATTAGATAACACACAACATGGTTTCCGTTCCAAACACTCAACGGAGACTGCTTTAATCCTGGTAATAGAACAAATCTGTAAGGTGACAGATTAAGGGGGAAGGGCTGTACTGGTCCTGCTTGATTTAACAGCAGCCTTTGATACGGTAAACCATGCGGTATTAAACCAAAGGCTACAGGATGCAGGTGTCAGTGGTACAGCCCTCTCTCTTCTATCATTTTTATTATCAGTTAGAAAACAAATGATTTGCTGGAACAGTCTCAGATCAGAGGAATTTTCCCTCCCGGGTGGAGTCCCGCAGGGATCGGCCTTATCACCAACATTATTTAATATTTATGTAGCCCCTTTGGCCAGGCTGGTAAAGAACCATGGCTTTATGTTGGTATCGTATGCTGATGATACGCAGATCATAGTGTCTGTAGCTGAGTCTGTAGATGTTCAGGCTGCTGATTTCTTTAAGTGTATTTCATCCTTAATGACCTGGATGAATGTGAACTTTTTGAAGCTTAACTCTGAGAAAACAGAAGTCCTGGAATTTGGCTCAAAAGACCAAATCTGGAATCAGCTATGGTGGCCTAGTACAGCTGGCCCACCCCCCGGGGCCGGTTACTAAGGCCAGAAATCTGGGAGTAATGGTTGATAAAAATCTCACTTGGGCGCCACAGATTAATCAGGTCACATCTGCGTGCTTCTTTACCCTGAGAGGATTGAGAAAGATTCTCCCTTATATCCCTTTCGCCCTGAGGAAAACGGTAGTCGTATCCACCATCTTATCTAGATTTGACTACTGCAACGCCCTTTATTTGGGAATGGGTGTTGCTCATCTAGATAAGCTTCAAGCTATCCAAAATGCGGCAGCCAGAGTCTTACTTGGGCTGCGTAAGCATGAGCCAACATCAAAAGTGATAAGGAATCTTCATTGGCTCCCGATACGAAGATGCATTGACTTCAAATCACTCTGTCTGGTGCATAAAGCTTTGTTCGGAGATGGGGCTGAGGACGTGAAAGCTCTCTTTTCACACTATGTCCCTACCCGGACTTTAAGGTCGTCTTTCCATGGCCTTGTACAAATTCCGAAGATAAAAAGAGTGCGCTGTGGGGGAAAGCGGTTCCCTTTTTTGCGTCCAAACTCTGGAATACATTACCACTACATCTTAGAAGTCTACCCAATAAACTGGCATTTAGGAAAGAAATCAAGACCTGGCTCTTCCTCCAATCCCGCCAAAAACATTTTTTAAAATACTTTTTTTGGACCCCCTGAACAGGCTTAGGGGGTCAAGGTGTTTCTACCCTGTCCCCTTTTCTTGTTTTTTCACCTCTTTTCTTGTGAATAGGTTCAACTGAATCCTAAGATTGCTGCTAACTCTTTTTGGTTTGGAATGTTGACAACCAATCAGAATGACGCACGTTCTTGGGAGGGTTCGCAGATCCACCGTGGTTACCAGATATTGGTTTTTTTTATTTTTATATTTCTCAGGAACTACTTAATGGATTTACACTATTTTAAGCCAAGAGCTACCAAATTTGGTGTAATTCCTTTCAGCAGTTTGGGCTATAGCTGCGACAAACATATCCTATGAAAATTAACATTGGGAAAACTAGTCTTGGGACTTCCCTTTTTTTCAAGACAGGAGCTGCCAGGAGCGCCCCATTAGTTTTGAAAAATTTGCGAAGATTCATCAAGGGGCGCCAAAGATATTGGCAAAAGATAAAACGCTTTTCCTGTGGAAAGTAGGTCCTAACTATACCTACCTACAGACGACAGCCGGTAGGTAATACATATATATATATATCTGCATACCCGTCTCCCTGTGTATCTGCCCAGCTGCATCCACCTTATGAGGCGGGTGCTGAGTTACAGGGCACAGGACCCTGTGAATAATTCAAGCAGCACTCATGACTCAATGCCAGTAAGACACCAGTAAGACTCACACTCCAGAGAAAGAGGTTGGTTTATTTCGGCTGGTGCGTTTTGACCAGGACGGTCTTCCACAAAGCCAAATTTATGTTTTTGACAAAGAAAAATTCATAAGTTATAACAAATTAATCAATTAATTGACGAAGGTCTGCTGTTGTAGCACATTTCAATATTGTCAGCTGTGTGTGCCAATATAAATGCTCAGTATGCAAAATTTTACCAAACAAGTGAGTTTAGCACTTCATCCTGGTATGCATGTATTCAAGGGTATGTCGATATGAAACTAGCACAGGCTAGATTTGATTTCAACTCTTCACAACGCATATAATATACACATGTGTAAGTATTCAATGTCAAGTGACCCCTTCCATACAGTTAATTAAACATGCTTATTGTTTCCAAGGATGCATAATGGCACTTAAGGTCCTTTCTCAAAAGGAAAGAGGGGATAAGAACATGATGGTGTGAAAAGAAAGTGTGCAATACATGGTAAAAAAGAAAGAAACAGGGACAGAACTCCCGCACTCAAAATAATTGTGCAATCAGTTCACGCTAGTGTTCATTGCAGCACACTGAGTGTGCTCATTCTCTGACGAGAGAAAGCCTAAACTTTAAGCCTTCAAATGAGGGTCAAAAACGCTGGAAACATAGAAAGGATTTAAGCAACGAAAGACTACACCCAGCCACATGCTTCACAGATCAGTACAAAGGAGGGGAGGCTTTGGTGGTGTAAACAATGCCAGCTGAATGTGGAGACCCCCATATTCATTCAGACAGTCACCTCCATCTGGATTCAAAGGGCTACTGTCAACACCAAAAAAAATGGCCTGGTTGCAATGCCTCGCTACCGGGTCAGTCACATATTGGTTCTTGATAGCACAGTGCTCCAGAACCCTTTTCTTGACCAGGAATATGGTGCTCCCTACATAATGCAAGCCACAAGTGCAGACCAAAACAAACACCACAAAATCCCGGTTCCAGTTCAAAAACTGTTTGATCTTCACTTTCCTCCCTATTGGTAAGATGTATGTCTTTACATTGGTGCTATGGGCACACGCCTTGCACCTGCCACATGTATATAACCCTGGCAATTCTCTCAGCCAGGACTCTGAGAGCCCTTGCTGTTTTCTAGGGTTACTGTGCACTAGAATATCTCTATGGGAGTTACTCTTCTGATAAATTTGTGGTCTGAGGCTTACTATGTCACCAATTACCATATCCGATCTAACCAAGTGCCAATGATTACCTATTATCTTGCTTACAGCTTTAGATTCACTGCTGAAAGTTGTGATCAGCCATACCTCCTTCTTATCACTCACTCACTCACAGATTATATTGAGAAGCATCGTTTGCTGGACGACTCGCAATACGGCTTCAGGAGATTTCATGGGACCGAGACTGCCCTTATTAAGGCTGCTGACGACATTAGAGCCATAAGGGATCAAGGTGGGACGGCGATCCTAGTCCTACTTGATCTGTCAGCAGCTTTCGACACGGTCGATCATAACACCTTGATCGATCGTGTCGAAAGGCTAGGCATTGGGCATGCTGCTAAAGACCTGCTTGCCTCCTTTCTCGCGGAGAGAACTCAAGCAGTCTCCCTTGGACCATTTCAATCCACGCAATTCACGTTGCCATGTGGTGTCCCCCAAGGCTCATCCCTTAGTCCGACACTTTTCAATATCTACGTGTCGGACCTTGCAAATGTCATCAGAGCATACGGGATGGGCCTAACATCTTACGCGGATGACACGCAACTGGTCCTGGCTATTAAGGGGGATGGAAAGCAGGTAGCCCATAATTTTAAAAATGGAATGACAGCAATAAGTGCATGGATGGCCACAAATTGTTTAAAACTCAACTCGGAGAAGACCGAGGTAGTCATCTTCGGTTCCCTTCTCCCAGAATGGCCATCCTGCTGGTGGCCTACGGACCATGGATCACCCCCCATCCCAAGCACAAAGGTCAGGAACCTGGGAGTCATTTTTGACAATGGGCTCAGCTTTATGGACCATGCAAATAAAGTTGCAACAACGGCTCATTTTAAATTAAAAATGATAAGGAAGATCAGACCTTTCCTACCAGAAGCATTAGTTAAAACACTGGTTTGCTCATTGGTCCTGTCCTCATTGGACTATTGCAACGGACTCTTTCTTGACGCCCAGGTTAGAGTCATAAATAAGCTTCAGTCTATACAGAATGCGGCAGCACGCCTGCTGTCTGGGACTGCCAAGTTTCACCCTATCGCTGAAACAATAAGACAATATCATTGGCTCACCATTAAAAATCGAATAAAGTTCAAGTCCGTATGCATTGTCTACAAAACCCTTATTAACCAAGGACCCAATACCCTTAAGGAACAATTAGAACCCTATAATCCCAGCAGACACCTGCGATCATCGGAGCAGCATCAACTGGTTGTTCCACGTTCAAAGACGGTGTCATGGGGAGATCGTCGTTTTCTTGTAGCAGCATCCAAGCTATGGAATGCACTTCCCCATCACATTAAGACGAGTTCCTCTCTCCTCCAGTTCAGGAAACAAGTAAAGACAAGGCTATTCAATCAGTGAAATTATCTGCACAATATAGAAACAAACTGAACGGTCTAGCGCCGAGACGCCTTAGGGTATTCGTCGCGCTCAATAAATGTCATAAATAAAATAAAATAAAATAAATCACCCTCTCTCTTTTTTTTGTCTAAGGAGTGTGTCCCTGTTGGTATTCATGCTTTTTCTCTTGCAGCCCTGATCACCCTCTCCAGGTATCCCCTCTGCCTGAATCGCCCCTCCATCATCTTTGTCTCTGTCTTAAAGGCATCATGCGTACTTCAATTCCTCCTTGCCCTAAGGAGTTCCCCATATGGGATACTCCATTTGAGTTTGGTGGGATGGTGGCTATGGGCATGTAGAATGCTATTCCCGGAGTACTTTTCCGAAATAGGCTAGTCTGGATACTCTTCCCCACTATGTCTATTTTGACATCTAAGAAGTCTGAGATTCGGGTCATTGTCTGCTATCCTCAACATGAAGGCATCCAATTTCTCCTGTGGCCCATCCCAAATTAGAAAAATATCATCTATATAGCGGGGCAAGAATATCAGGCTCTCAGTCTGTTCCTCATTAGCCTCTGACCAGACAAGTTCTGACACCCACCACCCTATGAACCTGCTTGCGTAGCTTGGAGCAAAGCAGCTTCCCATAGTAGTTCCGAGTAACTGTTTGTACCATTGATCTTCAAATAGGAAAAAGTTGTGCTCCCAGCAAAAATGCAGCATTTCCAGTAGGAGCCTGGAGTAATCGTACACAGCTAAGGGTTACTACCTAAAAAAACAAGCATGGCATTGCCAATAGGTCTCGACTTTCGGACCTTATACGTGTTTAGCTAAAGAAATTGCAGATAAATAATTAAATGAAAATGCTGCATGGCTGATATTACAAGTACAAACACATTATATGTTAGAAACGCAGCACGTGCAGTCTCTGGTAAAGTCTATGATAGGTCCTCGGGGCCCCAATCACTTGGTGGTCCCTGACATTAAGTTGACCCTCCTCCCCCGGTGCCCCTTGCACAGCCTCCTGGTACCCATGGTGACGCTGCTCCCATAACAATGTGGGTTCTTCTTGGGATGCCGAGGGTGGGCGTAGCAGTGTGGTCTATGTTTGTACCTTGTATTAATATGTCGGCATTTTGGAATATTTTATACTTAAAGTGTCTCTTTTGTACTGCAAAATCAATTAAATCTTGAGCACTTTCTATGAGCTAACGTGCCCTATTAGAAGCAATCGGCGAACCACGCATTCCAGCGCCTTCTACGAGCCAATTCTTACCAATAGCACAATAATAACTATTTATCACGTACAAAATACAACAGAGGTACACAAATGACAAAGGCTGAAATATAAGCAACAGTAATGTATTAATTATTTTACAGAGAGCTTCTGGCCACGGCCTTGGGAGCTGAAGATGCTGCCGACTTTGGAACTTGGGAACTAAGACCGAGTTTTGGCCTTGACTCAACATCTTGTGATCCTGGGCAAATCACTGACTCTGCTTGTGCTTAAAAAAATGAATGTGAATGTGACCGAGAGGAGTGTAACAAGCCCCTTCTGTAAAGCGCACCAATATAAAAATGCAAAAAAAATTGGCCTGTTACGAATTCAGAAACAGTATAATTGAACTCAGTTTTGCAATATAATGTGATAATAAGCTATATTTATTTTATTTTCAATGCAGTTTAAAATTGGGATATTTTTACACTTTTTGAATACAAATTGCACCAGTCCGTTCTAGATTAAAAAAAACAACCACATGCCAGCTCTGGGAAAATATTTGGGAGTGGGGCAGGGAAGGAGGCACCGCCGCCGCTGCTCACTCCCGCAGGCAAAATGCCGTGGGAGTGAACCTTTTAGAAGAGGTGGGACTTGCACCCACCTTTAGCCATTTTCAGGCTATGATTCCAAAAAGACCCACTCAAAAGCTAACCAAATAGGGGGGAGGAGTCAGACCCACCGAGTAATCACAAGAAGTCTTGAAAAGCAGCGCATGCGCACTGCTAGGCTTGACCTAAAAACGTAGGCCTCTACCCCTAGTTTATGGTCTTTACAAGTATACAGTGGCACTATGTCCACTATAGCAAGAATGTAACTTGGTTGCCAGGGGATATCTTGTACTTTAGTAATAAAATCCATGCTGTCCCTGCTATTAGATGTTAAATTGATGACATAGGGGCAGAAAAAGTGATCCAGGTAAATAGAAGTGTTCTCTAGTAAACTATGTTGTTAGCGGAAAAGATGGTCCTGCCTGGCGGCTCAGTGCTGTGCTTATGGATTTCAGGCAGCATGTAGAAGCATGGTGTCATGGGCTTTTAACATACAAAAAATGCATTACATCAGAGCTCAACAAACCCCTCTTGTGCCAACTTGCAAGAATTCTGTGGTACTGTGTGACAGTTTGACCATGCATGGCTGCATTAGTACTAACATAGTTACAGGCCAGATCCAACTGTCTTTTGGCTTCCAACCTGTACTTATTGATGTACCACAGCACCACATTGCCCCCCTTGCCGTAGGGTTTCACCACAAATAGTTTAGATTCTTTTAATGACATCAGGGCTACCTGTTGACCTCTTGTTAGTTTTTCTGCAAAATGGTTATCACACTTTTGCCATAATATAATCATATCATGCAATACAATCTCATGGTAAGTATTTATATTATCATGTGGAGGTATGGGATTGTATATGGACTTGGTTTTAAAGTCGTTTCTTCTTGTCCTGTCAATCTCCAGAAGTTACTCCCTTTCTCATTTCCATTCCTTGGGCCCTAGTTCAAATTCCCTCAGGGTGCACAGACCAGCAATGTCTTCAATGGATAGGCTATCAGAGGAGTGATCAGACCCAAAGCCCGACACCACAACACCTACCATTCTTGGTTTCTCTTTTTGTTGTGCAAAAACTTTAAGCAATTTCAGTTTCCTGGTAAATAAGAATATGTCAATACGTGTGGCTCCTTTCCAGCCCCGATATTGGTTTGTTGACTCCAGGCTTGGCGATCGAGCTTTTGTGACTCCTTCATCGATCATGCACACGAGGCAGCTTTCTGTCCGGTCAGCACGTAATAGTGCAGGGAGTGTATTTACTCACTTGCTTGATTATATTGGCGATCGGTGATCAGCTTCTGCTAGGCGGAGAAGATTGCTGCCTCCTCGCTGGCAAGGAAGCGGCGCCAGCCCGCGGCCGATGTGCAAGTACGAGGCCTCGCTGCTCCGGCGCTGAGCAGATACCGATCCATCACCACCTGAGCCAGAGGTGAGAGCGACCTTGGCGGGCCGCGCGGGCACAGTGGAGAGTTGCTGCCCCGCACCACAAGTTCCCCAGCTTAGAGGCCCTCCTGCTACAACGCCCATTTACCCCGGAAGAGCGGAAGCATTATAGAGGCCCCCATGGGCACGAACTGCATAACGCCCTCATCTCTCCTAGTGGGGCGGAAAGCGACGCACTGCCCACCTTGCTGCCGGTAACTGCCTGCCGAAAAGGTGCTGCCCTCTGTTATTGGTGATATCGTGGCTAAGCGGCCGGTACAGAGAGAGAGACTGGTGCGGTAACAATAGGTGAGGAGCGCCCGCCGCACAGGATTCTCCATCGTCCGTCACGATGTCCACTTAACTGGGGAGCACTCCAGCGATAGTGCCCACCTTATAACACCCACTCTTACCTGTTAAACTGATGATCTTTCTGGTTGTGGGGGAGTTTGCAGCTGTTCTTCGGCTTGCATTTTCTGTTGATCTGAGGGCCTTCATTTTATGCCGACGTTGCTGTGACTCTTACTCTGGGCCCACCATCTTGTTGACCTTGACCGATTCCTACTTGTACAACTAGCCTTCTTTCATTAGTCTGTCCAAACCTGCCATTGTTTGCCATCAATGCTGTGGCAGTCCTGGAGAAATGTGTCATGGGAGTGCTTTTGTGTGTGCGCCGGTGTGTCTATGAGGGGGTATGTGTGGACACATGTGTGTGTGTGTGCGCCTGCGCGTGTATGAAAGACTATGTTCACATTTGTGTGTGCATGTCCGTGCGTGTGATGGTGTGTGCATGTATTTGAGTGTCTTTGTATTAGAGCATGGGATTGTATGTGTGCTTGTGGGTGTAGATGTTTCTGTATGCGCACTTGTATGCTCCCTCTGTTCGCGTATGAGAGTATGTGCGCACATTTGTGTGTGCTTGTGCATGTAATGGTGTGTGTGTGTGTGCATGTATTTGTGTGTACGTCCTTGGGTATTTTCATTCTGGAGCATGTGATTGTATGTGGGCCTGTGTTTTTGATAGTTTCTGAATGTGTGCTTGTGTGTGTGTGTGCATGTCTGGGTGTATGAGAGTGTGAGTGCATTTGTGTGCTTGTGCATGAGACAATGTTTCAGTGTGCATGTATTTGGGTGTTTTTGTATTAGTGCATGGGATTTTATGTGTGCTTGTGTTCTTGGATGTTTTCTGTCTATGTGCTTGTGTGTGTGCGTCAGTGCGCATACGAGAGTGTTTGCTCACATTTGTGTTTGCTTGTGCATGTCTGTGCGTGTGATGGTGTCTGCACGCTGGATTTGTTATTCTATGGCGGCCGCTGTCCTGCATATTGACTTTAACTGCCAGATGCCTGACCTTAGGATGGCTACCAGTGTACTAGTGTACAGTACAGTCCGCTGCATGACCCCAAGATGGCTTCCATAGTTGGCCCTCTACACGTTGTTTTACTTCCCTGGGACAACAATTGGACACTGACCAGACCTTGAACCTATCCCCTAACCTGCCAACACATCAGGACTTGGAACCTGCGGAACTTACTCCAGTCTGTGGAGACCTAGCGATTTGGTTCATGCCTGGTGGAGCTACCATATAGCTAAAGAGGAGATGGGTTGTGGACTCCCGCCCACTGTCACCTACCCAGCTGGACCTTAGGCAGATTTTCCCCTTGTCTCTACATCCTATCTTCCTCCTACCCCTTTACCCCATCCCCTTACCCTTACTTGCTCCATTCACCTTGTCCCCTATGTTCTTTAAATGCTTTTCTTGATACTTATGTAACTTTTAACTGATGTACATTGCAACATTATTGTTCCTCATGTAAGGCGCTCTGATTCCTTCCGTTCTAGCCAGCGCTATATAAAAACTCATTAATAATATTTGTTCCCATTTAGTACTCTGTCTCTCTTTGTCTACCTCCCTAGCTCCTATCCCCTCTCCCCTGAATCTCTCATCTTGCTTGCTAGTCTGCCTAGCCCCCTGTCCTTTGTGCCCTTTGACTAAGCACTCCTTCTCCCCTTGTTTGGGAAAGATCCAATATTGTGGAACCCACTGAGAGAGTCCACTGCGCCAAGGGAGCCACTCACAGCTGAGGTATGGTATGGCACCCCTTGCCAAAGCACTCCCTCTCCCCTTTTTGGGGAAGGATCCAGTATGTAGGCCTTGGAGTCTCAGAGACCCCTCTGAGAGAGTACACTGCATAAAGGGAGCCTCCAGCAACTGAGATAGGGAAGTGATACCACTTCCCATGGGATCACAGCTTACTGGACTTTGGACGTTGCTTTGACTCGTCTACCAGTTTGTGTCCCCATCACCCTTCCCCTCCTCTTTCCATGCGGTGTCCTTCACCCTCCCCTCTTCTTTCCAGCCTTCATTACCTGTCTACTTCCCCAGCTCCTTCCCCCTCCCCTGAATCTTTCCCCCTGCCTGCTTTTCCCCTTACGTATTTGTGCTTATTGTTTATCTCTACCTTACAAGTAACTATTTTGCCATGCTCTAATAACTGTGTAACCTTTGTAACAATGTAACCTGTAACTATGATCTGATGCTCATGTACAGCGCTCTGATACCTCAGGGTCTAGTCAGCGCTAAATAAAACCTTTAAAATAAATAAATAAATGAAAAAGTAAAATAAATAAATATTAGCAATGGAACAGAACGAAAAAAACAACTTCAAGAGAGAGCCCTCCCTCTGGGTTAGTTCATGACAGGATAAATTCACAACAGTAAGATTTTTCTCACCCAAAATGTGTTCCTCTTGATATGCCGTATTCCTTTCCTATGCAGCTAGCTGCTCTCCTTGACCACCTCTTTGGATCTTTCTGCACCATTGTCTCTTCCTCTCCCTTTTGGCAGTTTTCTGTGTGCCCCATGATTTTTGCCTTAAAAAAAGCTACTATCTAGTGTAATAAAAAGACTGGTGCCTGATGTGGGAGTGGCTTGTCGTTCATCCAAATCCAAAGATTCTGAGGTAACTAATTCCTGTTGTCTCAGGTATGCGGTTTGTCTGAAGTCTTTCCTTGCTGCATCGTACTTTTCCCAAAGGTGAGGATCCGCCCTATCAGATAATCATTATTATCACAATTGAATTTCCACATTTTGTTAGATTTTATACTATCCTCTTATTTGGTGAGTCTTCCCTCCAGCTTTTTCAAATCTTTAGTATTTCCTCCTGCGAAGGATGCTGGTCCAATGCCTCCTTTGACTTCTTCAACTCCTCTTCCACTTGTTCCAATTCAATGGCTATATATTTGAAAAGGAGGCCAATCATGTTTTCACAGGTTCCTGCCACCAGGAGTGACCATTCCTCTAGTACACTTGGATGTGGATTCTGATAGGTAGGAGTTAGGTAGACCTCTCTGGACTCCTCCCACCTCAATGTAAATAAACAGAGAGATCACTTCCCAGCTCCTGTTAAACTCTTTTTTACATAATTTCTCATGGTGGAATGGTTTCTTTTTTAGATCCCTACTGCTACCTGAATCTCCAATTATGCCTCCTACCACTCTTCCAATTGTACTTTGTTCACCTTCATCAAAGAGGCTTTTCGCCTCTCCCAGCCTCTTGTGGTTAGACTCACTCATTGTTCCTTCAGCGAGTGAACTTCTCCCATCAATCCTACTTCTGCAATTTATAATCCAGAATTCTTTTCTTCTCTGCTGTCATATGCAGACTGATGTCAGCATGACGGGACCTCTATTGTTCCTTGCCTCCGAACAATGACAACCAGAACTGCCCATAGGGAAATGCACTGATGCTATGTTATGCAAACACGCCCATGGCATCCGGCCTGCAGAAGGACTGTAGCTTTCCAGAAGCCCCTCTGGGCTAAATGTCAATGGCGGTTGTGGGCCGGGAACATCCGCATACCCATCTCCCTGTGTATCTGCCCGGCCGTATCCACCTTACGTGGCCTGTAATGAGATACAGGGCACAGGACCCTGTGATTAATCAAATCAGCACATGTGACTCAACGCCAGTAAGATGCCAGTAAGACTCGCACTCCAGAGAAAGTTTCAAGATGTTGATTTATTTTGGCTGACGTGTTTCAACCAGGAAGGTCTTTCTCAAAGCCAAATTTACACAGTGATAGTGCCCGTTCACCTTAAAAAACAATTTTTGAAACAACAAATAAACTTAGT
The DNA here is from genome assembly GCF_964261635.1 of Lissotriton helveticus. Taxonomy (NCBI): domain Eukaryota; kingdom Metazoa; phylum Chordata; class Amphibia; order Caudata; family Salamandridae; genus Lissotriton; species Lissotriton helveticus. The sequence goes on from NC_136057.1 coordinate 603,326,241, forward strand.
GAAAAGACTTACGGGAATCCAGGATTGATACAGTACGGCTGCATAGAAATTTAGAATGTGTATACAGTTGGCATAGTATTAGGGCACTGGCCATACATGTTTTGTTTATGTTTCATGGCATTGCAATATTAGGGCACTTGCTCAGTATGTTTCTACGACCCGCGAATCTTATCTTCTTTTTTAATTTACAAATGCCATATACAGAGCTGTGGTAGTTGTATTAGAATGACCATTTATTAAACTCTGGCATTCTAACATTAGGGCACTTGTCCAGTATATTCCCCGCATTATGAGGATTCTATCCTGTTTTTTAATTTACCAATGTTATAACAGAGTGCTATTAGATTGGTCGTAAATTGGATATACACATTTAAATATGACTGCAATCATGATATGAACATTAGCCTGTTTTTGGTGTTGAAATTTAAACTGTGTATCCAGTTGTCAGAATATTAAGGCATTAGTCATACATGCAAGTTTTGTTTATGTTTCATATTATTAGGGCACTTGCCCAAATTGCACTTTTTTTTTACAACGTAAATTGGATGTTCAATGAACGAAGTTGAATATGTTAAACACAGTCAAAAATTGCCGTCATAATGACATGAGTATTAGCCCGTTTTCAGTTTTGATTACTAAAAGTATGTAAATTGGAAGCTCTTGTTTCCACAAGCATCGTGATAAAGGCTGGGAAAGCTGAAACGTGCTTGACGCTGCATTTTTCTCTGCCACGCTAATTAAAAGATTCTACCGCTGCTCGGAGTGCCGACCTGTACTTTATCTTTGGTACAGTTTACTTTGTATGTATATATTGCAGTGTCCTGTGGTATCCATCCCGCCCTCCCATAGCAAGGAAATCTGTTTTCTCTTTCAAAATCTAAATCAGATTGCTTTTCAACATGGGGAGCTGCATGTTAGTAGCTCCCCATCTGGAAAAGCAATGCCGGCTCATAAACGTGTAGAAGTTGTGCACCAAAGGCGCTGGAGACGCCCACCCTACAGATTATGAGTCGTGCATCCAACACGTGCACACCAGGGGGCCGCACTGAGTGCTGCGCTGGGTGCGCGACTTTTAATTTTAGCGTAAAAAAATAGTCCCTATCAGTAATTTCTAATATTCCCAGGGACCCTATTCCCCAGGTCTTATAAAAAATGTTGGGGACCGTGGGGGGAGCCGCAATGCCCCCATGGTCCTGCCGGCTCCCCGCGTTTTTCAGGGAGCTGGCATTGCTTTTCCGCATGGGGAGATGCTAACTTGCATGTGGAAAAGCAATCTGGTTTGGATTTGGAAAGTGAGAACAGATTACACTGCTGTGTCTTTCAAAATGCAAACTAAGTTTCCTATGGGAGGGCGGGAGTAGCGAGACTCACACCTTCTCATAGCAAACAGCACTGTCCCTGGGGTAGGCATCCCGGGACACTGCAGGAGCTAGCATTGGGCCGTGGCGGTCCCCAGGGCCCTCGAGGGGTCCAGACAGAGGGCCACGCAGTCTGCCTCCCACAATACACAAATACCCGGGGGTGGTGGTTCCCAGGGCTTGAGGGGGGTTTTTGAGGTCCCCACACTTCTTATTGTGCAGTTGGGGCCTTGGAGCCCCCCACAACCATTTGTTTTATAGCCCTGGGGGGTGGCTCTCAGTCTTGTATAGGAAACAGCAATGTTGAGAAAATCAACCGGTAAGATAACAAAGGATTTTGATGTCCATTTTTGGTGTTTTTGTTGTAGTTTTCAGGCGTTAAAGCGAAGACAATTTTAACTCCGTCTTTGTAGATATGTAACTAAGTTTTGTAATGTCGACAATCTCATCTTCCATTTAATAGGCAGGAAGTATTTATTGAAGTTCATTGTGAATCGTGAAGCAACGCTGTCTAATTGTGATCGATACAAAATTGAATGAGTTGTGTACTTGTTTTGCTCGTAATGTGCATAGGGGCAGATTTACAAGTTCATTGCGTTACTATTGCATTACTTTTAAGATGTGAAAAGTGACGCGAAAGTGGTGCAAGGGGGTTGGAAATCTGGTACATAGTGTTCTGTTTTACTTTGCTTTCCTTTTTGTAATGTAGATGATCCAAGGTAAATATAGCGATTTTTGTACAGCCAGTACCTTTCAACCCTCCCTCTAATGGCTTTCTGCCTGTTACCATAGTAACAGTTCATGGAACACTTACATGAGCACAGAGTTTAGAAGTTCACCGCACTATGTTGCTAATGGAAAAAGTTACTGTGCTGGAGTTTAAAACTTTTCCATAGGAGCCGTTAGTCGTAGCTATAGACTCTGGTAAAGATCTGGTAAAGAGTTAGCCTCAGAATTATACTTTCTATTTTCTATTTTAAATGTTTTCTAAGTACATTATTATCACACTAAGTAATAGTGAAATGTTGTCAGAAAAAGAAGACGTATATATATTTTTTATTAACTTTTATTAAAACAACAATAAATAACTAGAAACGTAACTTAAAGATAACTATATAACTTTAACAAAACAATATAATAAACAAAATGTGATATGGACTCCAATAGAAGTACGGTAGGTAATCTGCAAAACAAAAATGAAAATTAGTGTTTAAAATTAGATCTATGTGACTAAATGAGGTCAAACATTACAAGTCAAGGTAACACTTGGCGATATTTCCTCATTTTTACATCTGCAGTGTGCCTGATAAATTTCACCAGCCTTATAGGCCCGCGTTCAAGAGGTGTCTGTATGGAAGTGCCTACTGCGTCAGATTTACACTATGGATCAACAGGTCTTTAACATGATGCAGAAATGAGACAGAATTAGGTGAGAGATTAAGTCATTATGCAGGACAATATTCTTTACGGCTTATTTACAAGACTCTTACGCTACTTCTGTGTTACTTTTCCCATGTTGAAAGTGATGCTAAAGTGTCGCGAGGGGCTTGTAAATAAGCTCTTTTATTTCTAATGCATTTCATTGGAGGGATTGTACATCTAGGCCGCTCTTGTTTAAACACTGTGACCAACAGAGTTCACAACTTGAACTCTGTTCTACACGTCAGAGTGGACAGCAGCGTACATAACTTTAAAAGAGAAAGAGAAACGATGTGAGAGAGAGAAAGAGAGAAAAAACAACATTAAAAGTGTGAGAGAGAGAAAGTATAGATGGAGCAGTTAATACTGGAGAAAATACTCATAGCTCACCTTTTGCCTCCGTTGTGCGTCCAAGCACATGCTGGTTCATAGTGCACCCTCCAGTTTAGTGATCTGAAAGATAGTATATAGAGTTAGTAATAGTATAGTACATACAACTGCACACGTACATTTTTGGTTTATTTATTTGTACACTTGGGATACGGTATTACATCAAGTTCCACTATAAGGAGGTGTCTGTCCGCTGTTTTTTTCAAAATTAATATATCCCATGCATTCCCGTTGCATAGTACTGAGTTCTCAATGTTGTGTATCTAGACTGTTGCCCCCCATTGACTCGCAGAGTCCAGAGGTGAGTGTTTTTCTTGGGAAGTCAGAGGCAGATTTAGAAGCTTCTTGTGCCAATTTTCCCATGCTAAAAGTGACACAAAAGTGGTGCAAGGGGCTTGTACATCTGCCCCTCAAACTGTTGTAACCTATCTATTCTCACTGCCCGGAGGTAATTGTACATTCCGAAACAGTGAAGCTGCTGCACACTCCCCACTCTCTCCTTTCACAGATGACTTGTAGTTGTTTCGGAGACAAGCTTCTTTGCTCACCTTGTGCCATTGGCCTGATTCAAAGAGGGTGCACTGTGTGTCAAAGCAGTCTTCTCAGAAGTTGTTACGATGGCCACCCATCATCGCAGAATCCTCGAACGTTGAGCTTTAGAGGTGTTGGGGGGGAACGCCAATTTGTGAAACACAACCTGTAAGATAAAAAGGAAGTTAACATTGTGTGCCATTTTTTTTCAAAGGAGAGAGGAAGTGAGAGAGTGACTGCAAAGAATATTCGCAGCTTACCTTTCTGTCACCGGTGCGTTTTTCACCACGTGCCGGGACATAATGCACCCTGAAGCTCTACATATAAAAGATAGTAAAAGAAAGATGTTACTATCTTAATGTGAAGTCGAATAACATCACACTTTTTTCACATTTTACGTCTCGCATTTAAAAACATCTAGTTGTAAAGTTTATATCCCAGACGTTTGACAGATTATATTATGCTATTGGAAAAAATATATATATAAATGCAATAACATTCGGTATATAGGACTGCGTTCGTCTAAATCGATGCATCGATTTTTGTATCCAGTCTACTGCAGCCCAGCGACTCCCTCCGATGCGCACCCAGGCCTCACTGCTCACCTTTTCATGGACAGGACACATTCTACATCATGCAGTCCCGCTCTGCGAGCAAGAAGTCTGACATATGGTGCAGAGTCTTGATAACGCTATGGCAAAGGACATACTCGTGCACCCATCATCATCGCAGGTTCCTCACCCGCTCAGTCCTTCTGGTACCACTAACTTAGTGACCAAAGAGGCCACGCACGTAGTGGTGGACCATTGTACTCGGTGGTTCGGGCCTATATGAGGCGTTCAAACCACTAGGACGGTTTATCACAGCGCTTGCAATGGGAGCAACTCTAAAATGGCATACAGCCCGTGTGCCTCGTCTTTTTTATTGGTATGGTCACGTGTGTAGTGACGGATGCCCTGGATTGGTATGGGTGTATACCAGCCATGAGGGAGTGTGTGCGTGCTGTTCTGACAACTAGACCTGGAACTAAATCACTACAATGGAAAGCTGGGCAATGTTTCATTGTTGTGTTTTCCTGGAAGCGTAAGTGGAGTGGGCTGGCCTGAGGTATGCCAGTGCTGCGCGAGGCTCTGAACCATGATTCCGGAGCTATGGGTGTGGTTCCATCATGAGCTATATGAGAAATTAAGTGATTCAGGTATCCGTTTTGTAGTGCTGACGTCACCCGGGTCTTCAAAACAAATGTGTCATTATATCTGTGAAGTCCAGCAACTTGGCCAACATGGAAGGTACAGGGAATCACTGACCCTACATTTATTCATAGTTCCACACATAAAAGAAGGTGGACATGATGCATTTCTGTGATTATGAATGTTTATTGTATATTCAGTGGAGTGTTGTAGGTGTAGTAATACAGGGCTGTGAAAGGTTTAAGTTGTAGTTTTTGGCACATGAAGGGCAGCTAATATATATACATATGTGGTTATTCAGGTACACTGTAGAACTTAGTGCTGGAAATCAGTGTTTGAGTCTCGGAGTTGCGTCCACATCCTGTTATTGTAGAGTAATGACGTAATGTACGCGTGCCTGAAAATGTATTGTAAATGCGGTGCTCATGTAAATAGCTGATATAGTTTTGGGTTGATTTTGCGCTATATAAATATGCTTTAAAAAAAGGAGGAATAGCCCACACTTACTGTCACATGTAAGATGGTTGCATACGCTAATTATAGCACAATATAATGTGGTAGGGCGGAGGAGCAGCAGCATTTTACAAACACAATAAATACACAGACACAGGTAGATAGTTGAAGTGGGTGTGGGCACGTGTGCTCGACTCTATTTTATTCTGTTGTTGTTGGTAACAAGTAGAATAGTAATCATGATATCATATACAAATATTTAATCATAAACGGTTTATGAATTCTGCTTTACAAAGGTAGGAGCATTGTATGTGAAATAATACACAGAAGGTTCTATCGTAAATTCATGAGTTGTGGTGCACTGAGGTAGGGGCGGTTTGTGTGGAGCCTGCGATGATGCGTGGTCCAGGCAGATCGCACTGGTAAAAATGTGTTTTGACTATTGAATTTTGCCTTAACAAGGGTACGTGGCGATTATTTACTGTGTACTGAGTTAGTGGTACATCTGGTGTTTATCGTGTACTCACCTTGCGATGATACGTGGTCTGTGCGGGATGGTCTGAAATCATTCACTGCATACTGGACTATATGAACTTTGAGGGGGAAAAAACTAGCATCGATGGTTATCAATTGCTGTGCAAACTACGTGTACTGATTGCTTCCCATAACAAATTAAACGATTACACTTCATGCAGTGCATTCTAACTTTCACAAATTGGGAACGTATGTCGGGTGGCGATGTTGAAGGTGATACCCCAGAGGTACTTGATCTTGCCGGAGGTGGAGGTACATTTTGGTACTGTGTTCTACATTGTTTGTGAGCATAGTTCACAGGATGCAGCAATTGAAGGTTCTTGTGCATACTAGCAGTGCAACAGCACTATTTTTGTCTCTGCCTTAAATAAATCGAGGCTGTCTGTAGTGTAGATGAAAAGGTAAATTCAAGTTGTGAACCCTACTGTGCACAGTGTACATGGAAGCTAGTAGTCAGTACAGTTATAGAACAATGCATTTTTTCACTTATTTTAACAAAATCTGAATACATACAGTATAATTGTGTCTGTATTAAAAAAAATAAAGGTTGAATTCCCTACTGTCTATAGTGTGGATGCAAAGTTGTATTCAAGTTGTAAACCCTGCTGTCTGCAGTGTACATCTTAGGGTGAAGTGCATCATCTGCAATTATAGTGGAAGTGGAAGATCGAACATGTATGCAGCGTTTATTTTATTATTCATCTAAATCTATAAGTGATATAAAAAACATTTTGAAGGAAGCATACTAAAGGGATATTGTGTAGGGTGTGATAAGTGTTATACTTAGTTTTGTTTCCACTGAGTTAGTGGTACCTGAAAAAATAGGGTTCTGTGGAGCCTGCAATGATGTGTGGAGTGGCAGGCTGTACTGATAGTAATGTTTTTTGTCTTGTGAATTCTGGCTTAGTAAGGCCAAGTGGCAATTTTGTGTAGGTTTGAGGGACGTTACTTTATTTGGTACTGCATTTTATATATAATGAATAAAGAATCAGTTAAATACTGCCTGAATACGGCTGTGTGGCGATGAATTATGCTGCATTGAGTTAGTAGTACCTTTGGGACTGAGCGTGTACGTAACCTGCGATGATGCGTGGTCCGGATAGGCCGCACTGGGGATAATGTTTTTTGACTACAGAATTTTGCCTTAATAAAGCCTTGTGGTGATTATTTATGGTTGTACTGAGTAAGTGGTACGTCTGGTGTTTAGCATGTGCTCACCCTGCAATGATGCACGGTCTGAACGGGCTGCACTCAAAGCATTGATTGTTGCATACTGGACTGTAAGTTCTTTGAGGTGGGGGGAAAGTGCCATCCATGGTTATGAACTCTTCAGCAACAAAAGTATCAGAATCAGATGATTCTTCCAGTGGTGTAGCCATTTTTGTCACCAAAAAAGAAATTCAGGTTTCCAATGAATAAAAAGTGAGGTTCAAATTGTGACCTATGCTATCCTTAGTGTAGACTATCATTAAGTGCACCTTTGCACTTACAGCGTGAAATTTATTATTCAAGTAAATCTATAAGTGATATAAAAAAAGTTGTTAAAGGAAGCATAATAAAGGGATATTGGATAGGTTTTGATAAATGTTATACTTAGTTTGGTATTGTAGTCTGCAAATAATAAATCAACAGTGTAATTAATTATGAGCTCTGATAACCGCAGTGTAGGCAGGAGGCAGCGGCTAGCAAGAGCCCATGACCAGGTGGCATTGATTAGAGCTGCACAGTATTGGTAACTTAGTGTGTGTGCAGGCAGCGATGATAAGTGGTGCAAAGAGATAGTGGCACCTGAAGCAAAAAAGTTCTGTGGAGCCTGCGATGATGCGTGCTCCGAGCGTGACGCACTGGTAGCATAATCTTTAAAATCAAGTTTTCTAATAAATATTGGTTGTCCTTTCATGAGAGTAAGTTGCAGTAGATCTCCAAAAACTATGAAATATTTTCTTCCAAATAAGACATCTGACTCAATACGGTCACATGGCAATGATTTTTGGTGCACTGAGTTAGTAGTACCTTTGGCGTTGATCTTGTAAGTACCCTGCGATAATGAGTGGTAAAGGGGGGGCCAAATTCTGACCAATCTGTTTTCTCTTTTGAATTCTGCTTGAATACGGCCATGTGGCGATGAAATAGGGTGCAGTGAGTTACTTGTACCTTTGGCACAGAGCGTGTACGTAACCTGCGATGATGCGTAGTCCGGGCAGACCGCACTGGGAGCAATGATTTTTGCCTAGTGAACTCTGTCTTAATAAGGCCATGGGGAGATGACTTGTGGTGCAGTCAGTTAGTGGTACCTAAAGAACTTAGCGTGTGCGCACCCTGCGATGATTCGTGGTTCAGGCGGGTCGCACTGGTACAAAGTCTCTTGGCTATTTGAATGCGTCATGTGCAATCACCATTCCACCTGAATCGTGAGCCCTCACAAAGTAGATCGAAGGCATTTATCAGCACAGATATCGACAAATGATTTTTGTGACTTATGTAAAAAAAATCTGAACACATACAGTAGAATTTAAGTTGTGAACCCTGCTGTCCGCAGAGTATATTTATGGCAGTAGTCCACAGAAACATCGACAAATGCTTTTTTGTCACATACGTTAACAAAATCTGACGACACATTAGAAATGTCTCTGCCTTAAATAAATTGAGAATGAATTCAATGTTGTCTGTAGTTCTTCACCGATTCTGGTATCAAGTTGTGAACTCTGTTGATCGCAGTGTACACTTGAAGGTAGTACTTAGTACAGACATAGAGGAATGTTTTTTGTGGCATCCATTAACAAAATTGACTCTGCCTTACATAAATCAAGGCTAACTTGAATGCTGTCCGTAATTGTCTCTGCATTAAATAAATGAAGGTGGAATTTCCTACTGTCCAAACTTTAACAAAATCTGAGGACATAGTACAATTGTCTCTGGTTTAAATAAATCGAGACTGAATTCAATGTTTTCTGTAGTGCTGATGCGCAACTGGTATCATGTTGTCAATTCTACTGACCGCAGAGTAGATTGAAGGCAGAACTCAGCAAAGATACCGACAACAAATTTAGATCCAAAGTTGAATTCAAGTTGTAAACCCTGCTGTCCGCAGTGTCAATGGAATGCACTAGTCGATACAGATATAAGTCTGCGGTGGTGTGGCGCTGAGTTCGCAATGGGCCTGTATCGAAGTGGCACGCGGTCACGGCGGCAGCCATGTGGCATGGTGCGGACCTTCGCTGCAGCGCAGTTTCTTCTCTTTGCACAAGTGAACCACGCCCAAGGCGTAGCCTAATTATTTATAGACTTACGTTAACGTTGTTTACATTGGACTAGCCCACTCCACTTCTGTTTCAAAGTATTTTACAGTGAGTGATGAAAGATTATAGTAGTGTATGATGAGGTGTATCTGATTGTCACATGGATGATCTCATCAGTGATGTCATCAGTGATGTCACTGACCATGTCATGAATGATGTAATATGTGACATCATCACCAGTGGATTGCAGACGCGAGAGTTACAGTAAGTACAACTAACTATAACGAAGGAATTTCAATGGTTTTGTATGAGTGAAATGTCCAGCTAACTATAAAACCCCTAAAACCTATGTTTTTTTCAATGAATATATACATATATTCACTGAAAAAACCATAGGTTATAGACCATATATAGTTAGGAATTAGCATTTACAAAACCATGAAAATTCACTGAAAAAAACCATAGGTTATACACCATATATAGTTAGGAATTAGCATTTAAAAAACCTTATTTTACTCACACAAAACCAATGAAATTCCATATATAGTTAGTTGTACTAACTATATATCGCGCACCCGCAATCCACTGCTGATCATGTCACATATTACATCATTCATGACATGGTCAGTGACATCACTGATGACATCACTGATGACATCTCAAATGACATCACTGATGACATCACATCACAACTGAATGAGTGGATGTATAAGTGTCTGAATGAAGGTTTTAGTAGGTGCGTGACTGACTGTATGAGTGAATGATTAAATGTGTCTCACTGAATGCATAGGTTAGTGACTAAACTGTCTTAATTTGTGCATCATTATGTCTGGTATTCTGTAAACTGCTGCATGTGTTGATCAGTAGCTATATGAGTAACTATATGAGTTATTGATTGATTGTCCAAGTATTTGTATGGGAGACTGAGTGTGTGTGTGGCTAGCTGGGAGATGTGTGACTCTGTGCAGATCAATGTGTTCTTGTATCAATGATTTATAAGAGAGTAAGTATGTGTTAGAATATGTTTGAAAATGTAAGGTACTCTATGTTTAACTGTATAGATTAGAAAATGGAAGTGTGATTGATTCTTTACAGGACTGACTATTTGTATGGGAGACTGAGTGTGTGTGTGGCTAGCTGGGAGATGTGTGACTCTGTGCAGATCAATGTGTTCTTGTATCAATGATTTATAAGAGAGTAAGTATGTGTTAGAATATGTTTGAAAATGTAAGGTACTCTATGTTTAACTGTATAGATTAGAAAATGGAAGTGTGATTGATTCTTTACAGGACTGACTAGGTGTGTGAGTAACTCCAAGGATGAGTGGCAGAGTGTGAGTGTCTGTATAGGGTGTATGAGTGCATATGATAGTGTTGTAAAGATGAGTGATTGTATGTATGAATGATTGTATGGGTGAATGAGTGAATGTGTGTGTAGACGTAGGAATCAGTGAGTGCGTATGTAGTAACTAGTATTGGTGTGTCAATTGTTTTAAAAAATATATTCTGTATTTAACACTGGGTGTAACAGAGGTTATATTAAAGTGTGAGGAGATGCATTGTATTGTCACATGAATGATATCATCAGTGATGTGACCATTGATGTCAAATGAGATGTCATCAGTGATGTCATTTGAGATGTCATCAGTGATGTCATTTGAGATGTCATCAGTGATGTCATCAGTGATGTCATTTGAGATGTCATCAGTGATGTCATCAGTGATGTCACTGACCATGTCATGAATGATGTAATATGTGACATGATCAGCAGTGGATTGCGGGTGCGCGATATATAGTTAGTACAACTAACTATACATGGAATTTCATTGGTTTTGTGTGAGTAAAATAAGGTTTTTTAAATGCTAATTCCTAACTATATATGGTGTATAACCTATGGTTTTTTTCAGTGAATTTTCATGGTTTTGTAAATGCTAATTCCTAACTATATATGGTCTATAACCTATGGTTTTTTCAGTGAATTTCATTGGTTTTTTAAAAGCTAATATCTATAGCTGTAAAATGTATTCTTCTTTAAATCCAAAAATATATTTTATATGTTTATTAATAATTTTTTTTAAATATTTTTTTTTGTTTCGCTCCCGGTCCGCGAACCGGAAAGCTTCCCGTTAGCTCAAATTAATGCCGCGACCCGGTCCGCGAACCGGTAAGAAATCAACATCGTGACGGTATCGCGTTGCCGCGTAATGCGTCTTGTGACGTACCGCGTTAGCGCACCCGGAAGTGCCCCGGGGCGCGGACCGAGGCGCGAAACGCAGCTCCCCGGAAGCGATCCGCGGCGCGTCGCGAAAGCGCGACGTATCGCGTTGCCGCGTAATGCGTCTTGTGACGTACCGCGTTAGCGCACCCGGAAGTGCCCCGGGGCGCGGACCGAGGCGCGAAGCGCAGCGACCCGGAAGCTAACCGGGGCGCGTTCCGCAGCGCGTAACATGAGCGTGAGAGGTCATGTGACTTGGTAATAAAACTTTTCATTGGTTCATTTCACTTTTGGTTTCATAATGATGTAAGGCTAGGTCAGGTGACCTAAAAATAACACTTTTCATTGGTTTAGAACTATTTTTTTTCCCAAATGATGAAAGCCCCCACCTTTTTTCTCACTCTGACTTTCAACTTTGAGAAAGGAAGACCTGATCATTTGCTCTGATTAAAAAATGGCTTCAATAGTAGCTTCAGCTTCTGCACCCCCACCACCACCACCACCATCTCCTCATAGGAAGAGAGGACCATCTGCACAGTTTATTGGAGACACAGAGGAGGAAGAGGAAGAACAAGACGGAGAGGAAGAAGAGGGACCACGATTTGTCAAAGAGTTACCCCGGGTATCTCATCGCAAAGTTAGCTTTATCTGGCAATTTTTTTCCATTCCACCAGGAGAGAAAAAAGTCAATGCACGCTATGCTACGTGCCTTATCTGCCAAGAAAAGTTATCCCGGGGCACTAATAAAAAATACAGTTATGGAAATTACACGATGCACCGACATATGCAGAGGTGGCATCCAATCAACTATAGTCGTGCAGAGGTGCGTGAACTACAACAGAACCCCCCAACTTCGGTGACAAGAACATCACCTGATATGTCTCTCACATTTGGAGAGGCCAACGAAACAACGCCAAATATCCCAAAAAATTTTGTCCATATGAAGGTGACATGCTTATATTGTGGCACTTTAATTTCATGCGCAAACATGAGTCTGAAATTAATTAATTTGGCTTTCGAGAAACACCGATGCTCCAAACGCAGCAAGTTTTAAATTTTTTTTTTGCTCCTGTTGAGCCTTTTTCAATGCCTCTTTCTGTTCCTTCCCTTTGAAAAAAAACAAAAAAAACAAATAAGTGTTCAGAAAATACAAAAAAAACAAATAATGTTCAAAAAAGAAAAAAAAAATATAAAACAACAAAAATATAAAAAAAAAAGTTCTTTTTAGAACTACCTCCCCGTTATTAAAAATTAGCTAGAATGTTTAGCACTCTGGCAAGCTCTATTTCTTTTGGTTCGCTTCCCGGTTAGCTTCCCGGTACGCGAACCGGGAGCTAACCCGAAATTTAAAAAAAAAAAAAAATAGAGTAAGTAAGGCCCTTTTAAAACCTCCACATTAAACCTAGGGGGTCATGGAGGATCTAGTATGCCCCCTTATGGTTATTTCCCCCTTTGTTTTGTCCTCCTCTTGTCTCTCAATCCTACCAAGAGACAAGATGGCGGCCGCTCCGGACTGTTTAGAATGTTGACAGACACCGGAGGGCCAATCAGCTTCGCTTCGTGAAGTTCCGTTACGCGTAAGGTCCGCGAACCGGGGCGCTGCCCGGTCCGCTGTTACAGATATATATCTTTTTTTAAATGTTAATTTCTCAAAATCCACTGGAGCACATATATTGAGACCTACAAAAGGCACATCGGGCTACCAGTCCCTACAATTTTGCCAAGTTTCGTGCAAATCCATTCAGCCGTTCGGGCTAAAAGTGAGGCTAACCGCCCTATGGTAAACTCAATGTTAAAAACACGTTTTGGGACCCCCCTTTTTTCTCGGCCCCCCCTTGACGAACCCCCCCCAAATTTCCAGGGGCTGCTCAGAAACAAAATGTTCCATTTTCCAGAAAATTTCAGCCAATTCCGTCCACAAACGCCAAAGTTATTAGACATAGAATTTTCAAAAATCCCATAGGGAAAAAATCCTAACTATATATACCTACTGGCGACCGCCAGTAGGTAATGTATATATATATATATATATATATATATATATATATTCACTGAAAAAACCATAGGTTATAGACCATATATAGTTAGGAATTAGCATTTACAAAACCATGAAAATTCACTGAAAAAAACCATAGGTTATACACCATATATAGTTAGGAATTAGCATTTAAAAAACCTTATTTTACTCACACAAAACCAATGAAATTCCATATATAGTTAGTTGTACTAACTATATATCGCGCACCCGCAATCCACTGCTGATCATGTCACATATTACATCATTCATGACATGGTCAGTGACATCACTGATGACATCACTGATGACATCTCAAATGACATCACTGATGACATCACTGATGACATCTCAAATGACATCACTGATGACATCACATCACAACTGAATGAGTGGATGTATAAGTGTCTGAATGAAGGTTTTAGTAGGTGCGTGACTGACTGTATGAGTGAATGATTAAATGTGTCTCACTGAATGCATAGGTTAGTGACTAAACTGTCTTAATTTGTGCATCATTATGTCTGGTATTCTGTAAACTGCTGCATGTGTTGATCAGTAGCTATATGAGTAACTATATGAGTTATTGATTGATTGTCCAAGTATTTGTATGGGAGACTGAGTGTGTGTGTGGCTAGCTGGGAGATGTGTGACTCTGTGCAGATCAATGTGTTCTTGTATCAATGATTTATAAGAGAGTAAGTATGTGTTAGAATATGTTTGAAAATGTAAGGTACTCTATGTTTAACTGTATAGATTAGAAAATGGAAGTGTGATTGATTCTTTACAGGACTGACTATTTGTATGGGAGACTGAGTGTGTGTGTGGCTAGCTGGGAGATGTGTGACTCTGTGCAGATCAATGTGTTCTTGTATCAATGATTTATAAGAGAGTAAGTATGTGTTAGAATATGTTTGAAAATGTAAGGTACTCTATGTTTAACTGTATAGATTAGAAAATGGAAGTGTGATTGATTCTTTACAGGACTGACTAGGTGTGTGAGTAACTCCAAGGATGAGTGGCAGAGTGTGAGTGTCTGTATAGGGTGTATGAGTGCATATGATAGTGTTGTAAAGATGAGTGATTGTATGTATGAATGATTGTATGGGTGAATGAGTGAATGTGTGTGTAGACGTAGGAATCAGTGAGTGCGTATGTAGTAACTAGTATTGGTGTGTCAATTGTTTTAAAAAATATATTCTGTATTTAACACTGGGTGTAACAGAGGTTATATTAAAGTGTGAGGAGATGCATTGTATTGTCACATGAATGATATCATCAGTGATGTGACCATTGATGTCAAATGAGATGTCATCAGTGATGTCATTTGAGATGTCATCAGTGATGTCATTTGAGATGTCATCAGTGATGTCATCAGTGATGTCATTTGAGATGTCATCAGTGATGTCATCAGTGATGTCACTGACCATGTCATGAATGATGTAATATGTGACATGATCAGCAGTGGATTGCGGGTGCGCGATATATAGTTAGTACAACTAACTATATATGGAATTTCATTGGTTTTGTGTGAGTAAAATAAGGTTTTTTAAATGCTAATTCCTAACTATATATGGTGTATAACCTATGGTTTTTTTCAGTGAATTTTCATGGTTTTGTAAATGCTAATTCCTAACTATATATGGTCTATAACCTATGGTTTTTTCAGTGAATTTCATTGGTTTTTTAAAAGCTAATATCTATAGCTGTAAAATGTATTCTTCTTTAAATCCCAAAATATATTTTATATGTTTATTAATAATTTTTTTTAAATATTTTTTTTTGTTTCGCTCCCGGTCCGCGAACCGGAAAGCTTCCCGTTAGCTCAAATTAATGCCGCGACCCGGTCCGCGAACCGGTAAGAAATCAACATCGTGACGGTATCGCGTTGCCGCGTAATGCGTCTTGTGACGTACCGCGTTAGCGCACCCGGAAGTGCCCCGGGGCGCGGACCGAGGCGCGAAACGCAGCTCCCCGGAAGCGATCCGCGGCGCGTCGCGAAAGCGCGACGTATCGCGTTGCCGCGTAATGCGTCTTGTGACGTACCGCGTTAGCGCACCCGGAAGTGCCCCGGGGCGCGGACCGAGGCGCGAAGCGCAGCGACCCGGAAGCTAACCGGGGCGCGTTCCGCAGCGCGTAACATGAGCGTGAGAGGTCATGTGACTTGTTAATAAAACTTTTCATTGGTTCATTTCACTTTTGGTTTCATAATGATGTAAGGCTAGGTCAGGTGACCTAAAAATAACACTTTTCATTGGTTTAGAACTATTTTTTTTCCCAAATGATGAAAGCCCCCACCTTTTTTCTCACTCTGACTTTCAACTTTGAGAAAGGAAGACCTGATCATTTGCTCTGATTAAAAAATGGCTTCAATAGTAGCTTCAGCTTCTGCACCCCCACCACCACCACCACCATCTCCTCATAGGAAGAGAGGACCATCTGCACAGTTTATTGGAGACACAGAGGAGGAAGAGGAAGAACAAGACGGAGAGGAAGAAGAGGGACCACGATTTGTCAAAGAGTTACCCCGGGTATCTCATCGCAAAGTTAGCTTTATCTGGCAATTTTTTTCCATTCCACCAGGAGAGAAAAAAGTCAATGCACGCTATGCTACGTGCCTTATCTGCCAAGAAAAGTTATCCCGGGGCACTAATAAAAAATACAGTTATGGAAATTACACGATGCACCGACATATGCAGAGGTGGCATCCAATCAACTATAGTCGTGCAGAGGTGCGTGAACTACAACAGAACCCCCCAACTTCGGTGACAAGAACATCACCTGATATGTCTCTCACATTTGGAGAGGCCAACGAAACAACGCCAAATATCCCAAAAAATTTTGTCCATATGAAGGTGACATGCTTATATTGTGGCACTTTAATTTCATGCGCAAACATGAGTCTGAAATTAATTAATTTGGCTTTCGAGAAACACCGATGCTCCAAACGCAGCAAGTTTTAAATTTTTTTTTTGCTCCTGTTGAGCCTTTTTCAATGCCTCTTTCTGTTCCTTCCCTTTGAAAAAAAACAAAAAAAACAAATAAGTGTTCAAAAAATACAAAAAAAACAAATAATGTTCAAAAAAGAAAAAAAAATATAAAACAACAAAAATATTAAAAAAAAAGTTCTTTTTAGAACTACCTCCCCGTTATTAAAAATTAGCTAGAATGTTTAGCACTCTGGCAAGCTCTATTTCTTTTGGTTCGCTTCCCGGTTAGCTTCCCGGTACGCGAACCGGGAGCTAACCCGAAATTTAAAAAAAAAAAAAAATAGAGTAAGTAAGGCCCTTTTAAAACCTCCACATTAAACCTAGGGGGTCATGGAGGATCTAGTATGCCCCCTTATGGTTATTTCCCCCTTTGTTTTGTCCTCCTCTTGTCTCTCAATCCTACCGAGAGACAAGATGGCGGCCGCTCCGGACTGTTTAGAATGTTGACAGACACCGGAGGGCCAATCAGCTTCGCTTCGTGAAGTTCCGTTACGCGTAAGGTCCGCGAACCGGGGCGCTGCCCGGTCCGCTGTTACAGATATATATCTTTTTTTAAACGTTAATTTCTCAAAATCCACTGGAGCACATATATTGAGACCTACAAAAGGCACATCGGGCTACCAGTCCCTACAATTTTGCCAAGTTTCGTGCAAATCCATTCAGCCGTTCGGGCTAAAAGTGAGGCTAACCGCCCTATGGTAAACTCAATGTTAAAAACACGTTTTGGGACCCCCCTTTTTTCTCGGCCCCCCCTTGACGAACCCCCCCCAAATTTCCAGGGGCTGCTCAGAAACAAAATGTTCCATTTTCCAGAAAATTTCAGCCAATTCCGTCCACAAACGCCAAAGTTATTAGACATAGAATTTTCAAAAATCCCATAGGGAAAAAATCCTAACTATATATACCTACTGGCGACCGCCAGTAGGTAATATATATATATATAATAGATAGATAGATAGATAGATAGATATGATTGTCTTATTGCCCTGAATCAAATTTTAATTACACTCAAACAAGGGCTGATATATATAAATTTATCAGGAAACTTAAACTTAAGAAATACCTTCAACTACGAGACAATCATAATGATTTGGAGAATATCTCACAGTCCAAAACTGGTATAGGTTCCTCCAGTCTAACCATATCAGACTTTGATTTACTTTGTACCAATCAGGGCTAGAGACTCTATCGATGTTTTTAATTAACAAATTGTGCCACAAGTATTATTTTATTTATTACAGATTTATAGAGCGCATGGCTGCCCGTAAGCGTCCCAGCGCTAGTGAGGAAGAAGAAGAAGAAAGGGGAGAGGGAGTTTTAAGGAAACAGCCATGTCTTGAGAAGTTTACGGAAGGGAAGGATGTCAGATTGGGCCCGAATGTTCAGTGGGAGAGAATTCCACAGTTTGGAGGCGTTGTAGGTGAAACGACGGCCACCTGAGCGAGCTTTCTTGATCCTGGGTGTGGAGGTGAGGTGGAGGTGGGATGAACAGAGTGCTCTGTTGGTTGTGTGGGGAGTGATGAGATCCTTCAATATAGGAGGGGCCTTCTTGTGCAGGATTTTGTGGGTGGTGCAGAGGGCCTTGAAATGCACTCTTTCTTGGATCGGCAGCCAATTTAGGGACTTAAGGGAGGATTTGGCCGAGCAGCGATTGCTCGTTCCCGTGAGGAGGCGTGCAGCCATGTTTTGTACAACTTGGAGTTGTGAGATCACCTTTTTAGGAGCTCGGAGATATAGGGCGTTACCATAATCCAGATGGGACAGTATTAATCCCTATATCAGGAGTCTTTGGGACTGAGGGGGCAGCAGTGGAAGAATTTTCCTGGAGGTCCGTAGGAGGCCATAGCAGATGCCAGCTGTTTTCCGAGATTCGGTGGAGTAGGTAAGCCCTTCGTCCAGCCAGATCCCCAGGCTTTTGATTGTGCATTTGGGAGTTGGAGGGGGACCCATGCATGGGGGCCAGAGAGACTCCGGGCGAAAATGAGATTGATTGCCCAGAACCATGATCTTGGTTTTTCCAGTATTCAACTTCAGGTGGGATCCATCCATCAACTTGGTTATCTCTCCGAGACAAGTGTAGAGATCAGGAGAGGAGTGGTTAAGCTGGTTGAGGGACACTACCACCTGGGTGTCATCAGCGTAGGTGAGTAGCTTGATCCCGAATGGAGCGACGATCTTCTCCAGGGGGGACATATATACGTTAAAGTCAAGTCAAGAAGTTAAATGTTACTATCAATAAATTGCAAATGAAAACAACTAACCAAGAGAAAAAATACTATCAATTAATTGCCAAATTAAGGAAAGAAAATAAAGTGGTGATTTGTAATTCCGATAAGGGCAGAAATATTGTTTTATGGCCTTTAAAGGAATATATGGATGAAGCATTAGACGCACATGCAGCAACGATGAAGATACCAGCAGAAAGCAAGCAGAAAGCCGGGCTCGCTTCCTGGGCAGAGGATACATGTCAGAGATAGTGGACACAGCGATAAGCAGGTCCAAAGAGCAGACAAGAGAAGATTTACTGCAAAATAAGGAAACACATAGTAGTGAGACAAACAAAGCACAAGACAAGGGCAACAATCTACTAGGCGTATTCTATCTTTTTCCAGGCAGGAACGACAGCTCAGGGCAATAGTCAGACGCAATTGGCCCAGAGTTCGGAATTACCCTGTTATAGGCAAGTTTTTGCCATTTAACCCAGCAATTAAATTCAGAAAACATAGAATGGGTAATATGCTGGTCACAAGTAATAACGCTCCTTTGAACACTCGTTGTAGGGGGTAGAAGACTCGTTTTGGGGGGAGAATCACCCCTACCTGCTCACTGCTGCCCACAGGACATTTGGGAATCCTTGATGCCTCTCCCCCGCCGCCGCAGAACTACAGGATAGTAGCTGCCGTGGGGTGGGGAAACTACATCCCCCAGACTCCTCTGCTGCTACTTCCGCCCCCGGAGGGGATAGAAAAAGAAGGACAGCCCTGGTGGAGTGGGCGCTCCTTTGAACACTCGTTGTGGGGGGTAGAAGACTCGTTTTGGGGGGAGAATCACCCCTACCTGCTCACTGCTGCCCACAGGACATTTGGGAATCCTTGATGCCTCTCCCCGCCGCCGCAGAACTACAGGATAGTGGCTGCCGTGGGGGGGGGGAAACTACATCCCCCAGACTCCTCTGCTGCTACTTCCGCCCCCGGAGGGGATAGAAAAAGAAGGACAGCCCTGGTGGAGTGGGCACTCCTTTGAACACTCGTTGTGGGGGGTAGAAAACTCGTTTTGGGGGGAGAATCACCCCTACCTGCTCACTGCTGCCCACAGGACATTTGGGAATCCTTGATGCCTCTCCCCCGCCGCCGCAGAATTACAGGATAGTGGCTGGCGTGGGGTGGGGAAACTACATCCCCCAGACTCCTCTGCTGCTACTTCCACCCCCGGAGGGGATAGAAAAAGAAGGACAGCCCTGGTGGAGTGGGCGCTCCTTTGAACACTCGTTGTGGGGGGTAGAAGACTCGTTTTGGGGGGAGAATCACCCCTACCTGCTCACTGCTGCCCACAGGACATTTGGGAATCCTTGATGCCTCTCCCCCGCCGCCGCAGAACTACAGGATAGTGGCTGCCTTGGGGTGGGGAAACTACATCCCCCAGACTCCTCTGCTGCTACTTCCGCCCCCGGAGGGGATAGAAAAAAAAGGACAGCCCTGGTGGAGTGGGCTCGCGCGCGGGCTAAGCCCGGGCAAAGGGCGGGCCCTCTGTGGCCCTCAGTGGCACGAGGAGGACGGGACGGGCTCCGCCACTTTGTTTTCCCAGAGGAGGTAAAGCCCATTTTACATACTGTTCCGGTCAAAAGTATTACCCCAACAAACTCTATATTACCTTGTCCACATCCAAGCTATATCATGAACCAGAAAGGGGTTGCCACAAAACTAGCGCCTCGGCCGACTACCTGTCTGAGGTCACAAGATAAGTACATAAATAACATAATGCTACCCTTACCTATAGAGGCGGATAAAAACAACTGCCACCAGCCTGTAGCCAGTCTATCTTGTAATCACTCTCCTCCTCAACCAAACAATACAATGTGTAGTCTCTCACTGTTGGAGGAATTAAACTGTTTGTGTAAGACCAGCTATGTCCCTGCGGGATCACCAGCCCCTCCAAATAATATTAATTTATTAACTACAAATGAGAGAATGCTGGAACCTTTCCCTATATTTTCCAAAACAAATATGCAATGTTGAGTATTCGCCCGGGCCACACCTAACAAAAGTAAGGAGGACGGGGATAAATACAACGAGATCCAATCGAAAGTACAATTAATACAATTTGAATCCCCAACCTCGAGTCCAACCCCCATCATTCTTCCCCAAATCGGAGAGGTGGCAGATAAATTAGACGACCTTGCTCCCTCCTCCCAGAGTGCCCTATTGTCAATGATCAAACAACTGATCAAATCCACCATAGACCCCCTAATCGATAAAATAAACATCCTAGGGGATAGATTGGCAGGGATTGAGGAAAAAATAAACTCTAATCTGTTAACCTCTAGCCATGCTTCTATACCCCCCATCCTTTGACAACTGTTACCTTAAATAAGCCCATACCTGCCATTCAAAATAAAGCTACCCAAAATAAAGTTGCCCAAATTCGAGTATCAGTTCCCACTAATCTTCCCCTAAACATTTCTAAAGCCTCTCTTAATTCCACTACACCGAAAAATTCTGTCCCCAGGGTAGAGCGAAACAGGGTCCTCAGAATGCATCTACCCCCAGAGGCAGCTCCGTTTGTATGCATCCTCTCGGGAGTTCCGCAAATAAAAAAGGGTAAAATAGAGAGACAGGATGACCTGTTAAATAAGGTCCAGTTTTGGTTATCAAAAAATAGACCCCTGCCCCGTGACTGTGACGGTGAGATTGTGAGCGTAAGGAGAGTAGGTTGGCTGGGCCCCCTTCCGAAAAACATTATTGGTGACCTGATACTAATAAGATTCAGAAGCAGAAACATTGCCCCACTTCTTCGAACTTGGCAACATAAAGAAGGGGATGGTCCCATATCCATCTGGGACTTACATGACTTCTATCCCAGCACATTGTACACTCGCGCCGCTAGGCCAACGACTGGGGATTGTACCAACCTGGGTAGAGGATCTTGTTTACCGCTTGTTTGTAGTATTTCCGCCCCAAATAGATCTGAAATACCGTTTAGAATTTTTTAACTCATTGTTACCCCTTGCACATTCCCTTTTGATGAAAAGGAAGAACTGATATCATGAACATTGTAAAGTATGCTATTGGTAGGAAGTTATATTCATAGGATGAGCAAATGTTTGTTTATTCTTTTATCTTGGAGATATCTGTGTTTCATATGTATGTACCTTATTTTTAATTATGAATGTATTTTAAAATTGTATGCTTTTATGATTTTATACAAAAAATCGAATAAAGCTTTTTAAAATGAAGTAATAACAATCATTATCATCAATGTTGTGCTTTATTTATGATTTGTGTTGTCAATAATTTGTATTATAAGATAGCTATCAGCATTTAAGCAGCATAAGCAACAATAAGATGCAAAATGTTTTCTATGTCCATGGTGAAGTTGTTTGCACTAGCACTTTAAAAAGCGGTAACACTGTCTAAGCTATGTCATGAGATCAAGGTTGTCAACCGGCCGAAACGCATCATGGCAGACTAATCTGGTGGCAATAAACAAAAAAAATCTACTGAGTCCACGCTCACTTTTCCAGGAGGAGAATTTGGAGTAAGCAACGAGTTACCATATATATATATATATATAACTGTAACAACATAAACTTGAAATTCACAATGCAATATAGCTAGGGCACCGTTGACTTCCTTGACATTAGATTGACCATTAGTGAAGGCAGGATAACAACAGACCTCTACAAGAAAAAGACCACCGGAAATTCCATTCTCATGCGGCGAGCTGCCATCCCCCCAATTTCAGATGGAGCATCCCCTACAGTGAGCTCCTTAGAGCCAAATGCAACTGGAGCACAGAAGCCTCTTATGAAAGAATCAAGAACAACATGGTTAAGAGATTCAGGAACAGAGGGTATCCCACTAAAATGCTACGCAAGAGTGCAGAAAAGCACTATCAATCAAAATCATGCCTTATTCCAACCACCAAAAGATCAGGGCAGACTAGATGAAGCAGGAACACCAGTACAATTCATAACCAAGTACAACACACAGGCAGGTAACCTGAGGAATGTGCTAAAGAAAAGATGGCATATCTTAACACAAGATCCACTTCTTGAGAAAGAATTAGGGCAGTCTCCATTGGTCACTTGCAGAAAGAATTTGTCCCTGAAGGATATTCTAGTCAATATGCCACTTACAAAGCACAAAATATACCTGATTGGAGAAGAGGGGCAGATTCTATAAATGCAGTAAATGCAAAGCCTGCAGCCACAGCAAGAATGTAAGAGTAGTCACACTACAGAGGTCAAGGAAAAAATTGAAAATTACTTGACACATTAACTGTGCGACTGAATTTATAGTCTATGCCATCACATGTCCCTGTGGGAAGTGGTATGTTGGATAGACAACATTCCCTGTTAAGAAAAAAATCCTGGAGCATTGGAGAGCTATAATAAACTGAGATTTTAGCTAGAGCATGGCCAGACATTTTGATGAGGCACATCAAGGTGATTGGACAAAGGGCAAATACTTTGGCCTCAACACCATTCCCAAACACCCTAGAGGAGGAAATCGAGTATAAGTCTTACACAGACTCAAGTCAAGATTAATCTTACAGGCAGGTAGCATGTTCCCCACAGGAATGAATAATGACAATGAACTATTTGTACATTTGTAAATATATTGTTTGCTTTCTGATACCCAACTCCATCAGTTCCATTTAGTGAGATCTTTGGTCTCCTCTTTTAATTCACTATATGTTAGTTGAAGGAAAATAATGTGTTCATGATTGCATTCCGTGTCTGCTACTTTTAGCAATATACCCCCTTTAAATCACAAATGCATTTTACCATGTGATATATTAATGTTAACAATGTGTGTTGGTTTATCAATCTTGGCGAAAGAAGAATTAATATAGGGTAGTTGGGGAGCTAGATGTGTTTTGCCCTATTAATATCCTCTGTTTGTATATCTTTTAAAGGATCATTTGAAGGAGAGTAGCCACCAGGAAATTACTAAGAGCACAGGAGATTGAAGGAAGTTCTTCTGAACTATCATCTCTCCAATGTCACGATATAGGCAGATGCAGTCTGCACCAGTGTATCATCTATAGCACACGCTCACAATGGGTTCACTGGACCTAGGCATTACGATTCTATAGATATGGACAAGAAATCCAAAGAAGCACTGGGTACAAAATTAACAGGGTTACTAAACCCATTATGGATCCCTTTTGTTCCCTCTTTTCCCCTGCATCCGCTTTTTATTACTCATTAGTTTATTGTAAACATAATAATTTTTCACCAGACACCAGATAATTATCAAATCAACTTTTGATCACCACACCCAAATCCAACTATACATAGGGTACTATACCTGCGATAACTGATGTTAAATTTACTTCTTGTGAGGGTACTTTACCCGTTTGGAATGGGGCCATACCCAACAGGTGGCTTATGGACACAAACAATAGAATTTATAGTAGGTACTGCCAAAAACAAAGCAATGATAATTTCTCATGAATTAAGAAGCTAAATATTCATATAATAATGAACATTGAAATGTAGTCATCTAACTCACAAAAGTGTTTTCTTCATGTCTATCATGGCACGCTGCGTCGTGCTGATGACTGTGTCTTTAAATGTGTATGAAACTGGCAAATGGTCATGTGACCAAGACCTTGAGATATCAAATAAACCCTTGAATTGTACCTTCACACCGAGGTGGCCCGCTTTTTCCAAATAAATACTCAGAAGAGAATCGCTGCGTTTACATCACTCTGCAAACACGGCTTCTGGTGCACTGGTAGGGCGATGAGGTCCTCCTTTGTCCTGAGTACCTCAGGACACAAGTGGACTTCACCCTCCGAGCGGCAGTGCACCAGAAGCTATGTTTGTGGTGTTGGGTATAAAGGGGTGTGGCCTCAGAACACATCTCTACAACTCAGCTGTGTGGCGCTTACTGGAGGTCCTTGGTGGGCTAGTTGGCCCCCAGGGACCCTCAGGATTCAAGGGGACTTAATCCCCCAACTTATAACACGCCAGGGGACGCGTTTCCACTGTACTGCAGGGAGGGGACGGACATGATATAACATGTTAGCAATCCTGCTGTGTCGGACTTACTGGAGATAATAGGAAGGGTCGTTGGCCGGCCCCCAAGGTTGACGTTGGGGGCTAACTACCCCTCCTGTTTCCTCCAGAAAATCTCAGACAGTGGGATTGCTAAGAGGTGTTCGGAGGCCACGCTCACCTTTCTCCACCACTCTGCAAACGTGACTGCTATGTTATAGTTAGTAATTAGCTTTTAAAAAACCTTGGAAATTCACTGAAAAATACATAGGTTTCAGGGATGTTATAGTTAGAAATTAGCATTTAAAAAACAAATTTCAATTCACTGCGAAAGCCATAGGTTTCAGGGACGTTCTAGTTAGAAATGACCATTTAAAAAACCTTAGAAATTCTGCAAAAAAACCACGGGTATCAGGGACATTATAATTAGTTGAACATTTCACTCGTTAAAACCAGAGAAATTCAGCCTCTATAGTTAGTAGAGATAACTATAACTTGCACCCCCGCAATGCACTGCTGATGACGTCATATATTACATCACTCATGACATGGTCAGTGACATCACTCATGACATCACTCATGACATTTCAAATGACATCACGGATTACATCGCTGATGGTATCATCCATGTGATAATCTGATGCAACTCCTCACACCCTAATAAAACCTTTTATACACCCACTCTAAAATACAGAATAACAATATCAAAACTATAGACAGACCAATAGCAGTTACTTCATACCTGCTCAGTGATTCCTAGGTCTACACACACACATCCACTCATTCACCCATACATGCAGTCACTCATCAATACAGCACTATCATATGCACTCATACACCTATACATACACTCACACAGCACCACACATTCATAGACTTACTCATTCACCTACTCATCATGCAAAGAATCAATCACACCCATTTACTCACCTATACCGTTATACACAGACCACCTTACTTATTTATACAAATACTAACACATGTTTACTGTCTTTTTTAATCACTGATACAAGCACCCACTCATCCATACAGCCACTCTCACAATCACTCACTCGCACATATAGTCCTTTATATAATCCAAAAACTCACATATACTGCCTTTCACATATGAGGCTACTCACATATATTCCACTGAGCCATCCATTCTCTCACTAACAAACCCATACGCACACTCACCCAACCATACAGCCCTTCACAGATGCACTCTTTTACCCATACACCCACTGAATCACCCACTCACACCTCTATGTAGAGTCTCCCACCCCACACCCACTCACACAGACACTCAGGCACCCATAAAGATACTCAGACAACCAATAAATAAACCATATAGACAGTCGTGTAGTTACTCACCAACCCATACAGCCACTAATACAACTGACAGACTGATATAGACATTTACACACTTTACTCACTAACCCATGCATTCAGTAGGACACATTTAGTCACTCACTTATACAGTCAGTCACACACCTACTAAATCATCCATTCAGACACTTATATACCCACGCATTCTTTAATACACCTTAGCATATATCAATAAGAAACATATTTAAACTTTACAGAAACATAAATTCACTGGATGATGTCATCAGCGATGTAATTTGAGATGTCATGAGTGATGTCATCAGTGATGTCACTGACCATGTCATGAGTGATGTAATATGTGACGTCATCAGCAGTGCATTGCGGGGGCACAAGTTATAGTTATCTCTACTAACTATAACGTATGAATTTCTCTGGTTTTGTATGAAAGTCTCGGGGTGATTAGTGAAGTGGGGGCAGAGAAAAAAGGGGGGTCCCAAAACGTGTTATCCCTATGCAATTTTCCATAGGAACCTTTAGTCGCAGCTACAGCTCGAACTGCTAAACAGAATTATACCAAATTTGGCAAAGAGGTAGCCCTTGGTTCACACCTGTGCCTTTTGTTAAATGGTGTAAATTTGTTTTGTAGTTGCAGAGAAAATCAAAAGTAAAATCACATATATATCTATGGCCGCGGTAAATCAGCGCACCCTGAGCACACCCTTCCGATCACGAGCTGCATGCTAACAGGCTGTGAACAGTCTGTCAACACTCCAAACCAGGAAGTGTTGGCAGCTATTTTATGCCTCGGTAGAAGCGAGGCTCAAGAAATCAGTGGGACAAGTGTGTAAAACATATAAAGGGGGCAGGGTAGAAATACCCTGACCCTGTAGACATGCTTAGGTGGTCCCACAAGGATCCCCAGGCCCCCCAATTTTTTTTTTTAAAACAGCAAAATGCACGCAGGGTGTGCGGATCTTGCCATAAAAAAAATAAAAACAAAGCGTGGGCTCCCGCACTTGTTTAATAATTAGTCCCGGGGGCAAAGATATTTAATTTACGGGGACTGCCACCCCAGAGGTTACAAAATAAATAGGTAGGGGGGCTCAAAGGCCAACCCCCCAGTAAAATACATTTGTGGGGGGCTCAAAGGCCCTCCCAAGCCCTGGGGACCACCGCCCCCGGGGCTTTTTATATTGTGGGAGGGGGTCCACGTGGCCCCCTCCTGGATCCATCCAAGGCCCTGGAGACCGCCACCCCCCAGGGCCAGTTCCTGCAGTGTCTTGGGTTGCCCACCCCCGGGACACTGCTGTTTAATATGGCAAGGGCGGGAGTCGAGGTTCCTGCCCTGTCATAGCAATTTTGGTTTGGATTTTTAAAGAGAGAGCAGGGACACCTGCTCTCTTTTTCAAAATGCAAACCATATTGCTGTTCTACACGAGGAGATGCATGTCAGCAGCTCCCCATGTGGAAAAGCAATGCCGGCTCCCAAAGGATGCGGGGAACCGGCTGGGACCGTGGGGGCATTGGGGCTCCCTCCACGGTCCCCAATGTTCTATATAGACCCCGGGGATGGGGTCCCCAGGGAGAATTGAAATAAGTGATAGGTGGCAATTTTTTTTTTACAGTCAAATTAGGATGTTGCGCGGCGCTCAGCGCGGCCCCCGGGTGTGCATGTGCTGGGTGCATGACTCCTACGCGTTGGGTGCATGACTTGTAATGCGTTGGTTGCATGACTCCAAGCAAAAAAAGTAATATTTTTCAGATATACATCAAGCTAATGTATTTTGATCTTGGGTGGCTCTAAAAAGAGCTGTTGTGTTTATTGAGAGATTTTGGTACCTATAAGTAAGTACCTATGCAGAGTCTAAAGTTGATGAGGAAGACTCTGTTACCCTCATCTGTAAAATGTATACCATCTCTCCTATAGATGCCATCCATATTGAAACACAGATTGTTGTGGTAAATGGACCCCATCCTATAATCTCGGAGATAAGCAGAAACAGCTTTATTGACATGTTTCCTAGCTTTCTCAATCTGTGGACACAATTGATTGGACCAGTTCCCTTTCTATCTTTGGCATATGGTAGAATAGACAAAGGCAGTTTGGGGGAAAAGTGACATCAATTCTCCAAAGGTCTCCTTCATAAGCATTTTTTCCAGACCTACCCCAGTCAAAGTGGTCATTGCCACCATAGTGCACAATTATGAAGGCAGGGTGTTGGAGATGCAAAAAGGATTTAATCAATGGCATCAATTGGTGCCACTTTAATCCTCTTTGTCCAATCCATTTAATGTCTACATTTGGCAAAGCTAGTTCTTTGTCAATGCCTTTGTTTTCTGCATACCTTTGGCTCTAGAAAATATAGCTGTATCCCACAATCCACACTCTAAGCATCTTGAAGGGAGGTCTGGGTGCACTCAGAATGTGTCTGTATGTGAAATGGCAATTTGAGAAGAAAGATTTTTCTAAAATGATGGAGTTTTGAAAAAAGAAAAGAAATGATTGGCTGTTTGTGAACATTCTAGACTGAAACGTAGGGTGCATGTTTCTATTTTTTAATAGCATGTTTCTTATTTCTCAACAAAAACTGTTTGAAAGGAACATTACATAGGATAAGGTGATATTTTGACAAGTCAAGCACACTTGCTGTTTTGATTAACAACATTGTGTGCTGAACTTGTGACCTGTGTGCTCAGTTGAGTGTCTGAACTTGTGACCTGTGTGCTCAGTTGAGTGTTCCATGAACTGTTACTACGGTAACAGGCAGTAGGCAGATTGGGGGTAGGGTTCAAACTTATGTCAATTGGCAAGGGTTGAAATGTGTAACCAATCGAAATGTGTGTTAGCTTTTGAATTAATGTGAGAAGCAATGTGATTTGATATTTACATGTGCTGTACTGAAATATGTGGATTGTGTGCAGTCACCTTACTTCTTCCAGACTAGTAAATGTGTTTTAGTGAAGTCCAAAGGATAGTCTTGCTTGTCTAGAATCACACTATGAGTCTGTGTGCATTTGGGAACCATTGTGACAGAAGAATTTGGTACTTCATGTATTTGCAGACCCATAACTGCTTAAAAACCTATTCTGCTCTCAAGTTTTGGTAGAATTAGAAACCAGTCATTGCTTATGTATTTGCAAAATGAGTCAGGTTTCCACACTAAAGTGCTGTACTAAAATATGTAGATTGTGTGCAGTCACCTTACCTCTTCCACACTAGTAAATGTGTTTTGGTAAAGTCCAAGGGATAGTCTTGCTTGTCTAGAAACACACTGTGAGTCTGTGTGCATTTGGGAACCATTGTGACAGAAGAATATGGGTACTTCATGTGTTTGCAGAGCCATAACTCCTTAAAAACCTATCCTGTTCTCAAGTTTTGGTAGAATTAGAAACCAGTCATTGCTTATGTATTTGCAAAATGAGTCAGGTTTCTACACTAAAGTGCTGTACTAAAATATGTAGATTGTGTGCAGTCACCTTATCTCTTCCACACTAGTAAATGTGTTTTGGTAAATCCAAGGGATAGTCTTGCTTGTCTAGAAACACACTGTGGGTCTGTGTGCCTTTGGGAACCATTGTGACAGAAGAATATGGGTACTTCATGTGTTTGCAGAGCCATAACTGCTTAAAAACATATCCTGGTCTCAAGTTTTGGTAGAATTAGAAACCAGTTATTGCGTATGTATTTGCAAAGTGAGTCAGGTTTACACACTAAAGTGCAGTACTAAAGTATGTGGAATGTGTGTAGTCACCTTACCTCTTCCAGACTAGTAAATGTGCTTTGGTAAAGTCCAAGGGATAGTCTTGCTTGTCTAGAATCACACTGTGAGTCTGTGTGCATTTGGGAACCATTGTGAGAGAAGCATTTGGGTAGTTCACGTCTTTGCAGACACTTAACTGCTTAAAAACTTATCCTGTTCTCAAGTTTTGGTAGTATTAGAAACCAGTCATTGCTTATGTATTTGCAAAATGAGTCAGGCTTCCACATTAAAGTGCTGTACTAAAATATATGGATTGTGTGCAGTCACCTTACTTCTTCCAGACTAGTAAATGTGTTTTACTAAAGTCCAAGGGATAGTCTTGCTTGTCTAGAATTGCACTGTGAGTCTGTGTGCATTTGGGAACCATTGTGACAGAAGAATATGGGTACTTCATGTGTTTGCAGATGCATACCTGCTTCAAAACATATCCTGTTCTCGAATTGTGGTAGAATTAGAAACCAGTCATTGCTTATGTATTTGCAAAATGAGTCAGGCTTCCTAACTACAGTGCTTTACTAAAATATGTGGATTGTGTGCAGTCACCCTACATCTTCCAAACTAATAAATGTGTTTTGGTAAAGTCCAAGGGATAGTCTTGCTTGTCTAGAATCATACTGTGAGTCTGTGTGCATTTGGGAACCATTGTGACAGAAGCATTTGGGTACTTTGTATCTTTGCAGACACATAACTGCTTAAAAACCTATCCTCTTCTCAAGTTTTGATAGAATTAGATACCAGTCATTTCTTATGTATTTGCAAAATGACTTAGCCTTCCACACTAAAGTGCAGCACTAAAATATGTGGATTGTTACCTCTTCCAGACAAGTAAATGTGTTTTGGTAAAGTCCAAAGAATAGTCTTGCTTGTCTAGAATCACACTGTGAGTCTGTGTGCATTTGAGAACCATTGTGACAGAAGAATGTGGGTACTTCATGTGTTTGCAGATGCCCTCATCTGGCTCTCGTCCTTCCTGAGGGACCGGACCCAGGCGGTTCGTCTTGGGGAGTTTTCAGCTACCCCCTGTCAGGTCCAGTGCGGGGTGCTCCAGGGTTCTTCTCTGTCCCCTTTATTATTTAATCTCTACATTTCTCCGCTCATCTTTGCACTTCAGCAGCTGGAGGTCACGGTTTACAACTACGCCGATGACCTCCAGCTCATTTTCAATCTGTCCTCTTCACCTGATTCTATCTCTAACTTTCAATCAATTCTATCTTTCATCAGGGACTGGATGAACTTCAACCACCTGAAGCTCAATCCCGACAAGACGGAACTTGTGCTTACGGGTGGTTGCTCCAGTCCCTGGAACTCCCTATTTTGGCCCCCTTCCTTTGGTTCTCCTCCCACCCCAGTCTCCTCTGTTAAAACTTTAGGTATCAAGCTCAACGACAAACTCACCATTCACTCCCAGATAGGCTCGGTGGTTTCTTCCTGTTTTCTCACTCTCCGCACTATTCGTTCTATTTCTCGCTTTTTTTATTTTCCTGCACTCAAACTGATTATGACCGCACTGGTCCTGTCCCGCCTGGATTATGGGAAATCCCTGTACAACGGTATCCCCCAGTACTGCATGCGCAAGCTACAACTGGTCCAGAACCAGGCGGCTCGCCTTGCCTTTGGTCTCCCTAAATTTCACCACACCTCTCCCCTATTGAAGACCCTCCACTGGCTCCCTGTTCGGGAACGCGCCTTGTTCAAACTAGGCTGTATGGCTTTTCAGGCCAGATCTGGCCTGGCCCCCTTCTTCATATCTTCAGCCATCAAAACATACGTTCCCAGTAGAGACCTCCGTTCCTCGGCCCAACATCTTTTAGTAGCCCCTCGTTACAGGAAAAAAAGACTGGGCGGCTCTAAATTTTCCACCCTTGCCCCTGCGTTTTGGAACTCCCTTCCCCTTCACCTCAGATCCCTCACCCAGTACTCTACCTTTCGCAAATCCCTTAAAACCTTTTTGTTCACCCAGGCCTTTCTGTCTTAAAATCCTCTTTCCCCCTGCCTCAGCTTGACGCCCGAGCTGTTGATTCCGACACTTAGGCTGTTTTTGCCATTATAGCGCCAAGAAACCGTTTAGGTGTATGCTGCGCTTTATAAATATTTTAAACTAAAACTTAAACTTAAACTTACTTCATGTCTTTGCAGACACATAACTGCTTAAAAACGTATCCTGTTCTCAAGTTTTGGTAGAATTAGAAACCAGTCATTTCTTATGTATTTGCAAAATGAGTCAGGCTGCCACACTAAAGGGCAGTACTAACATATGTGGATTGTGTGCAGTCACCTTAACTCTTCCAGATTAGTAAATGTGTTTTGGTAAAGTCCAAGGGATGGTGCTGCTTGTCTAGAATCACACTGTGAGTCTGTGTGCATTTGGGAACCATTGTGACAGAAGCATTTGGGTATTTCATGTGTTTGCAGACAAATAACTGCTTAAAAATCTATCCTGTTCTCAAGTTTTGGTAGAATTAGAAACCAGTCATTGCTTATGTATTTGCAAAATGAGTCAGGCTTCCACACTAAAGTACAGTACTAAAATGTGTGGAATGTTGTAGCAGGTATTCCGTTCTCCTACAGAACTGTGCATAGAGATTTGGAACCTCGGCGAATTAGGGTGACCCAAAACTCACCTCAGTACCCAAAATCCCCTTACCAGGCTAGCTACAGTGTCTCATTGGTCATAACAAACTCCCAATGTTTAGACAAACCAGAACATGAACTTACGATACCTCAGGTCACGTGGAACACATGAGCACTCTTTCGTTATACAATCATTTCAAACCAGAACGTGGAGTAAATGAGAACACATGCACATTTGAAATATTTATTTACTAATGCCGTTTTCTTAAATGCAGTATATTAGATAATACAAGGAAACATATTATCAGAAGCAAAGTTATCAGCATAGTTACTAGTCCATAAAAAGCAAATGGTGACAGCATGCTAAGATGCTGTAATGAATAAGGGTTAACAACACCTAATTCTCACCCTCCCTAACTAGCATATTATATTAATATCTATCTAAGAAGGTCTCTTTGGGTTTTAGCAGGGCGGGCCCATACCTCAAGATCCTAGTATGAAGAGATCACATCAGCACTATAAAACACGCCTAAAGCCAGAATTTGGCAGGAGCTGCACTTATGTTATGTCTATGAAGGTGCGGAGATCAGACCTCACAACAATTTGTGTCGAGTTATCCTTGAAGCTTCAGCACTCTCTGTACAGACATAGTTTACTAAGCAAAGCTGATATCAGAGCAATAACATATTATTCTCATGTAAATCACAACGCTCTTGTAGGTTGAAAGCTAAATCAACAATTAAGTGTCGTGTGCAGAAGCAGCAAAAGGAAAAATGGCGTTTAAACATTTAATAAGCTCATGCTAACTTAACACAGTATATAGATAAGCAGTAACTATATGACACCCCCCATGATCCGAGCACAGATAAGATAAGATAAGATAAGGGCCTCCTCATGAAAGCAGAGTTGAAGAACGATGAGCAATATTTATAATTCAGAAATCGTTGGAAATTTATTTTTTCATGTGGTGTTCACTTTTACTCAAGCCAATAGTTCTGGGAGGTGAAAAATTCAAGCAAAATTTGCAAAAAGTTATGTCAGTAGAAAATAAGGGGCCGTGAACTGAAACTCGTAAAGTTTTTAGGGTAAGACCGAATATGCACAATATGCAGCAACAGCCTCCAACATGAAATCACCGTCTTCATCCGAAAACAGTTCAGCCATCCAATTTAACAAAGGGAAAGAACATACGTGCTCTTCTAGGACCGGAGCCTCTATCACCATCAGAGGACAACTCGGTGGGTTCTCAAGAAAGCTATGCGCCAAGAAGTCGAGCGCTGCTTCGAGAATGTTCCAATGACCCATTAGTCCATGCATCGCTGCCAAAGCCATAATCCTTTCGCCAGAACAAACCAATTCATGAGTAACGACGGGACCCATCAGCTGATTAAAATCGACGTCAGGAGATACCGCCTTGCAGAGACACAAATCAAGGGCCCAGTCAAAGTCACAGCTCAGGCAATGAAACACAGGCTGGACACATGTAAAATAGGAAAATCGAAACGATAATCCATATGACGTGCTCAAAGTCGCAAGCGGCAAAGTGCCATAGTATTCAAGCATCCTGTTGCGAAACAGTGCCAGGAGGGGCTGAGCGGCTTCTTGCACAAGAAGGGCATCCATTTTTAATAAAGCAAAATATCACCAGAACGCCTGCCGCCAGTGCCAGCAAAACCCGGAATCCACCAAACAGACTTGAAAAAATGGAATGAAAGAAAGCAGGAATTACCCCAAATATCTTCTCAAATGAAGTCACGAGACCGCTGCTAACTATCTTAAAAAAGTGCGCCAGGCCAGTCGTGGAGGACGTGTTAAAGATTGAATGAACCAGTTCGCTGAAATGCAACGGCAAATCTGTATTTAAAAGGGCCTGAACCTCTGTGCGGGTGTTAGCTATGTGAAGCACAAATGTTTCTCGAGCCGAACTCAAGGCCACTTCTTTTTGGGACAAAAGAGCTCTTATTCTACTCGTGCCATTGAACTCCGCTGTCAAGGTTGGGATGCGCGGCCAGATGGAAACATCCCTTTTCCCATGCGGAGGTGGGTAAAGTACATTTTTACAACACACCACACGCTCTGATACGCCGCTGCGAGTGGTTTTTTGTGCTATTTTGACAGTGATTTGTGCTTGTATTTTGTAACTTGTTTTTCCTTGTTTTTTCCCCCGCTTTTTCGTGCATTTGTGCCTGTTTTCTACATTGTTTTCTCCTCCGTGTTGCCCTCCTTCCTTGTTGTCCGCCTACCGCCTTCCTCGACGCCCCCCGCCCTCCCTTCCCGCCACCGCCGCTTAGCCACGCCCCTTTTTGCCTTCTGTAACCCTCCCCGCTCCCGCCTCCCAGCTGCTCCGCCCACCCGCGCACTTGGCCTTAAATGGCGACCGTGCGACGCAGGTGAGTGTGACCCACTTGTGGGACACCCCCGCGCCGCACGGCCACCAGCTGCTGCGTGTGCCCCCAGCCGCCTCTGCCTCAGCGCCGCCTCGTTGCCGGCTCCCGCCGCTGCGAGTGGTTTTTTGTGCTATTTTGACAGTGATTTGTGCTTGTATTTTGTAACTTGTTTTTCCTTGTTTTTTCCCCCGCTTTTTCGTGCATTTGTGCCTGTTTTCTACATTGTTTTCTCCTCCGTGTTGCCCTCCTTCCTTGTTGTCCGCCTACCGCCTTCCTCGACGCCCCCCGCCCTCCCTTCCCGCCACCGCCGCTTAGCCACGCCCCTTTTTGCCTTCTGTAACCCTCCCCGCTCCCGCCTCCCAGCTGCTCCGCCCACCCGCGCACTTGGCCTTAAATGGCGACCGTGCGACGCAGGTGAGTGTGACCCACTTGTGGGACACCCCCGCGCCGCACGGCCACCAGCTGCTGCGTGTGCCCCCAGCCGCCTCTGCCTCAGCGCCGCCTCGTTGCCGGCTCCCGCCGCTGCGAGTGGTTTTTTGTGCTATTTTGACAGTGATTTGTGCTTGTATTTTGTAACTTGTTTTTCCTTGTTTTTTCCCCGCTTTTTCGTGCATTTGTGCCTGTTTTCTACATTGTTTTCTCCTCCGTGTTGCCCTCCTTCCTTGTTGTCCGCCTACCGCCTTCCTCGACGCCCCCCGCCCTCCCTTCCCGCCACCGCCGCTTAGCCACGCCCCTTTTTGCCTTCTGTAACCCTCCCCGCTCCCGCCTCCCAGCTGCTCCGCCCACCCGCGCACTTGGCCTTAAATGGCGACCGTGCGAACGCGCAGCGGTCACGCGCAGCGGGCGCGCCGATTGTGCGCCGAAGGCGCGCCAAAGGTAAGCCCGTCTGCGCCCGTCCGCGACCGGATCGCGACCAGCGCCAGGACCCCTGGCCCCCACCGACGGAAGCCGACCCGACGAACCTACAGCGCCGCCGACCTCACCGCACTCAACACCGGCCACATCCCAGGATGTCACCGAGCCGCCCCGAAGCACACCCACGGACCCTTCAGCTGCCTCGCCTGCAAGTTCACCTGCATCCGGACCTTCCCTGCACCCGACAAGCCGAACTCCAGCAGCACCCACCTCAAGTGTATCCTGCTCAACACCCGCTCCGTCCACAGACACGCCGTAGAACTCTGGAACCTGCTCGACACCACCGCCCCCGACGTTGCCTTCATCACCGAGACCTGGATGAACGCCTCCTCAGCCCCAGACATCGCCATCGCCATCCCAGAGGGCTACAAGATCACCCGGAGGGACCGCGACAACCAGACCGGAGGAGGCATCGCCATCATCCACAGAGACACCATCCGCATCACGACCAACACCGACGACACCCTCACCACCGCTGAACACCTGCACTTCCAGATCCACACCAACCCGAAGACCACCCTCAGAGGCACCCTGATCTACCGACCCCCGGGACCGCGCACACGATTCAGCGAGGACATCGCCGACTTCGTCAGCCCGCACGCTCTCCCCTCCGCCGACTACATCCTCCTGGGGGACCTCAACTTCCACCTGGAGAACAACAACGACCGCAACACCACCACCCTGCTCGACAACCTCGCCAACCTCGGACTCAAGCAACTGGTGACCACCCCCACCCACCTCGCCGGACACACACTCGACGCCGTCTTCTCATCCAGCAAAGACGTCACCTTCAGCCACGCAACAGGACTCCACTGGACGGACCACAGCTGCGTCCACTTCACCTTCAGAAGAACGACGATCCACCACCTCCAGCAACAGGTTGCTCGAAGAAGCTGGAACAAGATCACAGCCGACCAGCTCACCGCCTCCCTGAGCCAGCACCCTCCCGCCAACTCAGCGAACCCCAGCCAGGCCGCCGACAACCTCACGAAGTGGATCAGCAACTGCGCGGACGAACTCGCCCCCCTAAGGACCCCGCCCAGCAGATCCTGCAGCAGAAAAACACCATGGTTCACCGACGAACTCAAGTGCTCCAAGAAGAACTGTCGAGCCCTCGAGAAAGCCTGGAGAAGGGAACCAACGACGGACAACATGACCACCCTCAAGCTCGCCACCCGGAAACACCACCAACTGATCCGCGCCACCAAGAAAAATGCATACAAGGACCGGCTGGACAACAACGCACACAACTGCAAGGAACTCTTCAACATCGTGAAAGAGCTCTCCAACCCCAACGCCGGAAACAACGACATCACACCGTCGCAAGACCTCTGCAACTCCCTCGCGTCCTACTTCCACAACAAGATCACGGACATACACAACAGCTTCAACAACCAACCAACGCAAGCCACAACCGCAACGACGCCACCACCCACCACCCTCCGCACCTGGACCCCGATCAGCACCGAAGACACCATCCGCACCATGAACTCCATCCACTCCGGATCTCCGACTGACCCCTGCCCTCACCACGTCTTCAACAAGGCCGACGCTGTCCTCGCACCCCACCTGCGGGACATCATCAACACCTCCTTCGACTCCGCCACCTTCCCTGAGAGCTGGAAGCACGCCGAACTCAGCGCTCTCCTCAAGAAGCCCACAGCAGACCCCACCGACCTCAAGAACTACCGTCCCATCTCGCTCCTCCCGTTCCCGGCCAAAGTCATCGAGAAGACCGTCAACAAACAGCTGGCCGCCTTCCTCGAGACGAATGGATCCCTCGACCCCTCACAGTCCGGCTTCCGAGCGAACCACAGCACCGAGACCGCCCTCATCGCCGCCACCGACGACCTTCGAACTCTGATGGACAACGGAGAAACAGCGGCCCTCATCCTCCTGGACCTCTCCGCGGCTTTCGACACTGTCTGCCACCGCACCCTAGTACAGCGCCTCAGCAACATCGGAATCCAGGAGAAGGCACTGGAATGGATCACCTCCTTCCTCGACGGAAGAACACAAAGAGTCCGCCTACCACCGTACAAGTCAGAGGCCACCAAAGTCATCTGCGGCGTACCCCAAGGATCCTCGCTGAGCCCAACCCTCTTCAACGTCTACATGAGCCCCCTCGCGGCCATCGCACGCCAACACAACCTGAACATCATCTCCTACGCCGACGACACCCAGCTGATCCTCTCCCTGACCAACGACCCCGCCACCGCCAGAGCCAACCTACACGATGGGATGAGAGACGTAGCCGAATGGATGACGACCAGCCGCCTGAAACTGAACTCAGACAAGACGGAGGTCCTCATCCTGGGCTCCACGCCCTCCGCCTGGGACGACTCCTGGTGGCCCCCCGCCCTGGGCACCGCACCCAAACCGACGGACCACGCACGCAACCTGGGCTTCATCCTGGACTCCTCCCTCTCCATGACCAGACAAGTCAACGCCGTCTCCTCGTCATGCTTCAACATCCTGCGCATGCTACGTAAGATCTTCCGGTGGATCCCCACCGAGACGAGGAAGACGGTCACCCAAGCCCTCGTCACCAGCCGACTGGACTACGGCAACGCCCTCTACGCCGGAACCACTGCCAAACTCCAGAAGAGACTCCAGCGGATCCAGAACGCCTCGGCGAGACTCATCCTCGACGTCCCCCGACGCAGCCACATCTCCGGACACCTGAGAGATCTGCACTGGCTCCCGGTCAACAAGAGAATCACCTTCCGGCTCCTCACCCACGCGCACAAAGCCCTACACGACCAAGGCCCGAGCTACCTCAACAACCGGATCAACTTCTACACTCCCAAGCGCCTCCTCAGATCAACCAACCACGCCCTCGCCGCCGTCCCCCGAATCCGAAGAGCGACAACAGGAGGAAGATCCTTCTCCTACCTGGCCGCCAAGACCTGGAACTCACTTCCGACCAATCTGCGCCTGACCCAAGACCACCTCTCCTTCAGGAAGAAGCTCAAGACCTGGCTGTTCGAGCAGTAGCGGCACCCCCCCCCCTCCCAGCGCCTTGAGACCCTACGGGTGAGTAGTGCGCTCTACAAATGACCTGATTGATTGATTGATTGATTACCACATAAGCGACACCTCTAATTAAACCACAACAATCTTCATTATTTAAAAGTAAATAACTACCGTTTGCCAGTAAAGTAAAAGTGGGAACGATAGCGGGAACTGGTGCGCCTTTCAAAACACAGGCTAAATTTGGCCGGTCCTGATTACAAGAACCGTGCAATTGAATGTGTCTACACATTAAGGAGTGATCCGAAGTCTCTGTACACTCCTCCCCATTCAGATAAACTTCTTGTCCGTCTTTTAAACATCTGTAAATAAAAGGGAGGGACCAGACTTCATGAAGAAATGCATTACCTAACTGTTCATATCGACCTATAGCAACATATCGCATACAATTTGTAAATTTATATAAAGCAAATGGCAATGTTATCAAACCGTGGATAAACCACGTTGCAGCAGTGGCTTCTGCCACAGAAAAAGGCAAGGATTCTAACCTTTCAATATGTAACATTGAAAAAGACGCATCGCGCATGGAAAGCGGGCGCTGCTTGTCAGTTAAATTAAAGGGGGCAAAGAGAGAGGAGACATTCATGTAGGTCCATGGCACCTTGCCAGATTTCAACGTCTGCAGGGTCCACGCAAATTGCATGATAGAACGCAACTCATTTTGACCATGGTACAATACAGATACTTCATCCTACACAATATCCACTACAGAGGACACAATATTATCTAACGTGTAAATGCGGGAAGAAAGCATGTTAATACTATTATCTACCACTGCAGGCACTTTTTCTAGATTAGCTTGATCTATAGCTCTAAGGCGTGTCGCCGCCTCAATCTGTGATGTCTTCCAGATTTCATTGTAAATAGCATATATCCATCTTTTTGATCTACCACTAGCCGGGCCTTTTATAAAATCATTTAAATCTACATCTTCATCTAGCTTCGATAGATGTAATTTAACCGCCGCCAATGTAGGTTGTTTCAGCCAATTTTGACATAATTTGCCTACTGAGTCGTGACAGAATGTTCAGGGTCAAAACGTGGATCAGGTCTGACTTGTTTAAAGGCATCAGATAAACCCAGAAAACGGTGCTGGCATGAATCAGCACTTCTGTGCCACACTAGCCAACCTTTTGGATCCACACTGGATATGTTAAAGGATGAATTAAGCAAAAGGGTCTGCAAGTCCCTAATTGAAAACCGAGTATAATTACTCCAGCCAGAATATTGTTCTAACTCAGGGATGGTAGGAGTATTTAATTTTGTAGAAGTAGCCAATCCAAAGCATGTTGTCTGCGAAATAGAAGAATTCAAAAACAACATTTGATTTGGGATGAGGCATGCTCGGTGCAAAGCCTCTGTGCCTTGTACCTGCCAGCTTTTAGAACCCCAAACTGATTTAAGGTCAATAGTTTCCTTCCATAATTCGTAGCCGCCAACAGCCAGCTGGTCAAGAAAGGACTTCGAGTACAATAATTTGGTATCGGTAAGTCTAACCTTGGACATTGGCTTCTGTGTCATTCTAAAATAAAAGGACTCGCGATTGGACTGATTGAAGTCGGTAAAATAAGTGTACTTTTTCAAAAAAGTATTTGAACTGCCTTGTTTCGGTGCTGGGCAATGCTCCCATTGCGTATAATTTACAGTATTCATTCTGGAAGTCGTTTTATGTAAGAAGTGATTGCCAAAATGTTGAAAGCAAAACAAATCACCATAATTAGCAGATTCTAAGTACAAATCTTCAGCATCAAAGGCAGCATAGTATTTCAAATCAGAAAACAAAGCCTCTACGGCCTGAACATCCCAATCATCAGAACGTATGTTTTGTTTCACTACATCCCCGACGTTAACTCTAAGCACATTAGGGGCATTAACAACTTCTGTAGGGCCATGCATTTGAAATCTAACGGCATCCCACACTATCCCATCAAGGACAGGCCAAGCAGTGATGTTAACAAATGTCAAGTCTCTTTTCAGTCTGTGTGCAGAATGCGATGAGGAAAGAGGGGCCAAAGTTCCATTGAGATGTCGAATGCATGTTCTTTCCTCGACATAGTGTCCATTCACAATTCGAAAAAAATAAAACACAAATCCAATTGACATAAAAAGGTAAATTGAAAAAAGCACCAGCCAAATATATGTCCAAGGGGGTATCAAAAAATGTTTTTTAAATAAACTGGCATAAACTGCAAACCGTGAGGGTCTCTTCGAGGCAGTGGAAACAGAGTCAAATGAAAATCTGGATTCTGTGGCCAAACGTGTCTGCAGATCTGGCATAGATAAGTCAGTGGGGTAAGTGTAGTCAATTTCCTCATGGTCTGTACCAGGCAAAGTACTTAATAAAGGACTGGAAATTGTAGGTAACTCGATGGCCACTTCTGGTTTAGGATTAGAAGCAGTGGCCAAAGCAGAATTTCTCAAAATGGAAGGACAGGAGACTGCCGGTATCATACTAAGAAGAATCGGCCACTCTCTGTATCTTGACAGTGTCAATGGAGATAAACCTGTTTTCCTTACGACCTGGAAGCGGAGGTAAAATGACTGTTCTTGTGCCCTTCACTCCAAGGACTGGAACCGGAGCTCGATAGGAAGGTCCAAATTCTTTCTTGTTATCGATCTTTTCACGAACCAGTTCTCCAACTTGGGGTAGCCAGCCAACTACCGGGATCTGCAAAGCATCATCCGATGTGGAGGGCAAATGTTCCTTTGCAAGACTGTCTCTGGTCTTTTGTAGATCCTGTAAAACATTGCAATGTTCATCTACGTCAAAGGTTGTGGCGCGAACCACGCAGTCTAGACCATCAAGGTCAGGGACGTACATCTTGATGCCAAAGAGCATTTCGTATGGGGTCCACCCACCCAGAGACCTTTTAGGGAGATTATTAAGTGCACGCTGCACGCCATTGAGGTGGGCCAGCCAGTTTCTGCCAGTGCCTATAACTCGAGCTGTCAATGATTGCTTTAAGCCATGGTTCATTCGCTCCACTACACTATTACCCTCAGGTCTGTAGGGAGACGAAAACTTGACTTGGACCCCCATCGAAGTCATGGCATCCTTATACGCCTTAGAGGCGAAAGCCGGACCCTGATCCGAATGGAAGGTACCACAGGCAAAAATCTCTACAAAGACACGCAAATCTCTTATGATAGTCCGTGAATCAGCGCTGCGATGGGGCCAAACCCACACAAAGTGTGCGCATGAATCAACTGCTACTAAGATGTACTTATACGCAGTATCAGAGGAAAAAGGACCGCAGTGATCTAAATAAACACAACCTAGTGGTTTATTAGAAATGTACAACTGTGTCTGTGGCGGACGCGCAGCAGTCCAAGGTTTAATCTGCTGGCAAATGTCACATTGAAGGACATAATCTCGCATCTGTTTGTACAGTCCCCGCCACCAGAAACGTTGTTGTAATTGAGCTACAGTGGCCGAGATGCCCGCATGCGCAGACGCCACACCTTCATGCGCCGCTGTAATCAGACTAGCTCTGCGATCCGAGTTGGGAATCAAACGTTCCCCAACTTCAGGAATTGTCACAAAAGGAACCTTTTCGGGACTTAAGTGGTATGTGTACTTCGAAGGGAACCCCGTAGGATGTTTACTTCCCTTCTCAGTGGCAGCAACAGCCGCCAAGATGTCATCATCAAACTTACTTTTGGACCGTGTAACTGCTGCAACTAGATACGTAGACACCGCTGATTTCGCTGCTTCATCAGCAAGCGAGTTACCGACAGCGTGAACTCCCACACACTGATGGCCGAGAGTATGAATCACAAAAACGAGAGGCAACTCAGCCTTAAGCTCAGCCGCTCGAACCCAGATCATCTTGTGTTTTATTGTGCTACCCTTGGAATCACGAAAATCATTCTGAATCCAAAAGAACAAGTTTTC
Source organism: Lissotriton helveticus (assembly GCF_964261635.1). Taxonomy (NCBI): domain Eukaryota; kingdom Metazoa; phylum Chordata; class Amphibia; order Caudata; family Salamandridae; genus Lissotriton; species Lissotriton helveticus. Next base: position 603,368,664 of record NC_136057.1, read on the forward strand.
ATTATAAGACTGTACACAGTAGTAAGAATCACTCACAATAAGAGTAGTCACACTAGGATCAGCGTACTCCAATGCTAGTAAGAGAGCACGAAGCTCTGCCAATTGTGCAGTGCAGTCCCTTAGAGTCTGCGTGTGCACCACTCCGGACTTTAACTCATCGTTCACCATGGCACCTACCACAATGTCGCATGCGGAAACGTAGGCGTGTTTAGAGCCATGCGCAACCTGCGCCGAACCATCAGTGTAAATGATGCAATGGAAGACCTCCAAAGGTCGCATAGCTAGAGGAGCAGGATGAACAAATTCATACTGCAAGTACTCTTGCGACCGTAATGAGGCATCAAAAATAAACGTGACATCCGTGGACGTCAAGGACGCAGCCCATTGAATCCACCGAGGGTGCAAAGCTTTAGAATTTGGTACACTGGCTTTCGTAACTGCCTCCATATGAGGACAGGGTGTAACAACCAACATGCGTTTTCCCTGTGACAGAGCACGTTCCTTAAGAATCGCCATCTGCACAGCCTCTTAAAACTTTCTCCACAGTGGAAAACCGCATTTCAGCCGAAGTGTACAAGTGTGACTTGTAAGCAATAGGTACTGTGTCTCCTTCATTAAAAGTGAGGTACGTGAAACCCACTGTGCCAGGAATGATTCTTATCACCAGGTTAATGTGGTTATCACGAGTCAGTAAAAATTTAGAAGCGAGCAGATCAGCCTGCAAGGACTGCAAGATGGCTGAGTGCTCAGGCAGCCAGCATGATTTGGAAAAAGATGGTTGTATCAAAGCATACAAAGGCTTGATACGCTGGGCATATTCCGGAATGTAAGTTCTCCCGAAATTAAAAAAAACCAGTAAATACTGTAATTTTTTCAGTGTTGTAGGAGTGCGCAATTGAGCGCATTTCTCCAAGAAGTGAGGAGCCAAACCTCTACCTTCATTGTTGAGCTCATAGCCCAGGAACAACACTGTGTACTCTGCAATGTGCGACTTTGCAAAGTTAAATTTGTAACCCATGTCTGCAAAGGTACAAATTATGGAGTTCACACGACACAGATGCTCCCAAATTTCGTCGTCCGTGACATATATGTCATCCACATACGAGCAAGTATCTGGGTCGATCCTCTCCAAAAGAGAGACTATGCGGGCGGTAAATATACCAGGACTATTCTTGTAGCCCATTGGGAGACGCTGAATTTGTTTTTGGACCCCGGCGCAAGTAAAGCTGGTCCATTGGGAGCTAAAGCTATCCAATCTATGGGCATAAAAACCATTGGAAATGTCAAGCGTGGTCTTAAAACGCTTACGCACCAGACTATCCACTAGAGCAGAGCTGTGTGTATTCTGTACTGCGCAGTTACGGCAATGCAAGTTTAAATGCCGGTAATCCAATACCAAACGATATGACCCGTCTGGCTTGGTCACAGTAAAAAGAGGGTTATTCATCGGTGACACACATGTTTCAATAACTGCCTGATATTCCAATTGTTCAAGGATTGCCGCGACGGAAGCCTTAGCTTCACGCCGTATGGGATATTGAGGTTGAGGCTGCGGCTGAGACCGTAAAGGAATCTCGCGGCATGGGGACAATTTATCCCAATGACATTGGTTGCGGTACAGAGCCGGTGCTAGAGCCCTAGCCCACTCTTCTGCAAAATGTTGCGCATGCTCCTTCGAGACAGTGTTCGCGAAACTCGGGAGGATTACCTCCTCCCCTCGCGGTGCTGCGAGCACAAAAGTTGGGGGCCAGTCAGCCTCCGAAAGCAAAATGTCATACGTAGACGAAAGATTTTCCCAAAATACCCCTTTGATGGCACGTTGTATGTCACCTTACATTAACAGGAGAATTTCATAAAGTCTATCAGGGGGAGCAACCCTAGTACCAGCTGTTTCTATCACAACATAAATATCAGTCGCTGTCACCTTCAGTAGTGGATGCAGGGCCTCTCTCACAATGGTAATCTCCGCCGCGCTGTCCAGCAAAGTCAGAGCCCATGTCAGATTCCGAAGCCGCGTTCTCACTATCTGTGGCATATCGATGCGCTGTTAAAGCCGTGACTTTCTTTTTAGCAAACTGCGGTCTCTTCGGCGTTGAGCCGTCCTGCTGTCCAGTGCTGTCTGTCCGGCGGGGCTGGTCATGACCTTGCTGACCACCACGACCCCTTCCGCCTCCTCCACCACCGGTCTTCAGGGCCGATGAGTCCTGAAAGGAACGAGGAGAGCGTTGGTCAGAAACCTGAAATCGATCAGGTGATTTAATCGTCGCGCGATCGCGCAAGTCATAAACACGTTCTGTCTGCACAGGCATCGGAGACGCAGGGTGAGACTCCTGTTTCTGTTGTTGTTGCTGTTGCTTCCCTGCTTCTGTTTCTTAGGCCAATTTTGTTTTTTGGACTGGGGCTGAACTTCCGTTTCTGAAGTCTGCCCTTGGGGTTGCTTCTTCTCTTTTACAGAAAAAGGATTTAGACCCTTGCTATTGCGACCCACCTTTCTATAAGCAGCCACAATAATCCTCGCCAGCTGCCTGGGTTTATAGGCATCGGGAATCGCCTCCAAAGCATTAGCTACTTGAAAGTTCACTGCATCCCCCTTGACATTAGCAAGAATTAGATCGCAAACTATATCAAAGGAGCCACACAGGCGCATACCCAATTCAACCGCTGCCTCCGGTCCGTGATCATCTTGAACACGTTTAATGATCGCAGGCAGGACAGCCATAGACGGAGTGCCGAAACACCTCGCATAGACCGCCGCAAATGTCCTTCCCCAGGTTTCACAGTCAACGAGTTCGGGGGCCAAATCCTTCGGTAAACTAATCGTTAAGATTCTATGTTTATCACCAGGAGTTGCAGTCAGTATCCATACACTGCTGCAAACATCCTGTTACTCCCCTTGCATTCCTATACAGTATTGTATACACCTTGAATTCCAATTTCAATTAGTGATGAGAAAAGAAAGTGGTTAAATGGTTTTTATATAGAATGTGTTTGTATAGTAATTGAAAAGTATAATTTATAAATTTATTAAAATACATTTATTTATGTTTATTTTTCGCAGATATTGTATATCATCACTAAAATAAAGTTATCAAGCCTGGAAAATCAAGAAAGAGAAAAGGACAGCAAAAGGACAATTATCTGAAGAAAATTCAACAACCAGTATTGGATGACCAACATCATGTGGGTAAAAAGAAGAAGTCTTCCTGTAAGACAACAAAGGATTTCATTAAAAAAACTTTCAAAGTCTAGAAATAGTGTGCAGAATGTGCAAACTACTGAGAATTGTTCGACCAGAAAAAAACAAATGAACAACAAGAAACGAAAAAAAGAAAGTTTACAATCAAGAGATTCGATGTATGGTAAAAGAAGGCAAAATCAGTATAAAGAAATCCGTAAAAAAATTCTTTATAATAGAGTGGTTCTTAACTTGCTCAAAGATGTGAAAAATATATTGAAAAAGAGCACTATTTTATAAAAAGAAGAAGCATATTGAATCCATTGTTCAAAAGGCTTTTGAAGTAAAAAGGAAACTATTCATTTTAGTTTTAAACAGAAATTGATCACTAGATAAACCAATCCATTTAATGAAGGCCAAAAGTAAGAGTAAAAGAGTAATTAACAGAACACATTTTTGTGATTTTTTGGGGAGAATGGAAACACAGTTCAAGTTCAGAGCCTTTCTTTAATGAAGAGAGTTATTTTCAGACCAATGATTTATTGCTGTTCCTGAGTGCCAGATATTCTGCACTGATGCGTTTTGGTTGTCTGAAGTCAGGAAAACGTATATTTTAAAATATCGCCGCAATAGCAATTTTTAAATTCTATTTGTCACTCACAGTTTTTAACAAAAACGGACTCGGCTGTTCCTGAGGAAGAAGAAGGGTACGGTCAATAAAGGGGAGAAAAAGAAGAAAGGGTAGTGCTCTGTGGAGGGCTACCCTGGGTATCCAATTTGTTGGAATTAATGGCCTCACACACTCTTGCGAGTGTCATGCTTCATCATTGGCGGTTGCTCCTCGTAGGGCAGGCGCTGCAATGCCCTACGGGCTCACCTCAAAGAGGGGCTCTTTATCGGAGATCTTTTTTCCAACAGCCTGTGGGTGAAGTGCAAGTGAGAGGCCAGGGAGAGAATGGATAGTGTAGGGAGGTGATTTAAAATATAGCACGAGGTACCGGAGATCAATTTATTCTGGTGGTTCCCATGCTATATATTAAAAACAGTGGGTAGCCTAGGATCGCCAGAAGTTAGGATTCCGTATCACGATCTAGGACTACAATTCGTATCGTGAGGTCGACATGTTTCTCGCTTATGCAATTATGCTGCGATTCTTCAGGACCTAATAATATACATCTATCGCAAAGGAATGACCTAGTACAGTGTCAACCAATAATACATTTAACTTCCTGTTGTACTACCTGAATTGGACTGCTCTTGCCTAGGGGAGACAAAAGAGAGGATTACCAAAATACAGTGTCAACAAGTGCCCTTATTGACCGTGAACACGCTGTGGTTTGTGTGGAAAAAGTGACTCTGTGGCAGTGACATATTGTGCACAGTGACCAGCTAGTATCAACTATAATCACAATATCACATGCCACAACATTCAAGAGTAAAATAGATAAAAACAGAAGTTATAACTAAAAGCAGCAGCAGTTTCTACATAGTTACTAATTCACAATGGGGTACTCTGTTACTCACCTAAAGGTCAAGGAGTACGGGTGTCAACAGTACCCGGTAGGTATGACTTCAAGGGGGAGAACCAAAAGGAGTTTAATGGCTATAAGGGAGACAAGTACACGTAAATTCGAACTGTTAGTGATCCTTAAATGCCTATTAATTTGAAGATTCTTAAATAGTGTGGTTCTCTGGGTGTCATACAAAAATGGGCGAGCGCGCACCTCATGAATCATACTCTTCATGTTGGGCCAAATCCTCTGCTTAACACTACTAGGTGATCACATTCATGTCGCCAAAAACTCGGGCGTGCGTTCATCCATTAGGAAGGTTTGCAGTATTGTGCAACCTGTTTGGTAGCCTGTGTGGTGAAAGCTAAGGATCAAGGCAGGAGTAAAATACAACATAGAGGGGGGTTTGTTAAAATTAATTCCTTAAGCTCTCAGTGCCTGCTCAGAAGTCAGGTATTGAAGATAAAATAGCGGCATGTAGACCGACATACAATGAGGTCTTGTGCACACTTCAGTAGCTCGCGGTGACTGTGCCCGACTATTGTCAGGTCTGCTCCGTTCACTTAACACACCCCAAGCACTCTCAAAATAACCAAACAGCCCTGATTATAGCTCGCTTTTGTCAGCGTCAGCAGCACCGCGTAGACTGTTCCCGACCCCCATTGTCATCAGGTCAGCTCCGTTAAAACAACAACAACCCGGGCACGCTGCAATGAACTAAAGCCCTGGTGGCGGGTCGTCGGAATCAGTTTAAAAAATGCCCATGTAGCTGGAGAATCGCGAGTGAAGGTTACTTACTGCTCGAGGCCTTGGTCAACGTTGTTGTGCCTACCCATCGCTACCGGGATCCGGATAGTGACGGGTCACGATGTTCCGGTGATTATTAGCAATTGTTTGGGGCGTTACCAACTCGCCTGGCATGTCACGTGACTCGCAGTGTTTACATGGGGGCCATCTTGGAACGGGTCAGTATTCAGTTGTATGCATGCTTAAGTAAACAAGGGGAATCAATATCGAGTACATTTGGATTCTAATGCCTTGTCTATTCGTTTTGTTTTTTATCAAGGTTTAATCATGGAGCATGAACCATTAAGTATCCCTGTGTGTTAAAAGGCACTTCGTTATTGATCCAGTCTTAATAGTCATAATAATGATTATTTCAAACCACTAATTGGTGGGGTCATGTGGAGGTTCAGATAAAGGTACAAGGCAGGGACTTGATGTTAAGACCCATGCTGTGGACTCCCAGTCCTAGGCAGGGAATTATATCAATATAGTCATAGACTACTCCACGGAATGTCCTCATTAAGTCCCCGTCTGTCTGAGGACAACCTGTGTACCCACCTCTGTTCCTTTTGAAATAAATTCTGTTTGGATTTGTTGTTAGGGATCTCAAGGATGAGCCATCTTAGGGAGTCAGCAGTGTGGTTAAATTCTAAAAAGTGCCGGCACATCTTGGTGTTGGTTTTTTTACATCGGAAGTTGCTTCTATGTTCCGATATACGGATTTTCACCGGTCGAGTGGTCATGCCCACATATTGTAGCTCACAAGGGCACTTAAGCAGGTAGATGCAATTGGAAGAGTTGCAGTTGGTATGGCTGCGAATTTCCCACGTGAACGTCTCTGTTAATTCGATGGATTTTGTGATGCTCGTAAAAGGACAGACACTGTAGGAGCCGCAGGGGTAGTGTCCCTTAACTGGGGGAAGTTGCCAGAGTGTGTTCTCTTTGCGAACTGCACCTTGTTTAGGTCTGGTGTGTACTAACATGTCTTTTATGTTTTTAGACCTTTTGAAGGCAAACCTAGGAGTCTCAAGAGTGAGGTCTCCTGTGTTGAGAATCTGCCAATGTCTCTTAATAATTTTCTTGAGTTCATTTGAGACAGGAGTGAAAGTTGTCACACAGGTCAGTGGATCATTGCTTAGAGAGCTTCGGGCATTATCCTCCAGAAGGGCCTCTCTATGATTGTTCTGTGCACGTTTCCGTGCCTTGTAGATCTCCTTTGTAGGGTAGCCTCTATCTTTCAGATTTCGAGAAAGAATGTTAGACTCGTTTCTGTAGTCTGTAAGGTTGGTGCAGTTGCGCCTAACCCGCAAAAACTGGCCAAAAGGAAGGTTCAGTCTTAAGGCTCTAGGGTGGTGGCTCGAGAAGAGTAATAGACTGTTCCGGTCCCTGGGCTTCCGATACATTGTAGTATTAATCTTCCCCCCTTCCAATCTGATGGTAAGGTCCAGGAATGCTATTCTGGAATGAGAGGCAGTGATCGTGAAGGTAAGAAACTCATTCAAGGTGTTCAACCAAGTGAAGAACTCCAGGTACAGGTGTGATGTCCCTGTCCAGAGTATGAGGATATCATCAATGAACCTCCTCCACAGTATGATATTGGAGTGGTAAGGGTTCATTGGTCCATTGATGTGTTGTTCCTCAAAATCTGCCATGTAGAGACAGGCCACCGAAGGAGCAAAAGTGCTGCCCATGGATGTTCCCTGGGTCTGGTGATAATGTTGCCCTTTGAACTCAAAGAAATTCTCTGTCACGGCAAGATCAGCACATTCCATGACAAATGAGGGTGGTGTGGGCGAGGTCCATTCTTCCATATTGAGAATCCTCTCAATCACCCCGAGTGTGGCCCTCTGTGGAATGTTGGTATAGAGGGCCTCCACATCGAGGGTGATAAGGAAGTCAATTTGAATGTCCTCCTGCACAATGTCAAGGAGGCGTAGAACGTCCTTAGTGTCTTGGACATAGGAAGGGATCCTCTTCACTAGGGGTTGCAAGAGGTGGTCACAGAATTGTGATAGGGGCTCCAATATCGAGCCTATACCCGAAACAATCGGGCGTCCGGGTACTGGTGTTGTCCCCTTGTGAATTTTGGGGAGGGTGTAAAAATAAGGTACCCTTGGGTCTTTTTTCACAAGGAATTCCGCCTCTTTTTTAGTGATCCAATCTTGACATTGTGCAGATTCCACCAACCCTGTTATGGTGGTTTTTAGTCGTTCCGTGGGGTCAGTTGGGATGGGGGTGTAGTAGCGTCTGTCCCCCAATTGTCTTAGACACTCTGTTTCATAGTCCTTGGTGTCCATTATAACCGTGGCTCCACCCTTATCTGCCTGTTTTATAGTAATGGTTTCATCATTACCCAAGGAGTTGAGTATTTGTATCTCCATATTGGACAGATTGTGGTGTGTCTTGCACGGTCTAAGAGCTCCAATGTCCTTGAGCACAGCCTGCTCATATGTCAGGACTTCGCTAGGTACCATCCCACTGTGTGGCGTAAAAGTCGATGGGTTATGGAGACCTGAGTCAGTACGTATTTCACCGGGTCTACCATCAAAGAAGGCTTTCAATCTGACCTTCCTGAAGAATTTCTGGATTTCACAGTTTAATTCAAAGTTGTCTATTCGGGGGGTCGGTACAAAGCCCAATCCTTTCTGGAGGACTTTTTCTTCTGGTGTTGTAAGTTTTGCCAACTCTTCCGCCTTTCACGTTGCGCTTCTGGTGCTACAAGGGATCGCAGGGGCCCATCTAGGTACAGGGAAGTTTGTGCTTGATACTACAGCCTGCCCGCCCCGGTCCGACTCGGCAATTAGAGCCGTTGAGCGGAGGGCGGACAGGTAAGAGCCAGACACTTCCAAAGGACACTTCCGCTTCCATTAGCGGTTAGCGCTCTAGTCTTCCCTCAGAAAGGGCTATTTAGCCCTGCCCTTGTTTTGAACCCGCAGTGGTCGCCCTTGGGTGCGCCTAAGGACGCGCCTAAGACAATCCCAAGAGAAGCCCGTCTGCGCCCGTCTGCAACAGGACGGGGCTAGGGGCTATGGGCTCTACTCCTGGGAACCTGGGCCAAACTGGGAAGCACGTCATTTGTTACTCTGCCCAGGCACTAAAATACCTACAATCAGCTCCTCTGGTAGACTGCGCCCAAGACTCTTGGCCATGCCCTGAAGGCCCCTTCTCTTGCATTCATTGTCGCTATCAAGTACCTCTTACTTTCTCCCCCGATGGTAGTAAAACCATAGCACCCAGAGGGTCTTGTTCTCAGATATTCACTACCAACTCCTCTATCGGCAGTTCCAGTGAAGAAGCCCCAGTATTAACCGAGTTAAAAAGTTTCCTGTTAAACATTCGCTCCCTACCTAAACACCACCTTGAATTCTGGGACTTGGTAAATACAGTAAAACCAGATATCTGTTTCCTCACGGAAACATGGCTGAAGCCCCATACTGTCCCTGCCATTCCGTTAGGGGTCCCTTTGGGATATGAGGTTCTCAAATTAGACCGCCAAGTTAAAACTGGTGGCGGTATTGCTGTGGTTTATAAAGAAGGATTGAAGGTCTCCTTACTTGACCAGAGAAGCTGCTCTTCAATGGAGACTATGATCTTCAAAATCAGCTCTACCTCTAAAACTCACTGGAAGGGAGCACTTGTATACCGCCCCCACGGGCCAAGTGCGGTCTTTTCGCTCTCCTTAATGGAATTCTTAGCTCCACATTTTAAAGCAAAGGAAGATTTTATTCTTCTTGGAGACCTTAATATCCATGTAGATCTCCCAAGTCATCCAGACACAGTATCTTTACTTTCGGATTTATCCACGCTAGGGCTAGGACTTCAGAACAGCGGGCCTACACACATACGTGGCCATACCCTGGATCTCATTTTCTCCAACTGCTCTAAAATTAAATGCCGGTCACTGACTCCATTAAACTGGTCGGACCACTATATAGTTGAATTTGTATTTCTAGGTCCTGATATACCACCTCAAAAATCTCTCCCTGCAGTCTGGCGACGTCAGTGGCACAAAGTGACACCAGATGGGCTACAGAAGGTATGGAAAGAACCCACCATTTTAGAAATGGACAATGCTGAGCCCGCTCTTACCAAGTTTAATAAAGCCCTCTTAGAGGCGATTGGTTTACTGGCCCCCTTGAAGTTACACAAGCAGTATCCCACCTCTAAACAAGAGGTGTGGTACACTGAAGAGCTCAGAGTGGAGAAGCAGAGGTGCAGAAAGCTTGAAAAAACCTGGAGGAAATCTTACACGGCAGATAGTAAGAAAGTGTACTCTGAGGCATTGTCCACCTATCATAAAAACATAAAACTAGCCAGGAGAAACTGTCTTACCTCACAATTGGCTGAAGCTGGTAATTCGTCCAGAGAACTTTATAAAATCCTACAGTCCTTTGTAAAATCTGTGGCCTGTGAGAGCCCTGATGATTTCTCTCAAGTTTTGTGTGATGATATCTCCCTGTTTTTTGAAAATAAAATAGAATTAATCTATGATAAAATTACAAAGGCTGCGAACTATAGGAGCAATGTCGTCAGCTCTCCTCCTTTGCCATCTATGTATGAATGCACTCCATTTACTAAGTTCCCAGAAGTCAGCCTACCGACTGTCACCTGTCTGCTTAGTCAAGTTAAAACATAATCCCCTAAGGACTCTCTGTCCACGAAAATGGTTGCCTCTTTAGGTACTTTGCTTTCACCCGGCATTCAATCCGTGATTAACCTTTCTCTTAAGGAAGGGCAAGTGCCTCAAGAATGGAAGAAAGCGATAGTGAACCTTATTTGGAAAAACGCAGCCCTGCGATGGTCAGATCTTTCCAACCTCCGCCCTATCTCCCTTCTGCCTTACCTAAGTAAGTTGACCGAGAAGCATGTGAACACCCATCTGTCTAATTATATCGAGGCAGCGGGTGGTCTGGACTACTCGCAATCAGGGTTCCGACCCAATCACAGCACCGAATCAGCCCTCCTCTACGTAACCGACACCATCAGGATGGCACAGGATAGAGGGGCCTCCATAATTCTGGTGGTGTTGGATTTGTCTTTTTGCCTTCAACACGGTGTCACATGATATTCTTCTCGGTCGTCTTCAGAGGGTGGGGATTGGCGGTTCCGTTCTGTCCTGGCTTGAGAGTTTTCTCACGGGCTACTCACAAAGTGTCCGATTGGGCTCCCATTATTCCATCTCTAGGGAGCTCACCAAGGGGGTCCCTCAAGGCTCATGCCTAAGTCCTACACTTTTTAATGTGTATGTGGCCCCCTTGGCTGACATAGTGAGAGAATATGGGTTCACTCCAATATCATACGCTGACGACACCCAGCTGCTGTTTCCATTCCAGACTTTAACACCGGCAATCAAACATGCATTTGCCACTGGTATGAGAGCAGTGTCCGATTGGATGGCCTCCAATTGCCTACAATGTAATGTGGGCAAAACGGAGGTCATGCTTTTCGGGGATGCCCCTCTCCTGTGGTCTCCTGAATGGTGGCCGTCAGACTTAGGACCAGCCCCATGCCCCAAGCAGGTAGTGAAAAAATTTGTGGTACAGCTTGACCAGTCGCTGCTACTAAAAGAACACACAAATCAGGTAACTGGATCTTGTTTCAGGGTCATCGGACTCCTGAGGCGTGTGTTCCCGTTCCTGGCTGACAATCATAGGAAAACGCTGGTCCAGACGCTTGTGGTCAGCAGGCTAGATTACTGCAATGGGCTTCTTATATCTGCCAATAGAGCACAACTTAACAGACTACAGGTGGCCCAGAATACGGCGGCCAGATTGGTTCTTAACGTCTAGCCAGGTCCCCTTCACGCCCTCTCCTGGATAAACTACACTGGCTGCCCATTCGATAGCGGGTCAAGTTTAAAATGTGCTGTGTAATCCATAAATGCCTGTTTGGCTCAGGTCCCAAATATCTGACTGAAAAATGTAATATGTATACACCAGGCCGCTCCCTGCGCTCTAGTAACCAACTGCTGCTCCATGTCCCACGTGTTAAGAGGGCAAGGCAGGGTGGCCGAGCACTGTCCTACAGGGGTCCTACCATCAGGAACGCATTGCCCCCCACTCTGAGGCAAAACACTAATCTCCTAGCCTTTCGGAAGTCTTTAAAGACCTACCTGTTTCTGACAGCCTAAATCCTGCATCTCTCTCATGACTCTGTCTGGCTCTCTGGTAAGAACACTAGCGTGGAGATACCCCTTCGGGGGTCGATTTCCTGCAGTATATAAGCATATAAATAAATACATATAAATAAATTTCATGCAGTTGATACCAGTGGTCGAGCTTATGAGGTTAGAAATAGTTGTCCAATTCAGAAAGAGAAAATGGTTCCCAGAAATGCAGAAGAAGTGTTAGCTGATGAAGTTCTAGGCAGACATCCTAAAGCCCCAGTGTAAACTTGGTAATGCAGTTGTATGTGAAGTGTACAACAAGAAGCTATTGATATTTTACACAATTTCCAACGAGCACATACTAAAATAAGTGTTAAATAAAAGATCAAGATATTGCAAGGACTAGACCCTTGTAGAGTGAGAAAAAATATTGGTTTACAAGGTCATTCTCTGGCTTGTCTTTCTAGAAAAGTGTGTCAAAGTGTTTTTCACCATTTTAGGATGTTAGCAGTACATCATTCTCAAATGAGGAAATTAGTCTGAAGATTGTATTATGCAAAACGTCCAGCATTAAGGTTAAATGAGTTGAACAGTTCTCTTTTAGGTGGATCAGTATCAGATGTGAAGAAGGTTTGTGATGAAATTGAGTTTTGTTACTTTGGTCCTGAACAAGAGAGTGCAGAAACTGATACATTAGTAGAAGAAAATGTGGAAGAGAATGTGAAACATAGCAGTACAAAAAATGTTGAAGAACACATTACAAAGTTTAAGGTAATTTAATGTGAAAGGCCAAATGACATCATTCATGTGACAATATAATGCATCTCCTCACACTTTAATATAACCTCTGTTACACCCAGTGTTAAATACAGAATATAATTTTTTAAACCATTGACACACCAATACTAGTTACTACATACGCACTCACTGATTCCTACGTCTACACACACATTCACTCATTCACCCATACAATCATTCATACATACAATCACTCATCTTTACAACACTATCATATGCACTCATACACCTATACAGACACTCACACTCTGCCACTCATCCATGGAGTTACTCACACACCTAGTCAGTCCTGTAAAGAATCAATCACACTTCCATTTTCTAATCTATACAGTTAAACATAGAGTACCTTACATTTTCAAACATATACTAACACATACTTACTCTCTTATACAATCATTGATACAAGAACACATTGATCTGCACAGAGTCAGACATCTCTCAGCCAGCCACACACACACTCAGTCTCCCATACAAATACTTGGACAATCAATCAATAACCCATATAGTTACTCATATAGCTACTGATCAACACATGCGGCAGTTTACAGAACAACAGACATAATGATGCACAAATTAAGACAGTTTAGTCACTAACCCATGCACTCAGTGAGACATATTTAATCACTCACTCATACAGTCAGTCATGCACCTACTAAATCCTTCATCCAGACACTTATACATCCACTCATTCTTCAATATGTAAGACATATTTAAACTTTACAGAAACATAAAATCACTGGATGTTGTTATCAGTGATGTCATCAGTGATGTCATTTGAGATGTCATCAGTGATGTCATCAGTGATGTCACTGACCATGTCATGAATGATGTAATATGTGACATGATCAGCAGTGGATTGCGGGTGCGCGATATATAGTTAGTACAACTAACTATATATGGAATTTCAATGGTTTTGTGTCAGTAAAAAAAGGTTTTTTAAATGCTAATTCCTAACTATATATGGTCTATAACCTATGGTTTTTTCAGTGAATTTTCAAGGTTTTGTAAATGCTAATTCCTAACTATATAGGGTCTATAACCTATGTTTTTTTCAGTGAATTTCATTGGTTTTTTAAAAGCTAATATCTATAGCTGTAAAATGTATTCTTCTTTAAATCAAAAAATTTATTTTATATGTTTATTATTATTTTTTTTTATTATTATGTTTTGGTTCGCTCCCGGTTCGCGAACCGGGAAGCTTCCCGTTAGCTCAATGTGGTGCCGCGACCCGGTCCGCGAACCAGTAAACGTTCCGTTTGCGCAACTGCCGCGTTAGAAATCAACATCGTGATGCATCGCGGAAGCGCGACGTATCGCGTTGTCGCATAATGCGTCTTATGACGCGCCGCGTTAGCGCACCCGGAAGTGCTCCGGTACGCGAACCGCGGCGCGAAGCGCAGCTCCCCGGAAGCGATCCGGGGCGCGGCGTGAAAGCGCGACATATCGCGTTGCGGCGTAATGCGTCTTATGACGCGCCGCGTTAGCGCACCCGGAAGTGCTCCAGAGCGCGAACCGAGGTGCGAAGCGCAGCTCCCCGGAAGCGATCCGGGGCGCGTTCCGCAGCGCGTAACTTAAGCGTAACAGGTCATGTGACTTGGTAATAAAACTTTTCGTTGGTTCATTTCACTTTTGGTTTCCTAATGATGTAAGGCTAGGTCATGTGACCTAAAAATAACACTTTTCATTGGTTTAGACCTATTTTTTTTCCAAAATGATGAAAACCCCTCCTTCTTTCTTCACTCTGACTTTCATCTTTGTGGGAGGAAGACCCTTTGTGATCACTGAGCAATGGCTTCATTAGTAGCTTCAGCTGGTGCACCCCCACCACCACCTCCTCATAGGAAGAGAGGACCACCTCCACAGTTCATTACCAACACAGAGGAGGAAGAGGATGAAGAGGATGAAGAAGAGGAACAGGAGATACAGGAAACACCATTTTTACAAGAGGAGCACCGGGTATCTCATCATAAAACTAGTTTCATTTGGCAGTTTTTTTCATTTCCTGAAGGACAGAAAAAAGTTAATGCTCGATATGTGACGTGCCTGATATGTAAAGAGGACTTATCTAGAGGCACAGAAAAGAAGTATAGTTACGGCAACTATACTATGCACCGTCACATGCTGAGGTGGCATCCACTAAACTACAGCCGGGCAGAGATGCGTGACCTTCAGGACAATCCACCAACTCCTGTGGCCAGGACATCGTCACAGGTATCTCTGTCGGGGCCAGAGGCACGGGAAACCGTGCCAAACATTCAGGACAACTTTGTCCATATGAAGATTACCTGTTTATATTGTGGTACATTGCTCTCATGTGCCAATATGAGCATTAACTTAATAAACAGAGCATTTGAAAACCACAAGTGCTTTAAACGCCCCAAAAAGTAAATTTTTTTTTTGCTCCTGTTGAGCCCTTTCCAATGCCTGTTTTTGTTGTTTCCCCCCCAAAAAAACCAAAAAAAACATAAAACTGTTAAAAAAATACAAAAAAAAAAAAAAATGTTCAGAAAAAAAAAATATATATATAAAACAACAAAAACATTAAAAAAAGTTCTTTTCAGAAGTACCTCCCCTTTATAAAAAAAATTGCTAGAATGTTTAGCACTCTGGCAAGCTCTATTTCTTTTGGTTCGCTTCCCGGTTCTTCGCTCGCCGGTACGCGAACCGGGAGCGAACCAGAAAAAAAAAAAAAAAAAAAAAGAAGAGTAAGTATAAGGGAAGTAAACAGAGAGTAATGTTAAAACAAAGACAGCTATAGGGACTAAACCAGAGATACTGTTTAATAGATTTATTTACCGAAGAAAAGATGGAAGAGGGTATAATTGTGAAAAAGAAAATAGATAAGGAAGTGAAAGAAAAAAAGGAGAGTAGAAGAATAACAAAGAAGAGTTTCTTAGAGAATGTGAGTGAATGTTCAAAATAAGATTAAAACATGTGGAATAACAGAGAGAAAAAACAGAAAGCAGAAAAGAAGAAGTAACAGAAAAGGAATAATTGAAACAGCAAAGAAATGTAAATAACATAGGGGCATATTATCAACATAGGCAATAAAAGTTTCGCAGCTTTTATTGGCAGAAATGTGTCGCTAAAGCCGCTTTTGCAGCAGAAAACTGCCCCTACAGCCGCTTTTGCAGCAGTTTTCTGCCGATAAAAGCAGCAATAATTTTATTGGCTGTGTTCATAATATGCCCCTTAGTGTCCTTCAACTACACAGAGAAAGCATAATGAACAAGTAGTGAAAGAGTGATCAGTCAGAGACACTAAGAGTAATAGAGACGGAGTGAGTGAACAAGAGTGAGGAACTATGAGGAGAGGGACTGAGAAAAGGAGTGGAAGGAGTAGAGTAAGTAAGTAAGTAATATAGAAAGGAATGAGGGAAGTAGCAAAGGCAGGAAAGTTAGGGTTAAAGAAATGAAGCAGTGGAACTAATAGTAGTTAAATGTGATAGAAATGTAACGAAAAGAGTACAAAACATTTACCTTATAATTGTCGTTAACTTAGTCACTTGTTATTTTTATACTTTCAATCTGTGAAAGAGAGAACAAACATTTGAAAAATATTAAAACATGTATTTAAAAATTAGAAAAGACAAGGGAAAAGATTGAAGGACAAACAGTTTTTCAACAACTTTGACACTTACAGAAGCTTCTGCTTCTCCAGGCCCCCTACACAGTCCTAAAGATATACATTTTAAACTAACAGTATCTTGATGCAGATGAACTGAGGCCTATCTTGGAACATGGTGCATCTTTTGCACTGCTGTTGTCTCACAAAAGTGACGCAATCGCAGCGCAAAAGAGGTGCACAATCATCATAAAACTGTTCCTAACATTTTAAATGATTGTTTCAGGATGGCAATAAGGTGTGTCCTATCCAGACGTTTGTTTCAGGTGAGGCCTACTCAGGGTTGCAGATCAAATTTAGCCTTGTTGAAGAGTACAGAGGAGATAATACATGTGCAGGGCAACCAATAAAGTTCAGACTTCCTCTGTTTCCCTGGAGAGGCCTAAACTTCATCTGCACAATTTGATTCATAATGTTACGAAACACAGGTAATGTATTTGAAAAATATGCAATTTCTTTTGCTCATTTCACAATCACATCACTTGTGTTTCCTTTGGTTAGGTATCTCATTATGCAGATGTAGTCCAGCATATGAAAGAGTATGCACTGAATGCAACAACTTTGACACTTACAGAAGCCTCACCTTCTCCATGCCTCCTACACAGTTCTAAATGTACATCATAAATACAAACAGTACAGAATTAACTATACATGTTAAATGGTTTATTTTTGCTGTTCTCAGAATGTATGAAATTTCACTAAAAACAGTGACTTGAAGGTATTCATCATATAACAGCGGGGAAAAAAAACACAATCAAAATGATTGTGTTTAAAAAACCCATATAACATAACCAATCAGAAATCAAAACTCCTCAAAAGTAACTTACTTTTCATGACGTCGAAGGATGTCCTATGAACAGCTTACACTCGGTTGTGCTGTTTTTTCAGCCCGCCACTTTCTGAAAGAAAAGCTCCATCGTTTTGAAAAATATGTTACATACAATAAATGACTTCTCGCTCTCTACCACACGTTTCCTCAAGGCCAAATCGTGTAAGAGCCATTTATAACTCTTGGAATTCTTGTAAGCAAATCCCGTCATTTTGTATTTCCGCAACTTTCAGAAAGAAAACGTTCAAGATCACTTTCACAATCCTAGACTAGTAATATCTTACCCTTTTTGCTCACTCATGTTCTACATTTCCTATGACACTGATACTGCTTACTATGAAGCAGACTTACACTACCTCTATGACTACTACAATTATTTAATTCTCTACATCACTTTTAATCACAAAGCAATATAAAACAGTAGATAAAATTATATCAACCCCTAGAATCATTATACGCCAGTTACCTACCCTAAATTCTCTTTTCTGAAAACAGAAAGTAAGAATATTTTTTAGTAAAAAGGCAACATTGTATCGTAGTCAAATGGCAATAATTTCCGAAACAGCAATTTTTTTTACATTTTCAATAACCTGTGTAATAAGCGTATCTTGTCAAATAACCATCATGCAATATAATAGCTGCAGTTACAAATCTTCTTCCTAAAATCAACGACTGTGTAGCCACAACATTTGTAATTAAAGTTGAAGACTTACTTTCATCAGGTTTATATAATTGGATTTGTAAAATGACA
Organism: Lissotriton helveticus; assembly: GCF_964261635.1. Taxonomy (NCBI): domain Eukaryota; kingdom Metazoa; phylum Chordata; class Amphibia; order Caudata; family Salamandridae; genus Lissotriton; species Lissotriton helveticus. Next base: position 603,386,244 of record NC_136057.1, read on the forward strand.
TTATAATCAAAAGTTTGGACCAATAATCTAGACAGCATTGCAGACTTACATTCCCTCTACTCCATGTTTTGATTGGCTGCTTGAATTAGCTTATAAAAAGAAACAGTTTTTCTGAACTCATTCAAAGTGCAGTTATTTTTCCATGACGTCAAGTGTTATGGTAAGAAGACCGTTTGCTTTGGTAAATACTCTGTTGTCCTTCAACTAATCTGTGCCCACCACTTTCTGTAAGAAAATCTTCTTTTTTTCCAGGAACTATTGTCTCTGTACTACACTTATCCTCAAGGCCAAATCGTGTAGGAGCCATTAGAACCTCTTGAAATTCCTCAGAGCACATCCCGAGATTCTTTCCCTAAAATTTTGGTTTTAAAAACACCAGGTAAGAATTTTTAAGGTCATACGGCAATTTTTTTTTGAAAGTTAAAACAGAATCGTTGCAGAATGACCAGCCGTTTCTAGACTTTAAATAAGCTGTGTAATGTCCTGATGTTATTGAAGGACCGTCATGATATATAATTGCTGCAGTTACAAAAGTCCTTCCTGATATTGACAACTGCGAAGCTACAAAATTTTTAATTAAAGTTGTCAATTTTGTTCCATCAGCCCTACATCGTTGGAACATTAAAATGACATACTGGCCATATGTTCGTATAAATAATGTTGACATCATTTCAGATTTACATTGGCTACACTCCATGTTGTGATCAGCTGCTGTTACTAGCTTATTAAAGGACACTGATTTACTGTCTGGCAAAGTTAAATATATAAATCTTTCTGAGTCTACACTAGTAGTACTTGATACCCTACAGTTCTCGCAGTCATGCTGCCATTGATAAGAAAGCCCAAACAGGTGATCTACATCTACACCTTCAGCATGCAATACATCAAGCATATACATTAAAAACTCCTGACAATCTTGCTGAATATTTTGAGAGAATTGTGTTTGACCTGAACATCTGTCTAACAGATTTCGAATTTTAGACACACTTTCTATTTTTGTTCTATCAGTGCTACATTTCTCTAACACAGAATTTAACAAACTGCAAAATCTGTGATCCGAATTGACCACAATCTCTTCTTTTACATTTTCTAGAGAAAACAAAACATTAACCACTACATTAGCATAGCAGTTGACACCAGAACTGTTTTCAAATTGAAAACCAACAACATCTTCAACAGAATCCTTTTTCTTTCTGCTTATAATTTCAGGTTCATCAACTTTTCGTCTTTTTGGTACAACCTCCCTAGCATTGGTCACATTTCTTCGTTTCCGGCCTACCACACGTTTCTCAAACAAAGGATATTGAGGCAAATGTGGCGCATACTCTCTTCTTAACCTATTGTATTCCTTAACACAATCTAGATCCGCACAAATGTTTGTGACATCACACTCAATCAAGTACAATCCCGATAAAGTTCTAACTCTTGACAATGCCACATATGCCATACCCTCCTTGAACACAGAACTGCCAATATTCACCAATGCACTGTCTACACTTAAACCTTGTGATTTATGGATTGTCACCGCATATGCCAAGCAAACAGGAAACTGCTTACGGCGAACATATAAGTCTTTTACAAGCAAAAATCTAGCAGAACAACGACCATTTAGCTGTACTTCCTCAATGCCATCAAATTTAATTTTTAAAAATTCAATTCCATCTCTATTTCTGTATTTCACAAAATCAACAACATTACCCATTGATCCATTTACCAGACCTCTTTCAACATGTAAATTCCTTCTTAAAATTATACGGCAATTTAAGCACACATTCAGAGTCTTTTCAAAACCTGCAGTTTTAGATATAGTCTTCTCTAATGAATCCAATTTTGTTTTCAAATTCTCAGACAAAATAATAGTTGATCCCATATGCTCTACTCTGTCAATAGCTTCCAGTTTCACAATCTCTTGGTTTTCTAAATACAACATTTTGTTGTTGAAGATGGCACATTCTGCAAGAGTTGGCATCAAACATATTCCAGATTTCTTCTCAGTAATTTTCTGAAAAATATTCTCAGGCACAACGTCTTGTTCTGGATATAAATTTGACAGTAATCGTGCATGTAAAGCTTGTTTCCCATGCTCGGTCACTTTTCCAATTCTAACATCTTGTAGAATATTCTTGTAAACTTCATCCTTCGCCTGACGCATATTTTCATGCAGTTCAGCATAATTGAAGTTTAACCATATATTGACGTTGCCAATGCTCCCTAGGCACTTACTGGTATCTTCATGCGTGAGCATTTTGAACACAGGTTGTCCTTTCACTGGTGTCAGCTGCAGAAGATCTCCGAAAACAATGATGTGTTTGCCACCAAATAACACATCATACTCTGTTTTAAGAACTTCTTGCATTCTCAAATGCACAAAGGCAAGCATGACATTGGAAACCATGCTTACTTCATCAATGATAAGAAGTTTCATTTTCCTCAAGACTCTTGAAACTTCACAACAAGCATCTCCAGATAACTTGTGGTATTGTAATTTGTTATCATGCTCCACTGGCAGCATCAGTAGACGATGCAAAGTAATACCTTTAATGTTATGTGCTGCCAGTCCAGTTGGAGCGGTGACAACACAAGACAGCGATGACTCAGTCCTTTCCTTCAAATAACATGAAATTGCTTTAATGAGGAAACTCTTTCCAGTTCCCGCTTCTCCACTCACGTACAGTCGGACAGGCTTCAACGATGTACATGAGCACTCTTTCTTCTCATGACTTAATCCATGATCAATTTGCTTGGTAACTTCGTCATATATTTTCCTCTGCTCAACGTTGAGTTGTCTTTCCAAGTCTTCTAAGTTAACCGCATCCTCCTGAGCATGTGCCATGGCTCTTTCCACTTCATTCATGGCAGTGGCAGCTTCATTTTCGATAACAGGTCCTCCTAGTGGATCCTGACTCAATGAAACAGAACTCTGACTGTCCTGAGAACTGTCTCTGGCAATCTCGGCTGCAATCGTTGCTTCCTGCTCGATTTCTGCATTCAACATTTGTACATATTTGGGAAAAGCAGGACATTCTATGGTCTCCTTGGCAGCAGTGAAAGAGTCTTCATAACAGAGGAAATCTCCAAGCAGTTCCTCTTCTGCACGCCAAGGCTTGAAAAGTTGCAAAAGTGCTAAATAGAAAAACTCCTTTTTTTCAGGAGATTCGCCACTCAATTTTCGATGGTTTACCAAGTGGCATTTTCTTTGCTTGACCAGACATCCCTCACTTCCAATTACAGCATACACTCCTTTATCAATATCTTCTTTGATGTTCCTCTTGAATATGTAATTTTGTAGAACCTCATACAGACAAACATTCTCGAGGTGACTGCTTCGATTTGGATAATATGTATCCAACATGTTGGTCTTCAAAATGTCGGTACTGTTTGGCTCCTTTTCCGCCAAATACTCAATTTCCCGCACAGGTTTCAGAACTCGATTACGCGTTGCAGCAAGACCAAGACTCGCCCAAACGATACTCCTAGATTTGGCATAGAGACTTGCTGAAGACAACCGGTCAGAACATTCGTAAGCTCCGATTTCTCGATGCGACAACATCTTCAGACTGAAACTGTACAACTTCTTACTGAGGCTCTTTTCATGGGAAATGTCCTCCCACATATCCTTCAATTCTGTCTTTTCTTTTTTGGTGATGTAAGATGTCACATACCGAGCCACAGCCATACAGTTATCAGCCACAAACTGTATATCCATGTTAGCATTCCACATGGACAAAATCACTGGGTTGTAGTCGTTGATGTACTTGGACTCTTCGCTCCTCTTCAAATTGTATGTGTTTTTAGGTGATTTCCTTGTCACATTATGTCGCAGCGAAGACATCAAACTGTTCACTCTTCCTTTAGAAATCACCGGTCGTGGAAAGGCGAAACGACATTTGGTGTAGAACTTGTCCTTGTTTCTGAATTTACGACGACAGTACTTTCCGCAACGATGGCTTTGGAAGCGTATAACTTGTTCTCTTAGGCTTTTGTCCTCCTTTGCATTTGGAACAGCACATGTAGAATACTGTTCTATGAAACTCATCACTAGTCTTCTGGATCTGTTCCAAATTTAGGTGCATCCTTGATCCACAGCAGCATATGTATATGAGGAGCACCTCTTGCTTGGTACTCCTTTCTCCAGAAGAAATCCAACACCTCTCCAAGAGGTGGATTCTTCTTATTCATGATGAAAGACATCATAGCTTCAAATCTATGATTGAAGTACCTGCATACATTCACTGGATCCAAAGAGCACAGTTCTCCGGGTGTCTTGAATCCGATGTTTTCGATGTTTCCAGTTGCCTCTCGTAGAAATTCAAGTAAGTCTTCCCAGCCATACTCGGCACAGCTCAGAGTGAGGAACCATGTGGGAGTTCCTAAGTTCCTCAGCATACATTTTAAATCACCATGACGACGGTACCAGTACTCATTAGTACCACGCTGACACGCCATGAGATTAATCAGGTGACAATCCAAAATACTGTCTTGGACATTGACTTTATCCATAAAGTCACTTGCCGAGATGTTTTGCATGTGTATACCACTTTTCAAGATGTGGTTCACTGCATATGACAGTCCAGACAGATCGCTTTCAAACAGGAGATGAAACAAATAGGGAATGCATTGTCGAAACCTAGCATCTTCTGCATACAATCGTAAAGTCCGGTATTCAGAAGCAGGAATTTGATGAGGTCGCTCATCATATCTTCCTCCTTGACCTGTTGGAAATAGCTGTGGGAAACACCGAGCTTCCAAACTTTCCTCCCAGACACTAATGGGACTCCCTTTAGCTTGTTTCATTTGAAACAACTCAATAGCATTCCCCATGACTTCCTTGGAATGCAAAGGATGAACACTATAATGTTCATATATTTCTTCACTTTTAGAGGGTTCTACTTTCTCAATTTGACCAGCACACAAATCGCTATCCTCTTCCTCACTTACTTCCTCTTCTGCAACATATACATTCTTATAGTACTTATTATTTTTTTTCAAATACAATGTTGCCTTTTTTACTTTCCTAACATCCACTAAATCTTGCCATATTTTTTTATTCTTTGTCGGAACCCCATTAACTAAGATAACCAGAGGTTCCTCTTCCACTTTTTCTACTCCAATTGTGTTAATGTTTTTCTTCAAATCTAGAGGCAAATAAACAACTCTTCCCTTTAATCCTCTCTGTAAATCTGATGGAGGCAATTTCCCTGTCTTTGGCTCCATTCTTACAATAGCCTGAAAGGGATGGATACTTTGAATCAAAATAGATTCATAAGTATTTAAATCCTTCAATTCAGAAGGAATCTCAACCAATTCCAGATTATTATGAACCGCTCTAGCAGGCATCTGGTTTTGATTTAATTGGTTACAACAATAAGTACACACACGTTGATCCGATCCCAAATCAAAACAATTTTCTACCATCAAGTATGTAGCGAAATACTTCCATTCACTATTATTTTCCCTTTCACTTCTTGCATATAAATCCACTAACTTAGTCTGATTCTTATAATAAGTGCGTCGACAACACACACAAGTGAAATTAGGCCTCACACTTGATTTCACCTGAAACGTGGCAATTTCCTTCTGAAAATTATCTGTACTGGAAACCTGTACACTATCTTCCACATTACCCTCTTCTTCTGGGTCAATTTCAACATTCTCCTCTTTACTTCCAAAGTAACAAAACTCAATTTCTTCACACATATTCTTCACCTCTATTTCAGAACCATGCAAAAGAGCAGCGCATAATTGTTTAAGCATAACTGCTGGACTCTTAGCATAATACAACATTCTAACTAATTTCCTCACTTTATTATGATGCACTGCTAGCATCCTGAAATGATGAAAAACACTCTGGCATACTCTCCTGGAAAGACAAGCCAGTGAATGACCATGCAAACCTGTCACTTCTCTCACTCTGCAAGGATCTAATTCTTGCAACAACTTCATTTTCTGCTTCAAACTTTTCTTATTAAATGTCCGTACAAAATCACAAAGCAAATTGATGGAATCCTGTCGCACACTGCAAATACTACTACACTTCCAGGTGTACACAGGTCCCTTAGGACGTCTTCCTAAAACCTCATTACCGAACATCTCTTCTGCCTCTGTTGTCACAAGTTTTTCTTTTTCAACTGGACAACCATCTTTCACCTCATAAGCTCGACCGCTGGTGTCAACTGCATGCACCAAATCATTATCCTGGAAATAACTCTCCTCATTGAAAAATGCCTCACAACTTGAACTATGCATCCATTCTCCGGAAAAAATTTCACAAAAATTACTACGATTAACTATTCTCTTCCATCTACTATTTCTTTTGAAATCATAAATTGCCTTGTTTAGCTTCCTAATTCTATTGATTATCAAAATAAATAACTTTCGTTTAATTTCAAATGCCTGATCAATAACTTTCTCAACTTTTTTTTTTCTCTTATAAAAAACCACTTTCTGTTGACCTTTCTTAATATTTTTTAACAAATTGCCAATTATCCTGTTGCGGAACATTCGTTTACGAATGTCCCTAAACTGTTGTTTCCTTCTACTATCATGCACAGAGTTATCTCTTGCTCCAGCAGTAACATTTTTGATTGGCCTTTCCTTTCCGTTTAAATTGCTTCTCTTTTTCTGGACAAAAACATTTTCTGTAGTACTACTTTTTTTTCTAGAAATGTTTCTTATGAATGTTTTCGTGGTCTTACCCGGTGCTTTCTTGGTGACTTGACGATTTTTTATTGTAGAGGACTGCTGCTGTAAATGATGGACCTGCTGTCTTTGACGTTTTGTAGCCTTTCTCATTCTCTCTTTAGTTGGCATTCTCAAAATTTGAAATGATCTGCAGTTGAATCTGTGGTAAAATATAATAAAAAATGTTATTAACCACTATTACCAAACAGTAAATCAATAACAGTCATCAAAAACTTAACACACTACTTAACATTTTTACATATAATATTTTTTAGTGCTTTGGCAAATTTAGAATACAGAAATAGCAGAAAAGAATTGGAATTCTTCTTCATTTTACCTGTCTTGTTTTATATGTGAATCTGATCTAATTTTATGAGCATATTTTAATATTTTATTGAAGACACTACACATAACCTGTTTTTGAAGGTGTGTTTAATTTAAAATTAAACAGTTTACATTTTTACTTTTCATTTATTGTAAACTTTAAAAATAAATGTTTATAGTTCCATAGGCTCAAGCAGGTCAGCTTCCCACCCTATGTCATACAATTCTGACAAATCGGCATCCTCATCATATTCTTCATCATCCTCAGGATTTAAATCATCCAAGGGATCTACTTCCACTGACGTTTCAATTACAGGTTCAATGATGAGGTCGAGATCAACTGATTGCTGATTGTCATTCATGTTGATGTTGTCGTTATCTTTAAAGAAAGAGAACAACAATGAGATGTTGCAGAGTAAGAGACAAATCTCAGAGATTATAATAGTACCAGTTAATGTGCACCGCTGCTCTGCCACCCATAGTGTGCCGCATTTAGAATGTGGAGCACCATTGAGCAAAAACAGCACAGATGCGTCACACATCTGTGCCGCAAAAGCAGCACATTGCAGGAATCACGTCATAAGCGCGACATGTCTACTGCAATGCACAGGAGGAAGCCTCACATTGCATGGTGCATCACTTCTTATGCCTGTTTCAAACAGGCGTAAGGATTTGATTCAACAATGCTATAAAGCTGACTCAGTGAAATCTTCTAAATTTCACTGTGTTAGTTTTACAGGGCTTTCATGCAAATTAATGCATACCTTGCAACAAAACACTTATATGAAAACTGACGCAGGTTTCATGTGGCACAGGACTTTACAGCATGACACATCTGCCTAGATGCATCAAGTTGTAAATATGTCGCCACATAGCAAATGTTTTGCACCGCCGCTGCGTCACAAAAGTGACGCACAGTGACGCAAAAGAGTCATACACCTATCATAAATCTGTCCCTAACATGTTAAATGATTGATTCAGGATGACATTAAGGTGTGGCCTATCCAGAGGTTTGTTTAAGGTAAGGCCTACTCAGGGTTGCAGATTACATTTACGCTTGTTGAAGAGTATAGAGGATATAATACATGTGAAGACCTACCAATGAAGTAAGTCATGTCCACTTCACTCTTGAACAAAGGCCAGACCTCTTCTGTGTTTGTGGACAGACCTAAACCTCATCTGCACAATGTCATTCATAAACTTAGGAAACACAGGTGATGTAATTGAAAAATGTGGAGTTTCTTTTCCTCATTTCACAATCACATCACCTGTGTTTCCTTTGCTTATGTATCTCATAGTGCAGATGGACTCTAGCATATCAAAGAGTACACATAAGTTGAGCAGTGAATACAACAATTTTGATATTTAGAGAAGATTCAGCTTCTTATCTTGTTGGAGATGAAATGAGGCCAGTCTTGCAACATGGTGCATCTTTTGCATCACTGCTGCATCGGTTTCATGTGGCACGGGACTTTACAGCATGACACATCTGCCTAGATGCATCAAGTTGTAAATATGTCACCACATAGCAAATCTTTTGCACCGCCGCTGCGTCACAAAAGTGACGCACAGTGACGCAAAAGAGGCATACACCTATCATAAATCTGTCCCTAATATTTTAAATGATTGATTCAGGATGACGATAAGGTGTGCCCTATCCAGAGGTTTGTTTGAGGTGAGGCCTACTCAGGGTTGCAGATGAAATTTACGCTTTTTGAAGAGTACAGAGGAGATAATACATGTGAAGCCCTACCAATGAAGTAAGTCATGTCCACTTCACTCTTGAACAAAGGCCAGACCTTTTCTGTGTCCGTGGACAGACCTAAACCTCATCTGCACAATGTCATTCGTAAACTTAGGAAACACATGTGATGTAATTGAAAAATGTGGAGTTTCTTTTCCTCATTTCACAATCACATCACCTGTGTTTCCTTTGCTTAGGTATCTCATAGTGCAGAAGGAGTCTAGCATATCAAAGACTACGCAGAAGGTTACAACTGTATGGAACATGGCTATGTAAGTCAAAAAATCTAAATCTAAATTTGCCAAGCACACATGGGGGCGTATTTACAAGGACCTTGCACCACAGGGAAAGGTCTTAAATTAAAATGGGAAAAATAACATCAGAGAGACTCAAAGGCCTTATAAATATGCCCCAAGCAACCTATGAAGCTCTAGCATTACATATCAAGAAACCTAATTGATTTCAAAAATCGTTTTTAAACACATCATCTAAATAAATTATATACCTACATTCATCAGGAAGTGACTTAAAATGCCCTAAGACACATGAAAGCGTTTTTTTTTAAGCCCTTGCTCCATTTTTAGATCACTTTTAACATGGCTATGTAAGTCAAATAATCAAGATCTAAATTTGCCAAGCACAGATGGGGGCGTATTTACAAGGACCTTGCACCACAGGGAAAGGTCTTAAATTAAAATGGGAAAAATAACATCAGAGAGACTCAAAGGCCTTATAAATATGCCCCAAGCAACCTATGAACCTCTAGCATTACATATCAAGAAACCTAATTGATTTCAAAAAACGTTTTTAAACACAACTTGTAAAGCAATTATATTCATACATTCATGGGGAAGTGAGTTAAAATACCCTAAGACACATGAAAGCATTTTTGTAAGACCCTTGCACTTTTTTTGCATCACTTTTAACATGGCTATGTAACACAAAGAAACAAAATCTATTTGTAAAACACTTGACACAAAGCAACATTTTAAATACACAACTTTCTTCATAATTTTCTCCCTAAACCATACTATTTTCTACCTAAATTAAATGAATCTTTTCTCACCTTAGCAAATACTTTATGAGTTTCAAAACAGTCTCAGAAACACACCAAATTGTCTTTAGCAGAGCAAAAGGTATGCACTCCAGAGTCTGCAGCTATGAAAAGCACAGAAATGCTGTAACTCATCACACATATCTCTCATGTCACCCAATCAAAACTCTTCCCTCACTTTTTTCAAATCAACACCCTTCCCCCCTCTGGCTTTTTTGCATAGCAACCACCTCCTGAAAGACCTCTCATGTTTGCAAGTTCACACAACAATGTTTCAATTGAACTCTGAACTCTCAGTGCACCTGCATATCCAGTGCAATCTTTCATTAAATGTTTTTTTCTTGACCATTCAAATTACACCTTTCAAACAACACATCCATGCACCCTAACTTTCTGTTTTCAGCAATCAAAATCCACCAATCACTGCTACTGCTTCTTTAACACAGAAACTCCACAGTTTTTTTCATTTTAAACTCTTATTTTTTCAACTCCCATTTCATTGCCACACTTCATCTGACTGCAGCAGAACCTCCTCTCACCATGTTTTCTGTCTGGATTGTTGGGCATAGTTATATCTACTGGGCTCAAAGGTATGCTGAGAACAGAAATTTACCTAACCTCAATTTACAAGATGTGGAAATTAAGTGGTTTGGCCACAGAGGATTAAAATGTCACCAATTGATACCATTGGTGAAAACCTTTATGCATTTGCCTAAACCTGACCTGTTAATTGTGCACTGTGGAGGAAATGACTTGGGCACTTTGACTGGTGTAGGTCTGGAAATGCTTTTAAAGGACACCTTTGAGCAATTGATGGCACTTTTTCCTCAAACTGCCTTGGTATATTCAAATATATGCCAAAGACAGAAATGGAGGTGGTTGAACCAATTTTGTCCACAAATTGAGAAGTCGAGGAAGCATGTAAACAAATCTGTTTCAGCTTACATGAGAGACCATGGAATGGGCTCCATGTACAACAATAACTTGCGTTGCTACATGCAAGATATCTACAGAGGAGATCGAGTTCACTTCTCAGATGAGGGCAACAGAGTTTTCATTTTGAATTTAAGACTGTGCATTGGTACCTACTTATAAGTACCTAAATGTACCATAAACCCAAAAGCTCTTCTCAGAGCTACCCTACATCTGATCACTCACAATTATTATTTTACTCTAACTTTTTTCACAAATTTTCAACAAAGTACGCTCCCCGGAGCGCTACCCGGTACGCGAACCGGAAGCTAACCACGCGAAATTTTTAAAAAAAATGTTTTTTTTCCGCACATATGGGCCTCCTCAGCCACCCTCAGAAAACCTAGGGGGTCAAGATACGTCTACCGTGCCCCCTTCTACCCATTCTGAACATTATTTGCCCTCCATCTTGTATCTTAATTCGACCGAAACACAAAACGGTGGACTCCCGTAACGCTGCCGGTTCGCGTACCGGGGCGCTCACTGGGAAGCGCTCCATCAAAAAAAGTGGGAAAGTAATTTACAGAAGAAACCCTGGAGACACTTTCACCAAATATAGATTAGCTCATACTACATACCAATCCCTACCATTTTCACAAATTTGGTTGGAATTCCATTTAGCCATTTAGCCTGTAGACCTCTCTAAATGCCCTGAGGTAAATTACTTCACAAAACACATCTGAAGTGTTGGAATTGACAACCAATTAAAATGTTACTTTCATTTTCTATTTTTTTTTACCTGACATTTGATTGGTTATGTACCTGAAAATATATAAAGGAAGAGAAGGAAACCCAGCCATTTTGACTACTACTTCCTGGTGTACATTTCAATAGGATTTTCACTAATAACTTCAACTTTTTTTGAAAGGTAAGTTGTTATTTTAAAAAACTGAAGTATATTGTGCACTTTAAGTTAATATGGTAAACTTTTTCTGATAGTTATATACTATCCCTCTGTAGTAGTTATAGATTTAGATAGACTTCTCTGTTATAGTTATGGATGGACTTAGGCTTCTCTTGTATAATTATGAATTTACTTACGTTAAATCACATACACTTTTTTATATTCCTACTTCCACTCTGATACTATACACTGCCCAAAGATAAATTCACTGTTAAAAACTGCCAATCTAAAATTAATCCCAACAGTGCCCTATCTCTACTAATATATATTTTTTTAATGCAAATTTCAGACAAAATGGAAGGCGAACAGAAAGTTTCATTTGAAATTGTCCTTTCAGAGACCAACCAAGAAATCATTGATCCAAATGACATTGAATTTATGGATGAAACTTGGGACCAAGAACTACTGCAATGTGTGCAATCAGTAGATGTCCTCCTTGAAAATTACAAGCTATGTTCAATGAAAATAACGACATTTCAGACAGTGAAATGTTAGACATTTTATTAAATTTTGAAACACAATCACAATAATAAATAATTGCTTAAAAAATAAAGAAATAAAAAAAAATCAACAAAACAAACAATCAATTAACATACAATATTTGAAAAGTCTATCATTCTTTTTTCCTTATAGTACGCTCCCCAGAGCGCTTCCCGGTGCGCGTACCGTGCGCTCCCCACGCAAAAAAAACAATTTTTTTTTTTTTTTTTTTGCCCCGCGGGGCCCTTTTAAAGCCTCCACATCAAACCTAGGGGGTCAGGGAGGATCTACTATGCCCCCTTATGGTCATTTCCCCCTTTGTTTTTGCCTCCTCTTGTCTCTCGATCCTACCGAGAGACAAGATGGCGGCCGCTCCGGACTGTTTAGAATGTTGACAGACACCGGAGAGCCAATCAGCTTCGCTACGCGAAGTTCCGTTACGCGTGATGTCATCAGTGATGTCATTTGAGATGTCATCAGTGATGTCATTTGAGATGTCATCAGTGATGTCATCAGTGATGTCATTTGAGATGTCATCAGTGATGTCATCAGTGATGTCACTGACCATGTCATGAATGATGTAATATGTGACATGATCAGCAGTGGATTGCGGGTGCGCGATATATAGTTAGTACAACTAACTATATATGGAATTTCAATGGTTTTGTGTCAGTAAAAAAAGGTTTTTTAAATGCTAATTCCTAACTATATATGGTCTATAACCTATGGTTTTTTCAGTGAATTTTCAAGGTTTTGTAAATGCTAATTCCTAACTATATAGGGTCTATAACCTATGGTTTTTTCAGTGAATTTCATTGGTTTTTTAAAAGCTAATATCTATAGCTGTAAAATGTATTCTTCTTTAAATCAAAAAATTTATTTTATATGTTTATTATTATTTTTTTTTATTATTATGTTTTGGTTCGCTCCCGGTTCGCGAACCGGGAAGCTTCCCGTTAGCTCAATGTGGTGCCGCGACCCGGTCCGCGAACCAGTAAACGTTCCGTTTGCGCAACTGCCGCGTTAGAAATCAACATCGTGACGCATCGCGGAAGCGCGACGTATCGCGTTGTCGCATAATGCGTCTTATGATGCGCCGCGTTAGCGCACCCGGAAGTGCTCCGGTACGCGAACCGCGGCGCGAAGCGCAGCTCCCCGGAAGCGATCCGGGGCGCGGCGTGAAAGCACGACGTATCGCGTTGCGGCATAATGCGTCTTATGACGCGCCGCGTTAGCGCACCCGGAAGTGCTCCGGAGCGCGAACCGAGGTGCGAAGCGCAGCTCCCCGGAAGCGATCCGGGGCGCGTTCCGCAGCGCGTAACTTAAGCGTAACAGGTCATGTGACTTGGTAATAAAACTTTTCATTGGTTCATTTCACTTTTGGTTTCCTAATGATGTAAGGCTAGGTCATGTGACCTAAAAATAACACTTTTCATTGGTTTAGACCTATTTTTTTTCCAAAATGATGAAAACCCCTCCTTCTTTCTTCACTCTGACTTTCATCTTTGTGGGAGGAAGACCCTTTGTGATCACTGAGCAATGGCTTCATTAGTAGCTTCAGCTGGTGCACCCCCACCACCACCACCACCTCCTCATAGGAAGAGAGGACCACCTCCACAGTTCATTACCAACACAGAGGAGGAAGAGGATGAAGAAGAGGAACAGGAGATACAGGAAACACCATTTTTACAAGAGGAGCCCCGGGTATCTCATCATAAAACTAGTTTCATTTGGCAGTTTTTTTCATTTCCTGAAGGACAGAAAAAAGTTAATGCTCGATATGTGACGTGCCTGATATGTAAAGAGGACTTATCTAGAGGCACAGAAAAGAAGTATAGTTACGGCAACTATACTATGCACCGTCACATGCTGAGGTGGCATCCACTAAACTACAGCCGGGCAGAGATGCGTGACCTTCAGGACAATCCACCAACTCCTGTGGCCAGGACATCGTCACAGGTATCTCTGTCGGGGCCAGAGGCACGGGAAACCGTGTCAAACATTCAGGACAACTTTGTCCATATGAAGATTACCTGTTTATATTGTGGTACATTGCTCTCATGTGCCAATATGAGCATTAACTTAATAAACAGAGCATTTGAAAACCACAAGTGCTCTTTTTTTTTGCTCCTGTTGAGCCCTTTCCAATGCCTGTTTTTGTTGTTTCCCCCCCCAAAAACCCAAAAAAACCATAAAACTGTTCAAAAAATACAAAAAAAAAATAAATGTTCAGAAAAAAATATATATATAAAACAACAAAAACATTAAAAAAAGTTCTTTTCAGAACTACCTCCCCTTTTTAAAAAAAATTGCTAGAATGTTTAGCACTCTGGCAAGCTCTATTTCTTTTGGTTCGCTTCCGGGTTCGCTCGCCGGTACGCGAACCGGGAGCGAACCAAAAAAATTTTTTAAAAAAAAAGAAGAGTAAGTATAAGGGAAGTAAACAGAGAGTATTGTTAAAACAAAGACAGCTATAGGGACTAAACCAGAGATACTGTTTAATAGATTTATTTACCGAAGAAAAGATGGAAGAGGGTATAATTGTGAAAAAGAAAATAGATAAGGAAGTGAAAGAAAAAAAGGAGAGTAGAAGAATAACAAAGAAGAGTTTCTTAGAGAATGTGAGTGAATGTTCAAAATAAGATTAAAACATGTGGAATAACAGAGAGAAAAAACAGAAAGCAGAAAAGAAGAAGTAACAGAAAAGGAATAATTGAAACAGCAAAGAAATGTAAATAACATAGGGGCATATTATCAACATAGGCAATAAAAGTTTCGCAGCTTTTATTGGCAGAAATGTGTCGCTAAAGCCGCTTTTGCAGCAGAAAACTGCCGCTACAGCCGCTTTTGCAGCAGTTTTCTGCCGATAAAAGCAGCAATAATTTTATTGGCTGTGTTCATAATATGCCCCTTAGTGTGCTTCAACTACACAGAGAAAGCATAATGAACAAGTAGTGAAAGAGTGATCAGTCAGAGACACTAAGAGTAATAGAGACGGAGTGAGTGAACAAGAGTGAGCATCTATGAGGAGAGGGACTGAGAAAAGGAGTGGAAGGAGTAGAGTAAGTAAGTAAGTAATATAGAAAGGAATGAGGGAAGTAGCAAAGGCAGGAAAGTTAGGGTTAAAGAAATGAAGCAGTGGAACTAATAGTAGTTAAATGTGATAGAAATGTAACGAAAAGAGTACAAAACATTTACCTTATAATTGTCGTTAACTTAGTCACTTGTTATTTTTATACTTTCAATCTGTGAAAGAGAGAACAAACATTTGAAAAATATTAAAACATGTATTTAAAAATTAGAAAAGACAAGGGAAAAGATTGAAGGACAAACAGTTTTTCAACAACTTTGACACTTACAGAAGCTTCTGCTTCTCCAGGCCCCCTACACAGTCCTAAAGATATACATTTTAAACTAACAGTATCTTGATGCAGATGAACTGAGGCCTATCTTGGAACATGGTGCATCTTTTGCACTGCTGTTGTCTCACAAAAGTGACGCAATCGCAGCGCAAAAGAGGTGCACAATCATCATAAAACTGTTCCTAACATTTTAAATGATTGTTTCAGGATGGCAATAAGGTGTGTCCTATCCAGACGTTTGTTTCAGGTGAGGCCTACTCAGGGTTGCAGATCAAATTTAGCCTTGTTGAAGAGTACAGAGGAGATAATACATGTGCAGGGCAACCAATAAAGTTCAGACTTCCTCTGTTTCCCTGGAGAGGCCTAAACTTCATCTGCACAATTTGATTCATAATGTTACGAAACACAGGTAATGTATTTGAAAAATATGCAATTTCTTTTGCTCATTTCACAATCACATCACTTGTGTTTCCTTTGGTTAGGTATCTCATTATGCAGATGTAGTCCAGCATATGAAAGAGTATGCACTGAATGCAACAACTTTGACACTTACAGAAGCCTCACCTTCTCCATGCCTCCTACACAGTTCTAAATGTACATCATAAATACAAACAGTACAGAATTAACTATACATGTTAAATGGTTTATTTTTGCTGTTCTCAGAATGTATGAAATTTCACTAAAAACAGTGACTTGAAGGTATTCATCATATAACAGCGGGGAAAAAAAAACACAATCAAAATGATTGTGTTTAAAAAACCCATATAACATAACCAATCAGAAATCAAAACTCCTCAAAAGTAACTTACTTTCCATGACGTCGAAGGATGTCCTATGAACAGCTTACACTCGGTTGTGCTGTTTTTTCAGCCCGCCACTTTCTGAAAGAAAAGCTCCATCGTTTTGAAAAATATGTTACATACAATAAATGACTTCTCGCTCTCTACCACACGTTTCCTCAAGGCCAAATCGTGTAAGAGCCATTTATAACTCTTGGAATTCTTGTAAGCAAATCCCGTCATATTGTATTTCCGCAACTTTCAGAAAGAAAACGTTCAAGATCACTTTCACAATCCTAGACTAGTAATATCTTACCCTTTTTGCTCACTCATGTTCTACATTTCCTATGACACTGATACTGCTTACTATGAAGCAGACTTACACTACCTCTATGACTACTACAATTATTTAATTCTCTACATCACTTTTAATCACAAAGCAATATAAAACAGTAGATAAAATTATATCAACCCCTAGAATCATTATACGCCAGTTACCTACCCTAAATTCTCTTTTCTGAAAACAGAAAGTAAGAATATTTTTTAGTAAAAAGGCAACATTGTATCGTAGTCAAATGGCAATAATTTCCGAAACAGCAAATTTTTTTACATTTTCAATAACCTGTGTAATAAGCGGATCTTGTCAAATAACCATCATGCAATATAATAGCTGCAGTTACAAATCTTCTTCCTAAAATCAACGACTGTGTAGCCACAACATTTGTAATTAAAGTTGAAGACTTACATTCATCAGGTTTATATAATTGGATTTTTAAAATGACATTATAATCAAAAGTTTGGACCAATAACCTAGACAGCATTGCAGACTTACATTCCCTCTACTCCATGTTTTGATTGGCTGCTTGAATTAGCTTATAAAAAGAAACAGTTTTTCTGAACTCATTCAAAGTGCAGTTATTTTTCCATGACGTCAAGTGTTATGGTAAGAAGACCGTTTGCTTTGGTAAATACTCTGTTGTCCTTCAACTAATCTGTGCCCACCACTTTCTGTAAGAAAATCTTCTTTTTTTCCAGGAACTATTGTCTCTGTACTACACTTATCCTCAAGGCCAAATCGTGTAGGAGCCATTAGAACCTCTTGAAATTCCTCAGAGCACATCCCGAGATTCTTTCCCTAAAACTTTGGTTTTAAAAACACCAGGTAAGAATTTTTAAGGTCATACGGCAATATTTTTTTTGAAAGTTAAAACAGAATCGTTGCAGAATGACCAGCCGTTTCTAGAATTTAAATAAGCTGTGTAATGTCCTGATGTTATTGAAGGACCGTCATGATATATAATTGCTGCAGTTACAAAAGTCCTTCCTGATATTGACAACTCTGAAGCTACAAAATTTTTAATTAAAGTTGTCAATTTTGTTCCATCAGCCCTACATCGTTGGAACATTAAAATGACATACTGGCCGTATGTTCGTATAAATAATGTTGACATCATTTCAGATTTACATTGGCTACACTCCATGTTGTGATCAGCTGCTTTTACTAGCTTATTAAAGGACTCTGATTTACTGTCTGGCAAAGTTAAATATATAAATCTTTCTGAGTCTACACTAGTAGTACTTGATACCCTACAGTTCTCGCAGTCATGCTGCCATTGATAAGAAAGCCCAAAAAGGTGATCTACATCTACACCTTCAGCATGCAATACATCAAGCATATACATTAAAAACTCCTGACAATCTTGCTGAATATTTTGAGAGAATTGTGTTTGACCTGAACATCTGTCTAACAGATTTCGAATTTCAGACACACTTTCTATTTTTGTTCTATCAGTGCTACATTTCTCTAACACAGAATTTAACAAACTGCAAAATCTGTGATCCGAATTGACCACAATCTCTTCTTTTACATTTGCTAGAGAAAACAAAACATTAACCACTACATTAGCATAGCAGTTGACACCAGAACTGTTTTCAAATTGAAAACCAACAACATCTTCAACAGAATCCTTTTTCTTTCTGCTTATAATTTCAGGTTCATCAACTTTTCGTCTTTTTGGTACAACCTCCCTAGCATTGGTCACATTTCTTCGTTTCCGGCCTACCACACGTTTCTCAAACAAAGGATATTGAGGCAAATGTGGCGCATACTCTCTTCTTAACCTATTGTATTCCTTAACACAATCTAGATCCGCATAAATGTTTGTGACATCACACTCAATCAAGTACAATCCCGATAAAGTTCTAACTCGTGACAATGCCACATATGCCATACCCTCCTTGAACACAGAACTGCCAATATTCACCAATGCACTGTCTACACTTAAACCTTGTGATTTATGGATTGTCACCGCATATGCCAAGCAAACAGGAAACTGCTTACGGCGAACATATAAGTCTTTTACAAGCAAAAATCTAGCAGAACAACGACCAATTAGCTGTACTTCCTCAATGCCATCAAATTTAATTTTTAAAAATTCAATTCCATCTCTATTTCTGTATTTCACAAAATCAACAACATTACCCATTGATCCATTTACCAGACCTCTTTCAACATGTAAATTCCTTCTTAAAATTATACGGCAATTTAAGCACACATTCAGAGTCTTTTCAAAACCTGCAGTTTTAGATATAGTCTTCTCTAATGAATCGAATTATGTTTTCAAATTCTCAGACAAAATAATTGTTGATCCCATATGCTCTACTCTGTCAATAGCTTCCAGTTTCACAATCTCTTGGTTTTCTAAATACAACATTTTGTTGTTGAAGATGGCACATTCTGCAAGAGTTGGCATCAAACATATTCCAGATTTCTTCTCAGTAATTTTCTGAAAAATATTCTCAGGCACAACGTCTTGTTCTGGATATAAATTTGACAGTAATCGTGCATGTAAAGCTTGTTTCCCATGCTCGGTCACTTTTCCAATTCTAACATCTTGTAGAATATTCTTGTAAACTTCATCCTTCGCCTGACGCATATTTTCATGCAGTTCAGCATAATTGAAGTTTAACCATATATTGATGTTGCCAATGCTCCCTAGGCACTTCCTGGTATCTTCATGCGTGAGCATTTTGAACACAGGTTGTCCTTTCACTGGTGTCAGCTGCAGAAGATCTCCAAAAACAATGATGTGTTTGCCACCAAATAACACATCATACTCTGTTTTAAGAACTTCTTGCATTCTCAAATGCACAAAGGCAAGCATGACATTGGAAACCATGCTTACTTCGTCAATGATAAGAAGTTTCATTTTCCTCAAGACTCTTGAAACTTCACAACAAGCATCTCCAGATAACTTGTGGTATTGTAATTTGTTATCATGCTCCACTGGCAGCATCAGTAGACGATGCAAAGTAATACCTTTAATGTTATGTGCTGCCAGTCCAGTTGGAGCGGTGACAACACAAGACAGCGATGACTCAGTCCTTTCCTTCAAATAACATGAAATTGCTTTAATGAGGAAACTCTTTCCAGTTCCCGCTTCTCCACTCACGTACAGTCGGACAGGCTTCAACGATGTACATGAGCACTCTTTCTTCTCATGACTTAATCCATGATCAATTTGCTTGGTAACTTCGTCATATATTTTCCTCTGCTCAACGTTGAGTTGTCTTTCCAAGTCTTCTAAGTTAACCGCATCCTCCTGAGCATGTGCCATGGCTCTTTCCACTTCATTCATGGCAGTGGCAGCTTCATTTTCGATAACAGGTCCTCCTAGTGGATCCTGACTCAATGAAACAGAACTCTGACTGTCCTGAGAACTGTCTCTGGCAATCTCGGCTGCAATCATTGCTTCCTGCTCGATTTCTGCATTCAACATTTGTACATATTTGGGAAAAGCAGAACATTCTATGGTCTCCTTGGCGGCAGTGAAAGAGTCTTCATAACAGAGGAAATCTCCAAGCAGTTCCTCTTCTGCACGCCAAGGCTTGAAAAGTTGCAAAAGTGCTAAATAGAAAAACTCCTTTTTTTCAGGAGATTCGCCACTCAATTTTCGATGGTTTACCAAGTGGCATTTTCTTTGCTTGACCAGACATCCCTCACTTCCAATTACAGCATACACTCCTTTATCAATATCTTCTTTGATGTTCCTCTTGAATATGTAATTTTGTAGAACCTCATACAGACAAACATTCTCGAGGTGACTGCTTCGATTTGGATAATATGTATCCAACATGTTGGTCTTCAAAATGTCGGTACTGTTTGGCTCCTTTTCCGCCAAATACTCAATTTCCCGCACAGGTTTCAGAACTCGATTACGCGTTGCAGCAAGACCAAGACTCGCCCAAACGATACTCCTAGATTTGGCATAGAGACTTGCTGAAGACAACCGGTCAGAACATTCGTAAGCTCCGATTTCTCGATGCGACAACATCTTCAGACTGAAACTGTACAACTTCTTACTGAGGCTCTTTTCATGGGAAATGTCCTCCCACATATCCTTCAATTCTGTCTTTTCTTTTTTGGTGATGTAAGATGTCACATACCGAGCCACAGCCATACAGTTATCAGCCACAAACTGTATATCCATGTTAGCATTCCACATGGACAAAATCACTGGGTTGTAGTCGTTGATGTACTTGGACTCTTCGTTCCTCTTCAAATTGTATGTGTTTTTAGGTGATTTCCTTGTCACATTATGTCGCAGCGAAGACATCAAACTGTTCACTCTTCCTTTAGAAATCACCGGTCGTGGAAAGGCGAAACGACATTTGGTGTAGAACTTGTCCTTGTTTCTGAATTTACAACGACAGTACTTTCCGCAACGATGGCTTTGGAAGCGTAGAACTTGTTCTCTTAGGCTTTTGTCCTCCTTTGCGTTTGGAACAGCACATGTAGAATACTGTTCTATGAAACTCATCACTAAGTCTTCTGGATCTGTTCCAAATTTAGGTGCATCCTTGATCCACAGCAGCATATGTATATGAGGAGCACCTCTTGCTTGGTACTCCTTTCTCCAGAAGAAATCCAACACCTCTCCAAGAGGTGGATTCTTCTTATTCATGATGAAAGACATCATAGCTTCAAATCTATGATTGAAGTACCTGCATACATTCACTGGATCTAAAGAGCACAGTTCTCCGGGTATCTTGAATTCGATGTTTTCGATGTTTCCATTTGCCTCTCGTAGAAATTCAAGTAAGTCTTCCCAGCCATACTCGGCACAGCTCAGAGTGAGGAACCATGTGGGAGTTCCTAAGTTCCTCAGCATACATTTTAAATCACCATGACGACGGTACCAGTACTCATTAGTACCACGCTGACACGCCATGAGATTAATCAGGTGACAATCCAAAATACTGTCTTGGACATTGACTTTATCCATAAAGTCACTTGCCGAGATGTTTTGCATCTGTATACCACTTTTCAAGATGTGGTTCACTGCATATGACAGTCCAGACAGATCGCTTTCAAACAGGAGATGAAACAAATAGGGAATGCATTGTCGAAACCTAGCATCTTCTGCATACAATCGTAAAGTCCGGTATTCAGAAGCAGGAATTTGATGAGGTCGCTCATCATATCTTCCTCCTTGACCTGTTGGAAATAGCTGTGGGAAACACCGAGCTTCCAAACTTTCCTCCCAGACACTAATGGGACTCCCTTTGGCTTGTTTCATTTGAAACAACTCAATAGCATTCCCCATGACTTCCTTGGAATGCAAAGGATGAACACTATAATGTTCATATATTTCTTCACTTTTAGAGGGTTCTGCTTTCTCAATTTGACCAGCACACAAATCGCTATCCTCTTCCTCACTTACTTCCTCTTCTGCAACATATACATTCTTATAGTACTTATTATTTTTTTTCAAATACAATGTTGCCTTTTTTACTTTCCTAACATCCACTAAATCTTGCCATATTTTTTTATTCTTTGTCGGAACCCCATTAACTAAGATAACCAGAGGTTCCTCTTCCACTTTTTCTACTCCAATTGTGTTAATGTTTTTCTTCAAATCTAGAGGCAAATAAACAACTCTTCCCTTTAATCCTCTCTGTAAATCTGATGGAGGCAATTTCCCTGTCTTTGGCTCCATTCTTACAATAGCCTGAAAGGGATGGATACTTTGAATCAAAATAGATTCATAAGTATTTAAATCCTTCAATTCAGAAGGAATCTCAACCAATTCCAGATTATTATGAACCGCTCTAGCAGGCATCTGGTTTTGATTTAATTTGTTACAACAATAAGTACACACACGTTGATCCGATCCCAAATCAAAACAATTTTCTACCATCAAGTATGTAGCGAAATCCTTCCATTCACTATTATTTTCCCTTTCACTTCTTGCATATAAATCCACTAACTTAGTCTGATTCTTATAATAAGTGCGTCGACAACACACACAAGTGAAATTAGGCCTCTCACTTGATTTCACCTGAAACGTGGCAATTTCCTTCTGAAAATTATCTGTACTGGAAACCTGTACACTATCTTCCACATTACCCTCTTCTTCTGGGTCAATTTCAACATTCTCCTCTTTACTTCCAAAGTAACAAAACTCAATTTCTTCACACATATTCTTCACATCTATTTCAGAACCATGCAAAAGAGCAGCGCATAATTGTTTAAGCATAACTGCTGGACTCTTAGCATAATACAACATTCTAACTAATTTCCTCACTTTATTATGATGCACTGCTAGCATCCTGAAATGATGAAAAAAACTCTGGCATACTCTCCTGGAAAGACAAGCCAGTGAATGACCATGCAAACCTGTCACTTCTCTCACTCTGCAAGCATCTAATTCTTGCAACAACTTCATTTTCTGCTTCAAACTTTTCTTATTAAATGTCCGTACAAAATCACAAAGCAAATTGATGGAATCCTGTCGCACACTGCAAATACTACTACACTTCCAGGTGTACACAGGTCCCTTAGGACGTCTTCCTAAAACCTCATTACCTAACATCTCTTCTGCCTCTGTTGTCACAAGTTTTTCTTTTTCAACTGGACAACCATCTTTCACCTCATAAGCTCGACCGCTGGTGTCAACTGCATGCACCAAATCATTATCCTGGAAATAACTCTCCTCATTGAAAAATGCCTCACAACTTGAACTATGCATCCATTCTCCGGAAAAAACTTCACAAAAATTACTTCGATTAACTATTCTCTTCCATCTACTATTTCTTTTGAAATCATAAATTGCCTTGTTTAGCTTCCTAATTCTATTGATTATCAAAATAAATAACTTTCGTTTAATTTCAAATGCCTGATCAATAACTTTCTCAACTTTTTTTTTTCTCTTATAAAAAACCACTTTCTGTTGACCTTTCTTAATATTTTTTAACAAATTGCCAATTATCCTGTTGCGGAACATTCGTTTACGAATGTCCCTAAACTGTTGTTTCCTTCTACTATCATGCACAGAGTTATCTCTTGCTCCAGCAGTAACATTTTTGATTGGCCTTTCCTTTCCGTTTAAATTGCTTCTCTTTTTCTGGACAAAAACATTTTCTGTAGTACTACTTTTTTTTCTAGAAATGTTTCTTATGAATGTTTTCGTGGTCTTACCCTGTGCTTTCTTGGTGACTTGACGATTTTTTATTGTAGAGGACTGCTGCTGTAAATGATGGACCTGCTGTCTTTGACGTTTTGTAGCCTTTCTCATTCTCTCTTTAGTTGGCATTCTCAAAATTTGAAATGATCTGCAGTTGAATCTGTGGTAAAATATAATAAAAAATGTTATTAACCACTATTACCAAACAGTAAATCAATAACAGTCATCAAAAACTTAACACACTACTTAACATTTTTACATATAATATTTTTTAGTGCTTTGGCAAATTTAGAATACAGAAATAGCAGAAAAGAATTGGAATTCTTCTTCATTTTACCTGTCTTGTTTTATATGTGAATCTGATCTAATTTTATGAGCATATTTTAATATTTTATTGAAGACACTACACATAACCTGTTTTTGAAGGTGTGTTTAATTTAAAATTAAACAGTTTACATTTTTACTTTTCATTTATTGTAAATTTAAAAAATAAATGTTTATAGTTCCATAGGCTCAAGCAGGTCAGCTTCCCACCCTATGTCATACAATTCTGACAAATCGGCATCCTCATCATATTCTTCATCATCCTCAGGATTTAAATCATCCAAGGGATCTACTTCCACTGACGTTTCAATTACAAGTTCAATGATGAGGTCGAGATCAACTGATTGCTGATTGTCATTCATGTTGATGTTGTCGTTATCTTTAAAGAAAGAGAACAACAATGAGATGTTGCAGAGTAAGAGACAAATCTCAGAGATTATAATAGTAAATTTGTTTAACAAGAGTAACATTTTCCAGCTATTATTTAGCCATGTCCAGCGATGCTGAGGAGGTGAGGCCTATGTCCAAGTTTTCAGTGAATAGGACTCATCTCTTCTTAACCTTGGATAAGCCTCACCGACTCTGTGTCCCCTGCTCATACTTAAATGTACAGGGGCAGATTTATGTAAGTGGCGCATCCCCACGGATGCACCAGTTAATGTGCACCGCTGCTCTGCCACCCATAGTGTGCCGCATTTAGAATGTGGAGCACCATTGAGCAAAAACAGCACAGATGCGTCACGCATCTGTGCCGCAAAAGCAGCACATTGCAGGAATCACGTCATAAGCGCGACATGTCTACTGCAATGCACAGGAGGAAGCCTCACATTGCATGGTGCATCACTTCTTATGCCTGTTTCAAACAGGCGTAAGGATTTGATTCAACAATGCTATAAAGCTGACTCAGTGAAATCTTCTAAATTTCACTGTGTTAGTTTTACAGGGCTTTCATGCAAATTAATGCATACCTTGCAACAAAACACTTATATGAAAACTGACGCAGGTTGCATGTGGCACAGGACTTTACAGCATGACACATCTGCCTAGATGCATCAAGTTGTAAATATGTCGCCACATAGCAAATGTTTTGCACCGACGCTGCGTCACAAAAGTGACGCACAGTGACGCAAAAGAGACATACTCCTATCATAAATCTGTCCCTAACATTTTAAATGATTGATTCAAGATTACGATAAAGTGTGGCCTATCCAGACGTTTGTTTGAGGTGAGGCCTATTCAGAGTTGCAGATGAAATGTACGCTTGTTGAAGAGTACAGAGGAGATATTACATGTGAAGGCCTACCAATGAAGTAAGTCATATCCACTTCACTCTTGAACAAAGGCCAGACCTTTTCTGTGTCCATGGACAGACCTAAACTTCATCTGCACAATGTCATTCGTAAACTTAGGAAACACAGGTGATGTAATTGAAAAATGTGGAGTTTCTTTTCCTCATTTCACAATCACATCACCTGTGTTTCCATTGCTTAGGTATCTCATAGTGCAGATGGACTCTAGCATATGAAAGAGTACACATAAGTTGAGCAGTGTATACAACAAATTTGACATTTACAGAAGATTCAGCTTCTTATCTTGTTGGAGATGAAATGAGGCCTGTCTTGCAACATGGTGCATCTTTTGCATCACTCCTGCATCGGTTTCATGTGGCACGGGACTTTACAGCATGACACATCTGCCTAGATGCATCAAGTTGTAAATATGTCACCACATAGCAAATCTTTTGCACCGCCGCTGCGTCACAAAAGTGACGCACAGTGACGCAAAAGAGGCATACACCTATCATAAATCTGTCCCTAACATTTTAAATGATTGATTCAGGATGACGATAAGGTGTGACCTATCCAGAGGTTTGTTTAAGGTGAAGCCTACTCAGGGTTGCAGATGAAATTTACGCTTGTTGAAGAGTACAGAGGAGATAATACATGTGAAAGCCTACCAATGAAGTAAGTCATGTGCACTTCACTCTTGAACAAAGGCCAGACCTCTTCTGTGTCCGTGGACAGGCCTAAACCTCATCTGCACAATGTCATTCGTAAACTTAGGAAACACAGGTGATGTAATTGAAAAATGTGGAGTTTCTTTTCCTCATTTCACAATCACATCACCTGTGTTTCCTTTGCTTAGGTATCTCATAGTGCAGATGGACTCTAGCATATGAAAGAGTACACATAAGCTGAGCAGTGTATACAACAATTTTGACATTTACAGAACATTCAGCTTCTTATCTTGTTGGAGATGAAATGAGGCCTGTCTTGCAACATGGTGCATCTTTTCCATCACTGCTGCATCGGTTTCATGTGGCACGGGACTTTACAGCATGACACATCTGCCTAGATGCATCAAGTTGTAAATATGTCACCACATAGCAAATCTTTTGCACCGCCGCTGCGTCACAAAAGTGACGCACAGCGGCGCAAAAGAGACACACACCTATCATAAATCTGTCCCTAACATTTTAAATGATTGATTCAGGATGACGATAAGGTGTGGCCTATCCAGATGTTTCTTTGAGGTGAGGCCTACTCAGGGTTGCAGATGAGATTTACACTTGTTGAAGAGTACAGAGGAGATAATATATGTAAAGGCCTACCAATAAAGTAAGTCATGTCCACTTCACTCTTGAACAAAGGCCAGACCTCTTCTGTGTCCGTGGACAGACCTAAACCTCATCTGCACAATGTCATTCGTAAACTTAGGAAACACAGGTGATGTAATTGAAAAATGTGGAGTTTCTTTTCCTCATTTCACAATCACATCACCTGTGTTTCCTTTGCTTAGGTATCTCATAGTGCAGATGGACTCTAGCATATCAAAGAGTACACATAAGCTGAGCAGTGTATACAACAATTTTGACATTTACATAAGATTCAGCTTCTTATCTTGTTGGAGATGAAATGAGGCCTGTCTTGCAACATGGTGCATCTTTTCCATCACTGCTGCATCGGTTTCATGTGGCACGGGACTTTACAGCATGACACATCTGCCTAGATGCATCAATTTTTAAATATGTCGCCACATAGCAAATCTTTTGCACCGCCGCTGCGTCACAAAAGTGACGCACAGTGACGCAAAAGAGTCATACACCTATCATAAATCTGTCCCTAACATGTTAAATGATTGATTCAGGATGACATTAAGGTGTGGCCTATCCAGAGGTTTGTTTAAGGTAAGGCCTACTCAGGGTTGCAGATTAAATTTACGCTTGTTGAAGAGTATAGAGGATATAATACATGCGAAGACCTACCAATGAAGTAAGTCATGTCCACTTCACTCTTGAACAAAGGCCAGACCTCTTCTGTGTCCGTGGACAGACCTAAACCTCATCTGCACAATGTCATTCATAAACTTAGGAAACACAGGTGATGTAATTGAAAAATGTGGAGTTTCTTTTCCTCATTTCACAATCACATCACCTGTGTTTCCTTTGCTTAGGTATCTCATAGTGCAGATGGACTCTAGCATATCAAAGAGTACACATAAGTTGAGCAGTGAATACAACAATTTTGATATTTAGAGAAGATTCAGCTTCTTATCTTGTTGGAGATGAAATGAGGCCTGTCTTGCAACATGGTGCATCTTTTGCATCACTGCTGCATCGGTTTCATGTGGCACGGGACTTTACAGCATGACACATCTGCCTAGATGCATCAAGTTGTAAATATGTCACCACATAGCAAATCTTTTGCACCGCCGCTGCGTCACAAAAGTGACGCACAGTGACACAAAAGAGGCATACACCTATCATAAATCTGTCCCTAATATTTTAAATGATTGATTCAGGATGACGATAAGGTGTGCCCTATCCAGAGGTTTGTTTGAGGTGAGGCCTACTCAGGGTTGCAGATGAAATTTACGCTTGTTGAAGAGTACAGAGGAGATAATACATGTGAAAGCCTACCAATGAAGTAAGTCATGTGCACTTCACTCTTGAACAAAGGCCAGACCTCTTCTGTGTCCGTGGACAGGCCTAAACCTCATCTGCACAATGTCATTCGTAAACTTAGGAAACACAGGTGATGTAATTGAAAAATGTGGAGTTTCTTTTCCTCATTTCACAATCACATCACCTGTGTTTCCATTGCTTAGGTATCTCATAGTGCAGATGGACTCTAGCATATGAAAGAGTACACATAAGTTGAGCAGTGTATACAACAAATTTGACATTTACAGAAGATTCAGCTTCTTATCTTGTTGGAGATGAAATGAGGCCTGTCTTGCAACATGGTGCATCTTTTGCATCACTCCTGCATCGGTTTCATGTGGCACGGGACTTTACAGCATGACACATCTGCCTAGATGCATCAAGTTGTAAATATGTCACCACATAGCAAATCTTTTGCACCGCCGCTGCGTCACAAAAGTGACGCACAGTGACGCAAAAGAGGCATACACCTATCATAAATCTGTCCCTAACATTTTAAATGATTGATTCAGGATGACGATAAGGTGTGACCTATCCAGAGGTTTGTTTAAGGTGAAGCCTACTCAGGGTTGCAGATGAAATTTACGCTTGTTGAAGAGTACAGAGGAGATAATACATGTGAAAGCCTACCAATGAAGTAAGTCATGTGCACTTCACTCTTGAACAAAGGCCAGACCTCTTCTGTGTCCGTGGACAGGCCTAAACCTCATCTGCACAATGTCATTCGTAAACTTAGGAAACAC
The DNA here is from genome assembly GCF_964261635.1 of Lissotriton helveticus. NCBI lineage: Eukaryota > Metazoa > Chordata > Amphibia > Caudata > Salamandridae > Lissotriton > Lissotriton helveticus. The sequence continues at coordinate 603,415,020 of NC_136057.1, forward strand.
AGGTGATGTAATTGAAAAATGTGGAGTTTCTTTTCCTCATTTCACAATCACATCACCTGTGTTTCCTTTGCTTAGGTATCTCATAGTGCAGATGGACTCTAGCATATGAAAGAGTACACATAAGCTGAGCAGTGTATACAACAATTTTGACATTTACAGAACATTCAGCTTCTTATCTTGTTGGAGATGAAATGAGGCCTGTCTTGCAACATGGTGCATCTTTTCCATCACTGCTGCATCGGTTTCATGTGGCACGGGACTTTACAGCATGACACATCTGCCTAGATGCATCAAGTTGTAAATATGTCACCACATAGCAAATCTTTTGCACCGCCGCTGCGTCACAAAAGTGACGCACAGCGGCGCAAAAGAGACACACACCTATCATAAATCTGTCCCTAACATTTTAAATGATTGATTCAGGATGACGATAAGGTGTGGCCTATCCAGATGTTTCTTTGAGGTGAGGCCTACTCAGGGTTGCAGATGAGATTTACACTTGTTGAAGAGTACAGAGGAGATAATATATGTAAAGGCCTACCAATAAAGTAAGTCATGTCCACTTCACTCTTGAACAAAGGCCAGACCTCTTCTGTGTCCGTGGACAGACCTAAACCTCATCTGCACAATGTCATTCGTAAACTTAGGAAACACAGGTGATGTAATTGAAAAATGTGGAGTTTCTTTTCCTCATTTCACAATCACATCACCTGTGTTTCCTTTGCTTAGGTATCTCATAGTGCAGATGGACTCTAGCATATCAAAGAGTACACATAAGCTGAGCAGTGTATACAACAATTTTGACATTTACATAAGATTCAGCTTCTTATCTTGTTGGAGATGAAATGAGGCCTGTCTTGCAACATGGTGCATCTTTTCCATCACTGCTGCATCGGTTTCATGTGGCACGGGACTTTACAGCATGACACATCTGCCTAGATGCATCAATTTTTAAATATGTCGCCACATAGCAAATCTTTTGCACCGCCGCTGCGTCACAAAAGTGACGCACAGTGACGCAAAAGAGTCATACACCTATCATAAATCTGTCCCTAACATGTTAAATGATTGATTCAGGATGACATTAAGGTGTGGCCTATCCAGAGGTTTGTTTAAGGTAAGGCCTACTCAGGGTTGCAGATTAAATTTACGCTTGTTGAAGAGTATAGAGGATATAATACATGCGAAGACCTACCAATGAAGTAAGTCATGTCCACTTCACTCTTGAACAAAGGCCAGACCTCTTCTGTGTCCGTGGACAGACCTAAACCTCATCTGCACAATGTCATTCATAAACTTAGGAAACACAGGTGATGTAATTGAAAAATGTGGAGTTTCTTTTCCTCATTTCACAATCACATCACCTGTGTTTCCTTTGCTTAGGTATCTCATAGTGCAGATGGACTCTAGCATATCAAAGAGTACACATAAGTTGAGCAGTGAATACAACAATTTTGATATTTAGAGAAGATTCAGCTTCTTATCTTGTTGGAGATGAAATGAGGCCTGTCTTGCAACATGGTGCATCTTTTGCATCACTGCTGCATCGGTTTCATGTGGCACGGGACTTTACAGCATGACACATCTGCCTAGATGCATCAAGTTGTAAATATGTCACCACATAGCAAATCTTTTGCACCGCCGCTGCGTCACAAAAGTGACGCACAGTGACACAAAAGAGGCATACACCTATCATAAATCTGTCCCTAATATTTTAAATGATTGATTCAGGATGACGATAAGGTGTGCCCTATCCAGAGGTTTGTTTGAGGTGAGGCCTACTCAGGGTTGCAGATGAAATTTACGCTTGTTGAAGAGTACAGAGGAGATAATACATGTGAAAGCCTACCAATGAAGTAAGTCATGTGCACTTCACTCTTGAACAAAGGCCAGACCTCTTCTGTGTCCGTGGACAGGCCTAAACCTCATCTGCACAATGTCATTCGTAAACTTAGGAAACACAGGTGATGTAATTGAAAAATGTGGAGTTTCTTTTCCTCATTTCACAATCACATCACCTGTGTTTCCTTTGCTTAGGTATCTCATAGTGCAGATGGACTCTAGCATATGAAAGAGTACACATAAGCTGAGCAGTGTATACAACAATTTTGACATTTACAGAACATTCAGCTTCTTATCTTGTTGGAGATGAAATGAGGCCTGTCTTGCAACATGGTGCATCTTTTCCATCACTGCTGCATCGGTTTCATGTGGCACGGGACTTTACAGCATGACACATCTGCCTAGATGCATCAAGTTGTAAATATGTCACCACATAGCAAATCTTTTGCACCGCCGCTGCGTCACAAAAGTGACGCACAGCGGCGCAAAAGAGACACACACCTATCATAAATCTGTCCCTAACATTTTAAATGATTGATTCAGGATGACGATAAGGTGTGGCCTATCCAGAGGTTTCTTTGAGGTGAGGCCTACTCAGGGTTGCAGATGAGATTTACACTTGTTGAAGAGTACAGAGGAGATAATATATGTAAAGGCCTACCAATAAAGTAAGTCATGTCCACTTCACTCTTGAACAAAGGCCAGACCTCTTCTGTGTCCGTGGACAGACCTAAACCTCATCTGCACAATGTCATTCGTAAACTTAGGAAACACAGGTGATGTAATTGAAAAATGTGGAGTTTCTTTTCCTCATTTCACAATCACATCACCTGTGTTTCCTTTGCTTAGGTATCTCATAGTGCAGATGGACTCTAGCATATCAAAGAGTACACATAAGCTGAGCAGTGTATACAACAATTTTGACATTTACATAAGATTCAGCTTCTTATCTTGTTGGAGATGAAATGAGGCCTGTCTTGCAACATGGTGCATCTTTTCCATCACTGCTGCATCGGTTTCATGTGGCACGGGACTTTACAGCATGACACATCTGCCTAGATGCATCAATTTTTAAATATGTCGCCACATAGCAAATCTTTTGCACCGCCGCTGCGTCACAAAAGTGACGCACAGTGACGCAAAAGAGTCATACACCTATCATAAATCTGTCCCTAACATGTTAAATGATTGATTCAGGATGACATTAAGGTGTGGCCTATCCAGAGGTTTGTTTAAGGTAAGGCCTACTCAGGGTTGCAGATTAGATTTACGCTTGTTGAAGAGTATAGAGGATATAATACATGCGAAGACCTACCAATGAAGTAAGTCATGTCCACTTCACTCTTGAACAAAGGCCAGACCTCTTCTGTGTCCGTGGACAGACCTAAACCTCATCTGCACAATGTCATTCATAAACTTAGGAAACACAGGTGATGTAATTGAAAAATGTGGAGTTTCTTTTCCTCATTTCACAATCACATCACCTGTGTTTCCTTTGCTTAGGTATCTCATAGTGCAGATGGACTCTAGCATATCAAAGAGTACACATAAGTTGAGCAGTGAATACAACAATTTTGATATTTAGAGAAGATTCAGCTTCTTATCTTGTTGGAGATGAAATGAGGCCTGTCTTGCAACATGGTGCATCTTTTGCATCACTGCTGCATCGGTTTCATGTGGCACGGGACTTTACAGCATGACACATCTGCCTAGATGCATCAAGTTGTAAATATGTCACCACATAGCAAATCTTTTGCACCGCCGCTGCGTCACAAAAGTGACGCACAGTGACACAAAAGAGGCATACACCTATCATAAATCTGTCCCTAATATTTTAAATGATTGATTCAGGATGACGATAAGGTGTGCCCTATCCAGAGGTTTGTTTGAGGTGAGGCCTACTCAGGGTTGCAGATGAAATTTACGCTTTTTGAAGAGTACAGAGGAGATAATACATGTGAAGCCCTACCAATGAAGTAAGTCATGTCCACTTCACTCTTGAACAAAGGCCAGACCTTTTCTGTGTCCGTGGACAGACCTAAACCTCATCTGCACAATGTCATTCGTAAACTTAGGAAACACATGTGATGTAATTGAAAAATGTGGAGTTTCTTTTCCTCATTTCACAATCACATCACCTGTGTTTCCTTTGCTTAGGTATCTCATAGTGCAGATGGAGTCTAGCATATCAAAGACTACGCAGAAGGTTACAACTGTATGGAACATGGCTATGTAAGTCAAAAAATCTAAATCTAAATTTGCCAAGCACACATGGGGGCGTATTTACAAGGACCTTGCACCACAGGGAAAGGTCTTAAATTAAAATGGGAAAAATAACATCAGAGAGACTCAAAGGCCTTATAAATATGCCCCAAGCAACCTATGAAGCTCTAGCATTACATATCAAGAAACCTAATTGATTTCAAAAATCGTTTTTAAACACATCATCTAAATAAATTATATACCTCCATTCATCAGGAAGTGACTTAAAATGCCCTAAGACACATGAAAGCGTTTTTTTTAAGCCCTTGCTCCATTTTTAGATCACTTTTAACATGGCTATGTAAGTCAAATAATCAAGATCTAAATTTGCCAAGCACAGATGGGGGCGTATTTACAAGGACCTTGCACCACAGGGAAAGGTCTTAAATTAAAATGGGAAAAATAACATCAGAGAGACACAAGCCTTATAAATATGCCCCAAGCAACCTATGAAGCTCTAGCAGTACATATCAAGAAACGTAATTGATTTCAAAAATCGTTTTTAAACACATCAACTAAATCAATTAGATACCTACATTCAAGGGGAAATGACTTAAAATGGCCTAAGACACATGAAAGCGTTTTTTTTAAGGCCCTTGCAACATTTTTGGCTCACTTTTAACATGGCTATGTTAGTCAAAGAATTAAAATCTAAATTTGCCAAGCACAGATGGGGGCATATTTACAAGGACCTTGCACCACAGGGAAAGGTCTTTAATTAAAATGGGAAAAATTACATCAAAGGAAGTCAAAAGCCTTGAAAATATGCCCCAAGCAACCTATGAAACTCTAGCAGTACATATCAAGAAACCTAATTTATTTTTAAAAACGTTTTTAAACACATCTTGTAAAACAATTATATTCATACATTCATGGGGAAGTGAGTTAAAATACCCTAAGACACATGAAAGCATTTTTGTAAGACCCTTGCACTTTTTTTGCATCACTTTTAACATGGCTATGTAACACAAAGAAACAAAATCTATTTGTAAAACACTTGACACAAAGCAACATTTTAAATACACAACTTTCTTCATAATTTTCTCCCTAAACCATACTATTCTCTACCTAAATTAAATGAATCTTTTCTCACCTTAGCAAATACTTTATGAGTTTCAAAACAGTCTCAGAAACACACCAAATTGTCTTTAGCAGAGCAAAAGGTATGCACTCCAGAGTCTGCAGCTATGAAAAGCACAGAAATGCTGTAACTCATCACACATATCTCTCATGTCACCCAATCAAAACTCTTCCCTCACTTTTTTCAAATCAACACCCTTCCCCCCTCTGGCCTTTCTGCCTTTTTTGCATAGCAACCACCTCCTGAAAGACCTCTCATGTTTGCAAGTTCACACAACAATGTTTCAATTGAACTCTCAGTGCACCTGCGTATCCAGTGCAATCTTTCATTAAATGATTTTTTCTTGACCATTCAAATTACACCTTTCAAACAACACATCCATGCACCTTAACTTTCTGTTTTCAGCAATCAAAATCCACCAATCACTGCTACTGCTTCCTTAACACAGAAACTCCACAGTTTTTTTCATTTTAAACTCTTATTTTTTCAACTCCCATTTCATTGCCACACTTCATCTGACTGCAGCAGAACCTCCTCTCACCATGTTTTCTGTCTGGATTGTTGGACATAGTTACATCTACTGGGCTCAAAGGTATGCTGAGAACAGAAATGTACCTAACCTCAATTTACAAGATGTGGAAATTAAGTGGTTTGGCCACAGAGGATTAAAATGTCACCAATTGATACCATTGGTGAAAACCTTTATGCATTTGCCTAAACCTGACCTGTTAATTGTGCACTGTGGAGGAATGACTTGGGCACTTTGACTGGTGTAGGTATGGAAATGCTTTTAAAGGACACCTTTGAGCAATTGATGGCACTTTTTCCTCAAACTGCCTTGGTATATTCAAATATATGCCAAAGACAGAAATGGAGGTGGTCGAACCAATTTTGTCCACAAATTGAGAAGTCGAGGAAGCATGTAAACAAATCTGTTTCAGCTTACATGAGAGACCATGGAATGGGCTCCATGTACAACAATAACTTGCGTTACTACATGCAAGATATCTACAGAGGAGATGGAGTTCACTTCTCAGATGAGGGCAACAGAGTTTTCATTTTGAATTTAAGACTGTGCATTGGTACCTACTTATAAGTACCTAAATGTACCATAAACCCAAAAGCTCTTCTCAGAGCTACCCTACATCTGATCACTCACAATTATTATTTTCAACAAAGTACGCTCCCCGGAGCGCTACCCGGTACGCGAACCGGAAGCTAACCACGCGAAATTTTTAAAAAAAATGTTTTTTTTCCGCACATATGGGCCTCCTCAGCCACCCTCAGAAAACCTAGGGGGTCAAGATACGTCTACCGTGCCCCCTTCTACCCATTCTGAACATTATTTGCCCTCCATCTTGTATCTTAATTCGACCGAAACACAAAATGGTGGACTCCCGTAACGCTGCCGGTTCGCGTACCGGGGCGCTCACCGGGAAGCGCTCCATCAAAAAAAGTGGGAAAGTAATTTACAGAAGAAACCCTGGAGACACTTTCACCAAATATAGATTAGCTCATACTACATACCAATCCCTACCATTTTCACAAATTTGGTTGGAATTCCATTTAGCCATTTAGCCTGTAGACCTCTCTAAATACCCTGAGGTAAATTACTTCACAAAACACATCTGAAGTGTTGGAATTGACAACCAATTAAAATGTTACTTTCATTTTCTATTTTTTTTTACCTGACATTTGTTTGGTTATGTACCTGAAAATATATAAAGGAAGAGAAGGAAACACAGCCATTTTGACTACTACTTCCTGGTGTACATTTCAATAGGATTTTCACTAATAACTTCAACTTCTTTTGAAAGGTAAGTTGTTATTTTAAAAACTGAAGTATATTGTGCACTTTAAGTTAATATGGTAAACTTTTTCTGATAGTTATATACTATCCCTCTGTAGTAGTTATAGATTTAGATAGACTTCTCTGTTATAGTTATGGATGGACTTAGGCTTCTCTTGTATAATTATGAATTTACTTACGTTAAATCACATACACTTTTTTATATTCCTACGCCCACTCTGATACTATACACTGCCCAAAGATAAATTCACTGTTAAAAACTGTCTATCTAAAATTAATCCCAACAGTGCCCTATCTCTACTAATATATATTTTTTTATGCAAATTTCAGACAAAATGGAAGGCGAACAGAAAGTTTCATTTGAAATTGTCCTTGCAGAGACCAACCAAGAAATCATTGATCCAAATGACATTGAATTTATGGATGAAACTTGGGACCAAGAACTACTGCAATGTGTGCAATCAGTAGATGTCCTCCTTGAAAATTAGGACATTTTACACACTCAAAAATTACAAGCTATGTTCAATGAAAATAACGACATTTCAGACAGTGAAATGTTAGACATTTTATTAAATTTTGAAACACAATCACAATAATAAATAATTGCTTAAAAAATAAAGAAATAAAAAAAATCAACAAAACAAACAATCAATTAACATACAATATTTGAAAAGTCTATCATTCTTTTTTCCTTATAGTACGCTCCCCAGAGCGCTTCCCGGTGCGCGTACCGTGCACTCCCCACGCAAAAAAAACAAAAACATTTTTTTTTTTTTTGCCCCGCGGGGCCCTTTTAAAGCCTCCACATCAAACCTAGGGGGTCAGGGAGGATCTACTATGCCCCCTTATGGTCATTTCCCCCTTTGTTTTTGCCTCCTCTTGTCTCTCGATCCTACCGAGAGACAAGATGGCGGCCGCTCCGGACTGTTTAGAATGTTGACAGACACCGGAGAGCCAATCAGCTTCGCTACGCGAAGTTCCGTTACGCGTCAGGTACGCGAACCGGAGCGCTGCCCGGAGCGCGCTTACAGATATATATCTTTTTTTGAACGTTAATTTCTCAAAATCCACTCGATCACATATATTGAGACCTAGCAATCAATCAATCAGTCAATCAATCAAAGACATTTATAGAGCGCACTACTCACCCGTAGGGTCTCAAGGCGCTTGGGGGGGGGGGGTGCCGTTACTGCTCGAACAGCCAGGTCTTGAGCTTCTTCCTGAAGGAGAGGTGGTCTTGGGTCAGGCGCAGGTCGGGAGGGAGGGAGTTCCAGGTCTTGGCGGCCAGGTAGGAGAAGGACCTTCCTCCTGTTGTCGCTCTTCGGATGCGGGGGACGGCGGCTAGGGCGTGGCTGGTTGATCGGAGGTGGCGTTTGGGAGCGTAGAAGTTGATTCGGTTGTTGAGGTAGCTCGGGCCTTGATCGTGTAGGGCTTTGTGTGCGTGGGTGAGGAGACGGAAGGTGATTCTTTTGTTGACGGGTGTTAGACCTGACACCTTTTGGCGTGGTTCTTCCCCCATCTTTTTGCCTCTGACTCATGTGTTTTGATGCTGTGCTGGATTTTGTTTTTGCTGAATAAGATGCTTTGGACACTCTGCCACTGCTGATCAGTGTCAGAGTGTAAGTGCTCCCTCTGTAAATTGTGATATTGATTGGCATATTTGTATCACCACGAAGTCCCTAGTAAAGTGCACTGTGTGTGCCAGGGCTGGTGATGACAAATGCTACTAGTGGGCCTGCAGCGCAGATTGCGCCACCCACATGAGTAGCTTTAAAATGGTGACTCAGGCCTGCCAGCACAGAGCCTGTGTGCAGTCAGTAACTGTCATGTCAGCCTGGCCAGTGTCCCCACTGGCTAGGCCTAACCCTTCCCTGTCTGTGCACATCAGTCACCCCTATGGAAGGCTCAAGGTACCCCCCTGGGCAGGGTGCAGTGTATGGATAAGGTAGAGCATGTACTAGTGCAGGTCACATGCTCTGGTAGTGGGCTGCAGCCATCTTATGTGCTCACTGCTGTAAGGCGATCTTGCTCCATAGAGTAACATGGAGGAGGCTGGGCCCATGTGATCCCAGCCTATCTTCCCATAGGAACAAGATGGGACATAAGTGAAAGATATCCCTGAACTCAGAATTTAATGAAACATCTTTTGGTGAAGGGTGTTTTTAAATCCTGTGTTGGAGAATAGCACTTTTAGAAAGTGGCTGTTCTCTTGTCTAAACCTTTCTGTGTGCCTGGGTTTGTGGAATGCCTGCCTGGTCTGGATGTGACAGGGGGCGCTGCATAGCCCCAGAGGAGAGGGTCGGAGCCATCCCGGGGATGAAAGGGCACATCTGCCTGCCTGGGAGGTGGGAGGAAGGAATGCCTGATAAGTGCTGGGCTGTGCTGGCCTGCCTCCCACTGCTAGCCCCCTCCTGATGGTCAACGGACACCTCTGGCCCTGAAGCTGACAGGAAGAAGAAAACCAGAGACACCTCAGTGCTCCGCAACCCCCAGAACTGGTTTAGACTGGACCAAGGGCCTCCATGCACAAAGACTTCAAAGAACTTCAAAGACATTGAGGGGTATAAGGAAAGGACCCCTGACTACAGAAGGGTAGATTCTGAAATTCTGCAACCAAGAAGGAACCTCGGCTGGAAGGAGGACGGCTAGAGAACTAAAGAAAGACTGCCTTGCTGTGTGCTCTAAGGGCTGACCTGTTCTACTGTCTACCTGGAAGCTGAGGAGAAGAAAGGGGCTTTGCTGTGTGCTGTGACCCTGCCTACTTGAAACTGCCAAGACTTTGCTGTGTGCTGTGTCTGCAACTTGAATCTCCAAGGGCCTGAGAAGAGCTGGCCCCCTGTCTGCAACCCAGGGACATAAAGGTTGCCCAAGGACTGCAAGACTCTGCTGTGCCCCCCTGAAGCTGCTGGGTGGCAAGGAGATCGTGAAACCTGGCCGGTTGCCTGCTTAGCGCACGGGCTGCTCTCTAATCTGCTTGAGAGCGCCGCGCTGACCCAGCCTGCTGAGTGGCCAAGATCGGCGTGTTCATCGACACGCAGGTGTGGGGCTTGCCGGAGACTTGTGGGCCTTCACAGTGCGAGTCGCACTGAAAACCACTGCCAGCCGTGTCACCGCCGCGGCCCGGGGGCCAGGAATACCCCCCCCAAGATCGTCGATCGTTGGGGAGCTGAAGCGGCGAAGAACAAAGCCGCCGTGCTCCCATTGGTTGAGGGAGCCGAGCCCCCTCACTAACGCCGCGACGGGATTGGCCCGTGCAGCGCAGCGTCATCGTCATTGCCGAGCTGTGATTGGTGGAGGAGCCGAGCGTCATTGAAGGCCTCTCCCGGGAGCCGCACTGCCATTGGCTGACTCCCGGGTGCTGCTGGAGGCTCGCCCAGACGCCGCGACCGGATTGGTCCCCGTCCTCGGGACCCAGGGAAGCGTTGCGCGATCACCGCCGGACCCAGGAAGAAGAGACCAGCCCTCGCCGAGGGATTTCCCCGAGTGTCTTCCGCCCCGGCCTGCCGTCCCAGCCTGGAGAGCCAGGCCCGCTCCCTGCCGCTTGTTGGATGATCCAGAGCAGGCGGGGGAGCAGGAGGGACCGGCCGGGCCCGGGGGAGAGTGAGTTCTGGTGGGCGCAGGGCGCCGAAGGGCACACAGAGGAGCGAGGTGGAACCGGGGAAAGAGGAGAATCCCCGGGCCTCGCGAGGAAGCGCGCTTGCAGCGCTTAAAAGCCAAGAGTAAGATTTCAACGCTCACATTGGTTGACTGCTCGTTTTTAGAGCTACTTGAACAGAAATCAGGGGCATTATTATTTCTAGCCACTGATTTGAGAGACTAGAGACTATTTTTGTTTGGAACCTGAGACTATTGTTTTAAATGACAAGAACTGCCTATTTACAAGTACCATCCTAGAAATTAAGTGCAACCTGTAAGATAAAATGCTAAGTTGTCTAAAGAAGTGATTATCATGCAACTGCTTCATTTACATGCTGAAACTAGATAAAGCTATATATTTTTATAAAATATACTTACCTGTGTGGTCTCAGTTTGTGGTGGATTGGGGATTATTGTTGTGTTAAGTGCAAATGTTATCAACATTGCCTCTGTTTAGCCTAGACTGCTCGCGCCATGCTACCTAGAGGGTGAGCAGGGGTTATCTCAGAGGGTTATTCCGTCACCCTGACCGGAACCAGGGGTCCCTACTTGGGCTAAGGTACTTACCTCTGCCAACCAGAGACGCCTGGTTCTAACATTGGTGGCTCGCGGTGCGGATTTTGAACTAATAATTGCACTTGACCTGCAGTGATTTCTTGTACATCACTAGTCTAGTTTAGCAGAACAGGTTGCGCAAGATTTTTTCTTTTTGGTGAAACCTTTTTAGTTGAAAAAGGGTAGGAAGCATCATGTCTTGGAAAGCGCCAAGCGTGAATGGAGACGTGGAAGTGGAATTTGAAATCCAGGAGTTGTTAACCTATAACAAGGAGCAACTGAGAAAAGTCTGCAGACAGCTTGAATGCCCAGTAAGGGGCGGTGCAAACAAGGAAGAGCTACGGACAGCTCTGAGGGCCTGGTGGGAGGCCAAACATGGTGCCCCGGAAGCTGCTACTGGAGAGGGAGACACACAGGAGAATGGGTTTTTGCCCAGTGAATTGCCAGTGAGGAAGCCAGGGTCTAGGACCGGCAGCGACCACTCCAGTAGGGGTATGTCTCCAGAGGAAATAGAGGAGAATCAGCGAGTTAGGGCCCATGAGATTGAGCTTTTGAAGCTCAGAGCGGAAGCCGATGAGAAGAGACTGCGCCTAGAAGTTGAGAAAGAGGCGCAGGAGAGAGCGGCGCAGGAGAGAAGACATACTCTCGCCTTGGAGGAAAAGAAGCTCCAATTGGCTCATGAGAGGAGCATGAAGGAGTTGGACTTCAAATATAAAGAGAGGGTGTCCAGTTCTAATGGTGGCAGCGCACAACCAGTACAGGCGGGTAAGGTATACATACCAAAGGATCTGGTACAGAATTATCAGAGGGGTGAGGATATTTATGCGTGGTTCAGAGCGTATGAACTTGCCTTAAAGATGAATGAGGTGCCTGAGAAGAATTGGGGAGCAGGATTGTGGAAGCATTTTGAGGCCTCAGGGAGGGATGTTTTGGCACCCTTAGAAGCAAAAGATGCTTTATCCTACTCCGCCATGAAGGAGGCTTTGTGCCTCAGGTATGGGCTCACTGCTGAACAGTACCGCCAGAAGTTTAGGAACTTCAAGAAGCTTGATTCAAGTACTTGGGTGGAGTGTGTGAGTATGTACACGCGTGCACTGGAAGGTTGGATGAAGGGCAGCAAAGTTACTGATTATGTGGGGTTGTGTCACTTGATTAGTAGGGAGCACTTAAGTAGTTTATGTGTCCCAGAGCTGCGCCAGCATCTTTTGGATAGCAAGTTAACTGATCCCAGTGAGCTTGCTAAAGAGGCGGACCGGTGGACTAGCACCAGGGTCCACAATGGGGTGGTAAGTACCCCAGCCAAAGGTGGACAGGGTCCCCAGCAGAAGAGTGGGGGGGACACGGGTAATCAAAAGGAGTCCTCTAAAGGGCCCCAAAGTAGTTCCCAGCAGAAGGTGTCTCAACCCCCCAGGCCTAAGAAGTCCTGGCCCCATAAGGGCCCGAAGGACAAGAAGACCCTCACTTGCTATGCATGTAGGGAGGTGGGGCACATTGCTCCAAACTGTCCAAAGAAGAAATCTGCACCCACTGGTGCTCCAGCTCCAGCTCCGGCGATAGCCAGTGTAGCTTTGGGAGGGGATTTGATTTCTAGTGGGGAGGAGGGGTTAGCATTGATGACCCTTGTCTCTCTAGGAGACCAAGAGATGGCCCAGGAAACCTTGCTGCCCCAAAACACTAAGAAATACGGGCAGAAGGTGACCATCAATGGACAGGTGGTGGAGGCTCTGAGAGACACAGGGGCCAGCGTGACATCTGTTAGGTGTCAGTGGGTGTCTGAAGAGCAAATTGTTCCCCAGGTACTCCGGCCAGTGGTGGCGGCTGACAGTTCAGTGCGCTACTGCAAGTTGGCCAAAGTTCCATTTTAATGGGGAGGAGTCTCCGGTATTTTGGAGATTGTTGTAAGTGATGCCTTGCCTGTAGATTGTCTATTAGGTAATGACCTGGAGAGCTCCCCCTGGAAAGAGGTGGAGCACAGGACTCACTTGGAAATGTTGGGTTTGCCTACGTGGATCTGTGTGTCCACCCGTGCAATGACAGCAAGAGAGGGCGGTCTAACAGAGCTGGAGCCTGGAACAATGGCCCAGGGACCTGCCAAGAGAGGAAGGGGTAGAGGGCGCGGGAAACCGGCCCCCACTGTTCCCACGGTCCAGGAGGAGGCGGACCCGGAAGGGGATGCCCTGGAACATACAGGGGAGCAGGTGGCCGAACTAGGGGAATTGCCTGAGCTGTCCCAGTGGCAGCAAGAGGGTGGTCCCTCCAGGGAGGAATTCTGCCAGGCTCAGAAGGAGTGCCCTTCTCTCATTGGTGTGCGGCAGCAGGTTGCCGACCAGGCCGCAGGCCTGGGGTCCAAGGAGCATTTGATCTACTGGGAGGATGACTTACTTTACAGTGAGCCTAAGTTCGCTGAGCCCGGTGCAGCCCGTGTGCTGGTGGTACCGGAGCGCTTCAGGAACTTCCTACTGGGTCTGGCTCATGACGTGCCTCTCGCAGGACATCTGGGGCAAGACAAGACCTATCACAGGCTTGTCACCCATTTTTACTGACCCCAGATGAAGACGCACGTCTCTGCCTTTTGTAAGTCTTGCCAGACTTGTCAGGCCAGTGGCAAGAGTGGAGGGAAGCGCGTGGCCCCCCTCCAACCCTTTCCCGTGGTGAGCACCCCATTTGAGCGGGTGGGCATTGACATCGTGGGGCCCCTGGATCCCAAGACAGCCCTAGGCAACAGGTTTATCCTGGTCTTGGTGGACCATGCCACTCGGTACCCGGAAGCCCTTCCGCTCAGGACAGTCACCGCCCCAGTGGTGGGCTGTGCCCTGATGGGGATCTTTTCCCGGGTGGGATTTCCGAAGGAGGTCGTTTCGGACCGAGGGACAAACTTCATTTCTAAGTATATGAAGTCCCTGTGGAGTGAGTGTGGGGTGACCTACAAATTCACCACTCCTTACCACCCTCAAGGAAATGGTTTGGTTGAGAGATTCAACCGCACATTGAAGGGCATGATCATGGGCCTGGAGGAGCCCATGAGGCGGAAATGGGATGTCTTGTTGCCATGCCTGTTGTTTGCCTACAGGGAGGTGCCTCAGAAATCCTTAGGGTTCAGTCCCTTTGAGTTGCTGTGTGGCCACCCTGTCAGAGGGCCTCTGGCTCTGGTGAAGGAGGGGTGGGAGAAATCCCGTGGGAAAACCCCTCAGGATGTGTTCAGCTATGTGCTGGCCATTCGCAACCAGACCAAGCGCTTCAGGAAGCTCGCTCAAGAGAACCTGGAGGCTAGCCAGGAGGAAATGAAGAGGTGGTATGACCAGAACACTTCTCTGGTTGAGTTCCAACCGGGTCAGAAGGTGTGGGTGATGGCGCCAGTGGAGCCTTGTGCGCTCCGTGACAAGTGGTCTGGGCCATATGAGGTGGTGGAGCGCAAGAGCGAGGTTACCTATTTGGTTAACCTGAAGACTCCCAGGCAGCCCCTGAGGGTGCTGCATGTGAACCGCCTCAAACCCCACTTTGAGAGGACTGAAGTAACTATGCTCATGGCTACAGATGTTGGAGGGGAGGAGGATAGTGATCCTCTCCCTGACCTCCTGGCAGTCAAGGAGCAAGATGGGTCAGTGGATGGTGTGGTCCTCTCCCCCACCCTGACTCCAGAACAGCAGGAGGACTGTCGCCAAGTCTTGGGTCAGTTCGTCCCACTGTTCTCCCTGACCCCAGGTGTCACCAAGTGGTGCGTCCACGACGTGGACACTGGAGACAGCATGCCTGTGAAACAGAAGTTTTACAGGGTGGCTGACAAGGTCAGAGCTAGCATCAAGGAAGAAGATTCCAAGATGTTGGCGCTTGGGGTTATTGAGCCCTCCAGCAGCCCCTGGGCTAGCCCAGTGGTCTTACTGCCTAAGAAAGCTGCTACCCCCGGTGGCACCCCAGAACTTCGGTTCTGCGTGGACTACCATGGGCTCAATGCGGTCACGAAGACTGACGCGCACCCCATCCCCAGAGCGGATGAGCTGGTGGATCGGTTGGGAGCTGCCCAGTACCTGAGTACTTTTGATCTGACTTCAGGGTACTGGCAGATTGCCTTAACTGACGGGGCAAAGGAGAGGTCAGCATTTTCAACGCCAGAAGGACACTTCCAGTTTCGTGTCATGCCCTTTGGGTTGAAAAATGCTCCCGCCACATTTCAGAGATTGGTCAACCAGGTACTGGCAGGGCTGGAGCAATTCAGCGCAGCCTACCTGGATGACATTGCGGTGTTCAGCTCCACTTGGGAGGAACACCTGCAACACCTCACTGAAGTGTTGAAGGCTTTGCAGAAGGCAGGCCTCACTATCAAGGCCAGTAAATGCCAGATAGGGCAGGGATCGGTGGTGTACTTGGGACACCAAGTGGGGAGCGGCAAGGTGGCGCCCCTATGGGCAAAAATTTATACCATTCTGGCTTGGGAACCCCCCAAGACCCAGACTGAGGTGAGAGCCTTTCTCGGTCTCACTGGGTATTACAGACGGTTTGTCAAAGGCTATGGCACCATTGTGGCCCCTTTGACAGAGCTGACATCTAGGAATCAGCCCAGGAAAGTGAATTGGACTGAGGCCTGTCAAACTGCTTTTGACACCCTCAAAACTGCCATGTGCACAGCACCGGTGCTTAAGGCACCTGACTTTTCCAGTGAGTTCATTGTGCAAACTGACGCTTCAGAGCAAGGCGTGGGAGCAGTACTCTCACAGATCAATGATGAGGGAGGAGACCAACCTGTGGCTTTCATTAGCCGGAGGCTAATCCCCAGGGAACAGAAATGGAGTGCCATTGAAAGAGAAGCTTTCGCTGTGGTCTGGGCTCTGAAGAAGCTGAGGCCCTACCTGTTTGGGACTCACTTCCGTGTTCAGACCGACCACAGGCCCCTCAGATGGTTAATGCAGATGAGGGGTGAGAATCCAAAATTGTTGAGGTGGTCCATTTCCCTACAGGGGATGGACTTTACGGTGGAGCACCGCCCTGGTACAGAACACGCCAATGCTGACGGTCTGTCCAGATTCTTCCGCCTTAGTGATGAGGACTCCCAAGAGGTTGGGTAGTTCTCCCCACTTTCAGCTGGAGGGGACACGTGTTAGACCTGACACCTTTTGGCGTGGTTCTTCCCCCATCTTTTTGCCTCTGACTCATGTGTTTTGATGCTGTGCTGGATTTCGTTTTTGCTGATTAAGATACTTTGGACACTCTGCCACTGCTGATCAGTGTCAGAGTGTAAGTGCTCCCTCTGTAAATTGTGATATTGATTGGCATATTTGTATCACCACGAAGTCCCTAGTAAAGTGCACTGTGTGTGCCAGGGCTGGTGATGACAAATGCTACTAGTGGGCCTGCAGCGCAGATTGCGCCACCCACATGAGTAGCTTTAAAATGGTGATTCAGGCCTGCCAGCACAGAGCCTGTGTGCAGTCAGTAACTGCCATGTCAGCCTGGCCAGTGTCCCCACTGGCTAGGCCTAACCCTTCCCTGTCTGTGCACATCAGTCACCCCTATGGAAGGCTCAAGGTACCCCCCTGGGCAGGGTGCAGTGTATGGATAAGGTAGAGCATGTACTAGTGCAGGTCACATGCTCTGGTAGTGGGCTGCAGCCATCTTATGTGCTCACTGCTGTAAGGCGATCTTGCTCCATAGAGTAACATGGAGGAGGCTGGGCCCATGTGATCCCAGCCTATCTTCCCATAGGAACAAGATGGGACATAAGTGAAAGATATCCCTGAACTCAGAATTTAATGAAACATCTTTTGGTGAAGGGTGTTTTTAAATCCTGTGTTGGAGAATAGCACTTTTAGAAAGTGGCTGTTCTCTTGTCTAAACCTTTCTGTGTGCCTGGGTTTGTGGAATGCCTGCCTGGTCTGGATGTGACAGGGGGGGCTGCAGAGCCCCAGAGGAGAGGGTCGGAGCCATCCCGGGGATGAAAGGGCACATCCGCCTGCCTGGGAGGTGGGAGGAAGGAATGCCTGATAAGTGCTGGGCTGTGCTGGCCTGCCTCCCACTGCTAGCCCCCTCCTGATGGTCAACGGACACCTCTGGCCCTGAAGCTGACAGGAAGAAGAAAACCAGAGACACCTCAGTGCTCCGCAACCCCCAGAACTGGTTTAGACTGGACCAAGGGCCTCCATGCACAAAGACTTCAAAGAACTTCAAAGACATTGAGGGGTATAAGGAAAGGACCCCTGACTACAGAAGGGTAGATTCTGAAATTCTGCAACCAAGAAGGAACCTCGGCTGGAAGGAGGACGGCTAGAGAACTAAAGAAAGACTGCCTTGCTGTGTGCTCTAAGGGCTGACCTGTTCTACTGTCTACCTGGAAGCTGAGGAGAAGAAAGGGGCTTTGCTGTGTGCTGTGACCCTGCCTACTTGAAACTGCCAAGACTTTGCTGTGTGCTGTGTCTGCAACTTGAATCTCCAAGGGCCTGAGAAGAGCTGCCCCCCTGTCTGCAACCCAGGGACATAAAGGTTGCCCAAGGACTGCAAGACTCTGCTGTGCCCCCCTGAAGCTGCTGGGTGGCAAGGAGATCGTGAAACCTGGCCGGTTGCCTGCTTAGCGCACGGGCTGCTCTCTAATCTGCTTGAGAGCGCCGCGCTGACCCAGCCTGCTGAGTGGCCAAGATCGGCGTGTTCATCGACACGCAGGTGTGGGGCTTGCCGGAGACTTGTGGGCCTTCACAGTGCGAGTCGCACTGAAAACCACTGCCAGCCGTGTCACTGCCGCAGCCCGGGGGCCAGGAGTACCCCCCCCAAGATCGTCGATCGTTGGGGAGCTGAAGCGGCGAAAAACGAAGCCGCCGTGCTCCCATTGGTTGAGGGAGCCGGGCCCCCTCACTAACGCCGCGACGGGATTGGCCCGTGCGGCGCAGCGTCATCGTCATTGCCGAGCTGTGATTGGTGGAGGAGCCGAGCGTCATTGAAGGCCTCTCCCGGGAGCCGCACTGCCATTGGCTGACTCCCGGGTGCTGCTGGAGGCTCGCCCAGACGCCGTGACCGGATTGGTCCCCGTCCTCGGGACCCAGGGAAGCGTTGCGCGATCACCGCCGGACCCGGGAAGAAGAGACCAGCCCTCGCCGAGGGATTTCCCCGAGTGTCTTCCGCCCCGGCCTGCCGTCCCAGCCTGGAGAGCCAGGCCCGCTCCCTGCCGCTCGTTGGATGATCCAGAGCAGGCGGGGGAGCAGGAGGGACCGGCCGGGCCCGGGGGAGAGTGAGTTCTGGTGGGCGCAGGGCGCCGAAGGGCACACAGAGGAGCGAGGTGGAACCGGGGAAAGAGGAGAATCCCCGGGTCTCGCGAGGAAGCGCGCTTGCAGCGCTTAAAAGCCAAGAGTAAGATTTCAACGCTCACATTGGTTGACTGCTCGTTTTTAGAGCTACTTGAACAGAAATCAGGGGCATTATTATTTCTAGCCACTGATTTGAGAGACTAGAGACTATTTTTGTTTGGAACCTGAGACTATTGTTTTAAATGACAAGAACTGCCTATTTACAAGTACCATCCTAGAAATTAAGTGCAACCTGTAAGATAAAATGCTAAGTTGTCTAAAGAAGTGATTATCATGCAACTGCTTCATTTACATGCTGAAACTAGATAAAGCTATATATTTTTATAAAATATACTTACCTGTGTGGTCTCAGTTTGTGGTGGATTGGGGATTATTGTTGTGTTAAGTGCAAATGTTATCCACATTGCCTCTGTTTAGCCTAGACTGCTCGCGCCATGCTACCTAGAGGGTGAGCAGGGGTTATCTCAGAGGGTTATTCCGTCGCCCTGACCGGAACCAGGGGTCCCTACTTGGGCTAAGGTACTTACCTCTGCCAACCAGAGACGCCCAGTTCTAACAACGGGGAGCCAATGCAGGTCTCTCAGATGTCCGGAGATGTGGCTGTTTCGTGGGATGTCGAGGATGAGTCTGGCTGAGGCGTTCTGGATCCGCTGGAGTCTCTTCTGGAGCTTGGCGGTGGTTACGGCATAGAGGGCGTTGCCGTAGTCCAGTCGGCTGGTGACGAGGGCCTGGGTGACAGTCTTCCTGGTCTCGGTGGGGATCCACCAGAAGATCTTCCGTAGCATGCGCAGGATGTTGAAGCATGACGAGGAGACGGCGTTGACTTGTCTGGTCATGGAGAGGGAGGAGTCCAGGATGAAGCCCAGGTTGCGTGCGTGGTCCGTCGGTTTGGGTGCGGTGCCCAGGGCGGGGGGCCACCAGGAGTCGTCCCAGGCGGAGGGCGAGGAGCCCAGGATGAGGACCTCCATCTTGTCTGAGTTCAGTTTCAGGCGGCTGGTCGTCATCCACTCGGCTACATCTTTCATCCCTTCGTGCAGGTTGGCTCTGGCGGCGGCGGGGTCGTTGGTCAGGGAGAGGATCAGCTGGGTGTCGTCGGCGTAGGAGATTATGTTGAGGTTGTGTTGGCGTGCGATGGCCGCGAGGGGGCTCACGTAGACGTTGAAGAGGGTGGGACTCAGCGAGGATCCTTGAGGGACGCCGCAGATGACTTCGGTGGCCTCTGACTTGTACGGTGGTAGGCGGACTCTCTGTGTTCTTCCGTCGAGGAAGGAGGTGACCCATTCCAGGGCCTTCTCCTGGATTCCGACGTTGCTGAGGCGCTGCACTAGGGTGCGGTGGCAGACAGTGTCGAATGCCGCGGAGAGGTCTAGGAGGATGAGGGCTGCTGTTTCTCCGTTGTCCATCAGGGCTCGGATGTCATCGGTGGCAGCGATGAGGGCGGTCTCGGTGCTGTGGTTGGCTCGGAAGCCAGACTGTGAGGGGTCGAGGGATCCATTTGACTTGAGGAAGGCGGCCAGCTGTTTGTTGACGGTCTTATGCGATGACTTTGGCCGGGAACGGGAGGAGCGAGATGGGCCGGTAATTCTTGAGTTCGGTGGGGTCCGCTGTAGGTTTCTTGAGTAGGGCGCTGAGTTCGGCGTGCTTCCAGCTCTCAGGGAAGGTGGCGGTGTCGAAGGAGGTGTTGATAATGTCCCGCAGGTGGGGTGCGATGACAGCGTCGGCCTTGTTGAAGACGTGGTGAGGGCAGGGGTCGGTCGGAGATCCGGAGTGGACGGAGTTCATTGTGCGGACGGTGTCTTCGGTGCTGATCGGAGTCCAGGCGCGGAGAGTGGTGGTGGGTTGCGTTGCTGCAGTCGTGGCGTGCGTCGGTTGGATGCTGAAGCTGTTGTGTATGTCCGCGATCTTGTTGTGGAAGTAGGAGGCGAGGGAGTTGCAGAGGTCTTGCGATGGGGTGATGTCGTTGTTTCCGGCGTTGGGGTTGGAGAGCTCTTTCACGATGTTGAAGAGTTCCTTGCAGTTGTGTGCGTTGTTGTCCAGCCGGTCCTTGTATGCCGTTTTCTTGGTGGCGCGAATCAGTTGGTGGTGCTTCCGGGTGGCCAGCTTGAGGGTGGTCATGTTGCCCAGTGTTGGTTCCCTTCTCCAGACTTTCTCGAGGGCTACCAGTCCCTACAATTTTGCCAAGTTTCGTGCAAATCCATTCGGCCGTTCGGGCTAAAAGTGAGGCCAACCGCCCTATGGAAATTAACATGGGAAAAACGCGTTTTGGGACCCCCCTTTTTTCTCGGCCCCCCCTTGACAAACCCCCCCCAACTTTTCAGTATCTGCTCAGAAACAAAATGTTCCATATTCCTGAAAATTTCAGCCAATTCCGTCCACAAACGCCAAAGTTATTAGACATAGAATTTTCAAAAATCCCATAGAGAAAAAATCCTAACTATATATACCTACTGGCGACCGCCAGTAGGTAATATATATATATATATAAATATATATATATATTAAATCACCTCCTGGTTATACTCGCTTCGCAGAAACCAGAGTCGAGGCCCCAATAGTGTGCAGAAAAGGTTTATTTGGCACAAAGGAAAGTTCGAAACCGGGAACTTTTGGCAGCCACTTTTCGGTAGAAGCTAGGCTGAGGAAGTCAGGTGTCATCTGTGCAGCCACTGTGCTTACCATCTTGAAACTACCTGAGGAAGGCGGAAGCTCAAACGTTGTAGTGGAAATATATTTTTGTTCCTTGGTGAATCTATCTGTTTGAGTCACTTCTTTCTTGGATATATATATATTCACTGAAAAAACCATAGGTTAGAGACCATATATAGTTAGCTGGACATTTTATTGACATAAAACCAATGAAATTCCATATATAGTTAGTTGCACTAACTATATATCGCGCACCCGCAATCCACTGCTGATGATGTCACATATTACATCATTCATGACATGGTCAGTGACATCACTGATGACATCACTGATGACATCTCAAATGACATCACTGATGACATCACTGATAACAACATCCAGTGATTTTTTGTTTCTGTAAAGTTTAAATATGTCTTACATATTGAAGAATGAGTGGATGTGTAAGTGTCTGGACGAAGGATTTAGTAGGTGCATGACTGACTGTATGAGTGAGTGATTAAATGTGTCTCACTGAGTGCATGGGTTAGTGACTAAACTGTCTTAATTTGTGCATCATTATGTCTGTTGTTCTGTAAACTGCTGCATGTGTTGATCAGTAGCTATATGAGTAACTATATGGGTTATTGATTGATTGCCCTAGTATTTGTATGGGAGACTGAGTGTGTGTGTGGCTAGCTGGGAGGTGTGTGACTCTGTGCAGATCAATGTGTACTTGTATCAATGATTGTATAAGAAGGTAAGTATGTGTTAGTATATGTTTGAAAATGTAAGGTGCTCTATGTTTAACTGTATAGACAAGAAAATGGAAGTGTCATTGATTCTTTACAGGACTGACTAGGTGTGTGAGTAACTCCATGGATGAGTGGCAGACTGTGAGTGTCTGTATAGGTGTATGAGTGCATATGATAGTGTTGTAAAGATGAGTGATTGTATGTATGAATGATTGTATGGGTGAATGAGTGAAGGTGTGTGTAGACGTAGCAATCAGTGAGTGCGTACGTAGTAACTAGTATTGGTGTGTCAATGGTTTCAAAAATTATACTCTGTATTTAACACTGGGTGAAACAGAGGTTATATTAAAATGTGAGGAGATGAATTGTATTGTCACATGAATGATATCATCAGTGATGTGGTCATTGATGTCAAATGAGATGTCATCAGTGATGTCATCAGTGATGTCATTTGAGATGTCATCAGTGATGTCATCAGTGATGTCACTGACCATGTCATGAATGATGTAATATGTGACATCATCAGCAGTGGATTGCGGGTGCGCGATATATAGTTAGTGCAACTAACTATATATGGAATTTCATTGGTTTTATGTCAATAAAATGTCCAGCTAACTATATATGGTCTCTAACCTATGGTTTTTTCAGTGAATTTTCAAGGTTTTGTAAATGCTAATTCCTAACTATATATGGTCTATAACCTATGGTTTTTTCAGTGAATTTTCAAGGTTTTGTAAATGCTAATTCCTAACTATATATGGTCTATAACCTATGGTTTTTTCAGTGAATTTCAATGGTTTTTTAATAGCAAATATCATAAGCTGTCGAATGTCAAGTACGTGGTAAGTAAAAACATTTTCGTGTTTATGCACACTGATCTGCTTTGAATGCTGCCCCCCACCCCTCATTTCTATTAGGAGTACTCTCTCTTTGCAGATAGTGAAGGGTAGTTAACGCAGGCCTTTGCCCCCGTTGTAATCCGTCGTGCCTGCTTCTCTCTCCATTTGATTGATTGTTCTCTTTGGTTCATTCTCTATTTACAAACAAGCACAGAGTCGCAATACTCTGTTTAGTCTTTGCAGATAGCGAAAAATCGTGTAAAAAAACAAAAGGAATCGAGCAAAATCAGTAGGCCACTAATGGGATCTCTTTTTGACCTCGCTAAAATAGAAACATTAGGAACAACCTGTTGAAAATAGCAATGTGTATGTACATAAGCGGCGTTCATTTGTGTTCACAGTACCCCTTGTTGATTGTTTGAATCGAGCATTGAATTGTTCGAAGTTGGTTCTCTTAAGGATCTTCTCTGCCTGCAAACAAGGAAGAATAGGAATATTCTCTCTCCCTTTGCAGATAGTGAAGGGTAGGTAACGCAAGCCTTTAACACGTCGTACCTATTTCATTCCTCATTGATTGATTGATTGTCCGAACATTGACTGTTTGGGAATTAGTTCTTTTTGGAGGTATTCCCTGTTTGCAAATAAACGTAGGAAAATCTTTGCAAGTAGTGAAAGGGTAGGTAATGCGGACCTTTCTCCCCCGGTGTAATCTGTCATGCCTATCTACTCCCCACTGATTGATGCACCTGTTTCACCCGGACCATTTACTAGAGATATCTGGCCCAACAAGAGAGCACCCCTAGTGAAAAGGACATATGCAATAATAACGAAGTGATCACTGTATCCTGTTAACAGAAACTTTAGCATGAAACAACCTGGAAAGAAAAGAATAGGAAAACGAAAATCAGTAGGCCACTGATGAACTTTTTATTAAATAACAAACAAAGAAACGATAACAATACGTAATGATAAAACCTATTATTGTCCTAGAAACAAGAAACGTTAGAAGTAAGCCCGTAATAAGAAACCTGAAAACATCGCCCCTCACTGCCCCAAAACGTGTCTGTCCCACCGCCTGCCACGGCCAAATAACGGCAAACTGGGAAAGATAGAAGTCAGCAGACATCCGCCCCATTCTAGAAACTTCCAAAGGGCAACAGGTTTTCGGCTACGCCCAGCCGGAAGCAACACATATAAGGCGGGTCCTGCTGCCACGCCTCAGAGATCATCACGTAGGGTGTAGCCGGAGGAGAGGCCGAGGCCGAGGCCAGCGGGACCCGGCCAGGGGGATTGACAACGCTGGAGAGTTGCAGGGGGGGGAATGTCCGTGTCCTCGACCCTCCCCTCTCTCTCCCAGTCCGGCCGCGGTGGCCCTTGACAGTTTCAGGTAGTCCCGCCACATTCTCTACCAGTCCGGCCACCAACGGCCGGGGCCGATGGGATCCGGCTGCAGCCGATAAACCAAGGAACCCGTTCATGGGGCCAGAGCAAGGGGCGTCCGGCCGACATCCACCGGAAGCCCGGCCCGAAGACGGACGGGACACTTCTTCTTTCTTGAATAATGGCTGCGACAACACTGGGGGGGATGTCTTGCACATGCCTCCGACCCCCCCCCTCGTCCTCATCGCCTGGTCCGGCCATAACAAATCTCAAGCGAGACGCCGTGGGGTGCACTGGGAGGGAGAGACGGTGCGAACAGGCCTCTCCCGCCTCCCCAGTGGAGGCTTCCCACCTGCACCCTCAGCGCTCCAGGCGCCCGGAAAAGGGTTCTTCCACTGTGGCGATGCTGCAACGTCTCGCCCGGCAGGGTGGAGCCCGTCCGCTCATTTGACCCCGCGATCGCCAGTAGCTACCAAACTCTCAAAATGGCGATCGACGTGGCAAGAGCGGGCCCAGCATAAAGAAATGGCCCGGTCACTGGTTGACTCCACCACAGTAGTCCTCCACGACCTTGACGATTCTAGAGGAGCCGCGGGAGTTTCCGACCCCCGCAGACACCCCCGATGGGGAATGACTGCCATGATCGCCCGTGGAGTGACGAAACTGTATCCGCGGGACGTCGGCGCTCCCATGCTGGCGCCAGCCTCACTTTGAATTACTAGAATCCTGCAAACCTCAGTTCCGGTGAAAGCACACTGTGACCCGGTAGGAAAAATTGTTGCACCCCCTCCCCTTTTTGACTGATAGTTCAAACCACCGATCCTTTCCTTTGCCCTTTTACCAGAACTTTGGACTGCCTCCCCCTCTTTTACATTTTCTAGAGAAAACAAAACATTAACCACTACATTAGCATAGCAGTTGACACCAGAACTGTTTTCAAATTGAAAACCAACAACATCTTCAACAGAATCCTTTTTGTTTCTGCTGTGACCCTGCTACAGCACAGGAATTGTCCCCAGCAGTAATTCTGCAATGCCGGTAAGAATACCTGTGGTGCCTACTGGACTCACTCACCCCCGCGGCGCCCCACGCCGTTATTTGCTGGGCGGCAACTTACTAGACATCACCTTTGTGCCATCTAGATTTCAGCGCGTTCTGCTGCCTTGGAACTATTCGCACAACAGACTGCTACTGACGACCCACCCCCAGGCAACATCTTCTGAATTTTCATAATTTGAAAGAACTAGTAACATGTCCTCATCAGGAATTTCCTCATGAAAAGTCTGCAATGATGATTCTTGTAACTCTATGGTCTCCAAACATTCGATAAATTCGCCATCAAGAGATTGATCAAAAAAATCATTCAAGTCATCTCCTCCTTGTGAGAAAATTTCATTATTGGTGCTGTCAATTTCAATAAATGTATTGGATAATTCAAAAGAAATTGCCACGGTCTCTTCGTTGTTTAAATGTTTTTACTGTTTTTGTTTTGTTGTATATATTTATAAGTTATTAAAGTTTTATAATCCTACTACTTTGTTGGAGTGCTATATATTTTTAATGTGACACATAAATGTAAAAACTTTGATGTACAAAGAGTCATCCCTGGAATCTTCCGCTTCAGGCTCGGTCCCCTCCCCAATCACAATACAGGATGGTTTTCAGATAGTAGGAA
Organism: Lissotriton helveticus; assembly: GCF_964261635.1. Taxonomy (NCBI): domain Eukaryota; kingdom Metazoa; phylum Chordata; class Amphibia; order Caudata; family Salamandridae; genus Lissotriton; species Lissotriton helveticus. The sequence goes on from NC_136057.1 coordinate 603,440,763, forward strand.
CACGTGTGGTGTGACGGATCTCATCGGGTGTGGGCCTTGATCTACTATAACTCCTTTGAAGAGGGGTGATTCTTTACAGCTGGGGTCATAAACTACATCTGCAGGGCTAGCTGATAGCCTGGACAATCGGACACAGAGGAAGAGGACTGTCAGAGGGTGCGGTAGTGAATAGGGCGAAAGGGAGGTGTCGGGCGGGCACAAAGTGTGATTCTCAGGGAAGAGCAGCGCAGATGGGGAGAGGTTTATTGCCCATGCATAACACAGAGAGCGGGGGTGACCAGTGCCTGGGGAAGATGCTTGCGAGGGTGGGGAGCCATGCTACGAATCGACAGCGTGCAGAGAGTGGGTCTGGTCAAGGCATCTAAAATGGCTGCCGTGCACGACAAAAGTGTGGCATTTCAAAAAAGGCAAGATGGCGCAAACAATGTTTTTCAACACTTCCTCATTTCCTTCGAATCGAACGTTAACAGACGTTGGTGCATATTACCAAAGTTAAGCGATATTTATCGCTAACGATGCTTACCAACGAATTTTTTACCGCTAAGCATCGTCAGAAATTATCGAAGATAAACCTTGCTATTATCAAGGTTTATCGCAAATGCGATAAAAAACGACCGCAATGCATTAATATCGCTGAAAACTCAGCGATATTCATGCATTACCGAGCTAATGCTCTTAGCCATGTTATCCACCTCCCATTGGATAACATGGCTAAGAACTGCTCAGGGCAGGTGTTAGTTTTTGGAGATATTCGCGCTTAGCGCGAATATCTCCAAAAGTTGGTAATAGGAGATATATATCTTGCATGTTGTAATGCAAATTATTGTGGTATATGGAGCTCATACCATAATCTCTCAGGAAAGCAGAAACTGATCCTTTTGGGACCGCCTGAGAAGGCCTAGGGGGTGAGGGGTACTCTACTTTGCCCCCTTTTCACGTTCCGAACTTTTTTATTTTACTCTCTTCTGTAATTACACAAAATAGCAGCGATAAGATGCATCAGAGACACACAGTGAGAGAAAGGAGGCCGGAGATGAAGAAGAGATGTCAAATACACATTGGAGATAATATAGTGGGAGAAGGGAAGTAAATATGAGTAAACTTACCATGTAACATAAAAATGTTGCACTCTATACTATAAGTCTCATTTTATACTACAATCACTTCGCTACAACCTCATAAATTAAAAATAAAAATGAATAATGTCTCAAACAATTTTTGATTTCTAAATATAAATTTATTCTTCTGAATTTTCTAAATTTGAAAGAACTAGTAACATGTCCTCATCAGTAATTTCCTCTTCAATCATCTCATCTGGAATCTCCTCATTAAAAGTCTGCAATGATGATTCTTGTAACTCTATGGTCTCCAAACATTCGATAAATTCGCCATCAACAGATTGATCCAAAAAATCATTCAAGTCATCTCCTCCTTGTGACAATATTTCATTATTGGTGCTGTCAATGTCAATCAATGTAGTGGAATCATTCAAGTCATCTCCTCCTTGTGACAATATTTCATTATTGGTGCTGTCGATTTCAATCAATGTAGTGGACAATTCAAAAGAAATTACCACGGTCTCTTCATTGTGAGCCATTTTATTTTGAAATTGCTTGCTGTAAATTGCAGAAAAAAATAATCACTTTCATTTATCGTTTTTAGTAATACATAATATAAAACTAACTTTATCAAGTATTTAGTATAACAGAAGGACTGCAAATGAATAACAGAAAACATTTTTCAAATTATCTTCAAGTGTACAACATAGTTCCCCTTACAAATTAACAACTCACCTTTTTAAAAGTAGGAGAAGTGTTAGTACTGTGTAAATCAAACACCAGAAATTCACCACCAAAAATTCCTCACAAATGTACCTCAGACAGTAGTATTACAAAATGGCTGTGGTTTCCTCTCATTTGAGATATATACATAACCAATTAACTTTCATCACACACAAATACAAAACCAAAGTAACATTTTAATTGGTTCTAAATTTCAACACTTTCAAATGTGTTTTCCCCATGCAATTTTCCATAGGACATTTACATACGTCTACAGCCTGAATGGCTGAACGGAATTACACCAAACTTGGCAAAATGGTACATCAAACCTAAGAGGTCAGGAAGGATCTACTATGCCCCCTTATGGTCATTTGCCCCTTCGCTTTGGCCTCCTCTTGTCTCTCGATCCTACCGAGAGACAAGATGGCGGCCGCTACGGACTGTTTGGAATGTTTACAGACGCCGGAGAACCAATCAGCTTCGCAAAGCTCCGTGACGTGAAAAGTACGCGAAGCGGAGCGCTGTTACAGATATATATCTTTTTTGGAACGGTAATTTCTCAAAATCCACTGGAGCACATATATTGAGACCTAGCAAAGGCACATCGGGCTACCAGTCCCTAATATTTTGCCAAGTTTCGTGCAAATCCATTCAGCCGTTCGATTATTATTATTATTTTTTTTTTTGCCCCGCGGGGCCCTTTTAAAACCTCCACATCAAACCTAGGGGGTCAGCGAGGATCTACTATGCCCCCTTATGGTCATTTGCCCCTTCGCTTTGGCCTCCTCTTGTCTCTCGATCCTACCGAGAGACAAGATGGCGGCCGCTACGGACTGTTTGGAATGTTCACAGACGCCGGAGAACCAATCAGCTTCGCTTCACAAAGCTCCGTACCGCGAAAAGTCCGCAAACCGGAGCGCTGCCCGGTCCGCTGTTACAGATATATATCTTTTTTTGAACGTTAATTTCTCAAAATCCACTGAAGCACATATATTGAGACCTAGCAAAGGCACATCGGGCTACCAGTCCCTACAATTTTGCCAAGTTTCGTGCAAATCCATTCAGCCGTTCGGGCTAAAAGTGAGGCCAACCGCCCTATGGGAAACTCAATGTTAAAAACACGTTTTGGGACCCCCCTTTTTTCTCGGCCCCCCCTTGACGAACCCCCCCAAATTTTAAGGGGCTGCTCAGAAACAAAATGTTCAATTTTTCTGAAAATTTCAGCCAATTCCGTCCACAAACGCCAAAGTTATTAGACATAGAATTTTCAAAAATCCCATAGAGAAAAAATCCTAACTATATATACCTACTGGCGACCGCCAGTAGGTAATATATATATATATATATATATATATATATATATATATATACATATATATATATATATATATATATATATATATACAGGCAGCCCGTCCCGACGTTGTCCGGGTATGAATTGCTGCCTGCCAGTGGTATATTGTTTTGTAGGATTTCGTTTTGATAGCATTTCTTATCTGTGACGGGCCTGTGAAACGCTCCGATTCACAGTGCACTGCTGATGCACTTAAGAGTGAGCGTTCAGTAGTGTGTGAACTTGAGTTTCCCTACTTTATTTTTCCTTGCAATATTATATCGTGCGAACTCGACAACATGGCATGAGCACAATTTACATTACAGAAGAACACATTCATTTGTGGTAGGCACGGGGAGACAAAGCAATTTGCCTGGAATCACAGGATGTTGAGCTGATGCCGAGATTCGAACGTAGCTCCCCAGCTCTTAAGTTCGCAATTCTAGAACTTGTGGCGGGAGGTGTGTCTAAAAGTGTATGTCGGTGCTGGCCATCAATGAGAGAGACCTGTGCATTTTTCAAATGGGTGGTGAAAAAATATGAGTATGTTGCTGGAGATGTGGGCCGCTGTGCCACCAATGTACTTACCTGGGGGAGGGTGAACACCCATTATTCCGCAACTTTCTTTCCGCATACCATCACTCCGAATACTTTCATTACAAATGTACCACGACTCCGCAATGCCATTATAACTAATTGCATTACATTTTATAAGCTTTTACCACGCATACATTTACAACGAAATTTGTTGTAAATGCATGAATGGTAAAAGCATGTTTTTTATTTAATGTTTGGATGAGGTAAGTATGGGAATAGGGGTATATGTTTTGGGGTACTGAGGTATGTGTTTTGGGGTGTTTGGGTATTTTAAGGGTTCAGATATAGTTTTGGGTTATGGGGTACAGGGGTAGTTTTAGGGTTTAGGGATAGGTATGGGTTTTGGGGTACAGGGGTATTTTTAGGGTTCAGGGCTAGGTTTGGGTATTGGGGTACAGGGGTATTTTAGGGTTCAGGGGTAGGTTTGGGTTTTGGGGTACAGGGTTATTTTTAGGGTTCAGGGCTAGGTTTGGGTTTTGGGGTACAGGGGTATTTTTAGGGTTCAGTGGTAGGTTTGGGTTACGGGGTACAGGGGTATTTTAAGAGTTCATGGCTAGGTTTAGGTTTTGGGGCACAGGGGTATTTTAGTGTTCAGGGGTGGTTTTGGTGTACAGTGGTATTTTTAGGGTTCAGGGCTAGGTTTGGGTTTTGGGGTACAGGGGTATTTTTAGGGTTATGGGGTAGGTTTGGGTTTTGAGGTACAGGGGTATTTATAGGGTTCAGGGCTAGGTGTGGGTTTTGGGGTACAGGGGTAATTTTAGGATTTAGGGATAGGTTTGGGTTTGGGGTACAGGGTATATTTATAGGGTTAAGATGGGTTAGTGTTTAAGGGTGTTGGGGTATTTTAAGGAGTAAGGGTGGGTTATTATTATGGGGTGCGGGGGTATTTAAAGGAAGCAGGGTGGGATTAGCACACGATATGAGACATGGCATGAAGGGCGGAACGTACCACACGCCCCCAGCCTTTGTCACGCCCCCAGCACATGCCCACAGCAGAACGCAGACACGCCCACAAGGGAGTACTTTGCTGGCACGGTTCTTTCACCTTTTAAATGTGTATGGTGGCCGTCTGCATAGCCTATGTCCTTCTGCTGCAACTGCCATTTCCAACGCTGTATTGGGTGTTGTGATTGGTGCTGTGGTTACTGAGATTACCCGCCTCAAAGGTTTGGGTTTTCTCTTTATAATATTAGTATGGATATTTATATATATATATTTTCACACAAATTGTTCTGTAGCAGAGGGAGCGCTTAACAGTCGGTGCTCGCCTTGAGACCAGGGCAGTGTCTCGATATGTATTTCACTCAAAGAAGAATTGTCATGGCACACCTCTTGGTAGTTTTCAGATGGTTTTTATTTCAGATCGTGATCAACTCCTACACGTTTCGAACCGAAGTTCCTGGTTACGGCAGTGTTTCACAATTTGTCCTTTTTCCCTTTCTCTTTCTCTTTTTATACCCCTGCACTGAGATGACTATTGTGGTGCATTATGGGCCATGTAGTGTGTTTGATATATTAAACTTCGGTTCGAAACGCATAGGAGTGGATCACAATCTGAAATAAAAAACATCTGAAAACTACCAAGAGGTGTGCCGCGACAATTCTTCTTTGTGGAAATATATATATATATATATATATATATATATATATATATATATATATATATATATATATATATATATATATATTCACGAAGAACTCCAAAGACGCCACTTCCAACCACACAGATCGGCGAAGCGCTAAGCAGGAGACGGACCACCAGATTGAATAACAGTTCTTTAATCCAGGTTAGATGTTAATTTGCAGGAAATGCATAACGCGTTTCGGGCTACACGCCCTTGTTCACATGCATAAAACTGTCTGTTACATCTTTACTTTTTATAATGCCAAGTAAGCACTGGTGCAAGCCCCTCCCACACATCATGTGATCATAGACAAGGTAGACATACTTCTCGCCACGACATGTGCAAACAAGCTAAATAAATAGTATAAATACTTGTATCAAACATGTAATCATTGTTTGTTTAAAATCAATAAAAACTATTACCGGATAAATCCGTTAGTTGCTCAAGTTCTTTTTCCATTATATCACAAACAATCAAACACCCATGACAATCATGGGTGCGGCGGACCCTTATTCATTGTATGTCACTAACTTATTTAGAGGTGGGCATAGTCCAGTGCATAAAGTGTAAAGTGCTAAAAAAGTGTAAACAGTGCATGTCCTAAAGTGCAAAAAAATCACATTGATATTACAGTCTATTTACAAAAGAAGGGATAAAGTACATATTACATGATAAAACTACCTGCATTATAGAAATGGTTGTTCCATGCTAACTACACAGATGGACAAAAGTCTCATTCTGTATGATAAAAGCTTAAAAAAAATTTCATTTCATTAACAGGGTTCATCATAAAAAGTGATAAAAAGTGATACTACCAACACCCTGTGTATAAAAATAGTGCTAAAATTTGAAAATATCAAAACATTATTTAGGTTAAATATATATATTTATACAAAGGGGTTGATATAGATGTAAATTGAAATCCCTGGCTAACAGGGATCCTGACTAGCCAGGGCAAACAGAGCAAATATTTATCCAAATAATTAACCTTAACAACTGATTCTGCATACCCCTTGGTAACAGGGAACCTGACTACCAAGGGTGACATAAATCATATTGAATCACAGGAGATCAAACACAGACAATATCGGATAGTAATCTTCAAGGACCAGCCTATAGAAAAGTATGTAAATCTTCTGTATTGTTGAGGCCGTTTGGCCACTTGCTATCGAATTCCAAGATCATGTTCGATTCGAGTTGTCTGAGCCTCACCTCTCTGTTACCGCCTCTTCTCAGTTTAGGCACTGCCCCTACAACAAAGTATGTTAAACAGCTAATATCTTTATTGTGTTTCATATCAAAGTGGCGGGCCACTGGGTAACTGGGGTCACTGTGCAAAATCGCACGTAGATGTTGCAGAATCCTAACGTGCACCTGCTGCTTGGTACTACCAATATAATTCAAGCCGCAGGTGCACGGCAGGACATATACTGAAAATTCTGTCTTGCAGGTATGTTGGCCCACAATTCCAATCGCCCTCTCACTGAAAGGGGTAGTGTAGTGAGTTTTATTTACCCCAAATTTACAAGCGCGGCAACTGGAGCATTTACGGAAACCACCTGCAGATTGTAACCAATTCGTTTTTTTTTTTTATTCTGGACACGGTTGATCCAGAACCGTGCCCATATTGCGCGCTCTATGAAAAGTTACAGTAGGTTTCTGTGGTAAAAGGGCCCCCAGAATGTTATCAGATAAGACAATAGGCCAGTTCTTATTAATGATTTTTCTGATCTTGCGCTCCGGATCACTAAAAGAGGTAATGAATCTAGGGCAAGGTTCAAATTTCTCCTCTGTTGAAATAGTAGGAACTGCCTCTTCACAAATAACAGGTAACAGGTTTTCACGGGTCTTTAAGTCGGCTTTAGCCAAAGCTCGGTCAAACGTTTTCTTTGAGTATCCCCGTTCCCTCAATCGTACTTCTAATTCCACTACACATTGCCTGAAATCCCTCTCAGAGCTGCAAATCCTTTTTAATCTGAGAATTTCTCCGTAAGGAATGCTCTAAATAGTGTGTTGTGGATGTAGACTGGAGGAATGCAAGGTAGTATTGCCTGCGGTAAGCTTTCTAAATAATGTGGTTTGTAGTTTCATTGAGTCATCAATATAGACTTTAACATCTAAAAACTCCACCTGGCTTGCACTGATGTGCGATGTAAACTTTAAATTCAGGGAGTTGTTGTTAATTTCCTCAATGAAGGAGACAGCTTCCTCCTTTGTACCTTGCCACACAATAAAAACATCATCAATATACCGCAGGTACTTGATTACTTTTTCATTGACCCACACTTTGTGTGTCACATTGAGGACCCACTCCTCCCATCAGCCAGCGTGAAGACACGCATAGCTGGGGGAGAAGCAGGCCCCCATTGCCACGCCTCTCACCTGTCGCCAAATCTCCTTCCCAAAAGAGAAATAGTTGTTTCTAAGATACCACTCTATGAGACTCAAAATTGCCTTATTGTGTTGGTAATAATGTGCGGGTCTCTGGCTCAAGAAGTATTTTACTGCATTGAGGCCATCTTCATGTGCTATACTTGTATATAGAGATTCCACATCAAGTGTAATTAGCAACATGTCTTCCTGCCATTCAATTGATTCTATTTTCTTAAGGAAGTCAGTGGTATCACGGACATAGCTGGGTAGCTTTTTGACAAGGTCCTGGAGGAAGAAATCTATGTATTGGCCCACCCTTTCACCAACACTATTTAATGCAGATATAATAGGTCTACCAGGCATAGGTCTGATGTCTTTATGCACTTTTGGTATCAAGTAAAATGCAGGTAGGGTCGGGAACTCTTTATGCAGGAACTTGAACTCATCACCCGAGATGAGTCCTTCCCTGCGCCATTGTGATTATATATATATATATATTCACTGAAAAAACCATAGGTTTCAGGTCATATATAGTTAGGAATTAGCATTTAAAAAACCGTGCAAATTCACTGAAAAAACCATAGGTTTCAGGTCATATATAGTTCGGTATTAGCATTTAAAAAAAGATTGAAATTGCTCCTATATAGTTAGTTGGACTAACTATATTTCGCGCACCCGCAATCCACTGCTGATGATGTCACATATTACATCATTCATGACATGGTCAGTGACATCACTGATGACATCTCAAATGACATCAATGATGACATCACTGATGACATCTCAATTGACATCACTGATGACAGCATCCAGTGACTGTGTGTTTCTGTAAAGTTTAAATATGTTTTACATATTGAAGAATGAGTAGATGTATAAGTGTCTGGATGAAAGATTTAGTAGGCGTGTGACTGACTGTATGAGTGAGTGATTAAATGTGTCTTACTGAATGCATGGGTTAGTGACTAAACTGTCTGAATGTGTGCATCAGTATGTCTGTTGTTGTGTAAGATGCTGTATGTGTTGATCAGTAGCTATATGAGTGGCTATATGGGTTATTGATTGGTTGCCCAAGTATTTGTATGTGAGACTGAGTGTGTGTGTGGGTGACTGGGAGGTGTGTGACTCTGTGCATAGATGTGTGAGCAGTTGTTTCACTAGGTGTATGAGTTCAAGAGTGCATATGGAAACAGCTGTATGGGCGGTTTACTGTGTGCATTGGTGTGTTGGTGAGTGAATGTATATCTCAGTGCTACATGTCCAAGTAACACAGTGCATGTGAGAGTTGGTATATATAATGACTATACATGAGAGCCAGTGATTATGCAAGTGGCTGTATGGATCAATGTGTACTTGTATCAGTGATTGTTTAAGAGAGTAAGTATGTGTTAGTATATGTTTGAATAAGTATTGTGTTGTGTGGATAACTGTATAGATGAGGAAATGGGAGTGTGATTGATTCATTGCATGACTGACTGGGTGTGTGAGAAACTCCATGGATGAGTGAAAGTGTGTGAGTGTTTCTATAGGTGTATAAGTGCATATGATAGTATTGTATTGATGAGTGACTGTATGTATGAGTGATTGTATGGGTGAATGAGTGGATGTGTGTGTAGACCTAGGAATCAGTGAGTGCGTATGTAGTAACTGGTATTGGTATGTCAATGGTTTCAAGAATGGTAGTTTGTATTTAAGACTGGGTGTATCAAAGGTTAGATTAGAGTGTGAGGAGGTGCATCGTATTATCACATGAATGATGTCATCAGTGATGTCAATTGAGATGTCATCAGTGATGTCATCAGTGATGTCATTTGAGATGTCATCAGTGATGTCATCAGTGATGTCACTGACCATGTCATGAATGATGTAAGATGTGACATCATCAGCAGTGGATTGCGGGTGCGTGAAATATAGTTAGTCCAACTAACTATATAGGAGCAATTTCAATGGTTTTTTAAATGCTAATACCTAACTATATACGACTTGAAACCTATGTTTTTTTCAGTGAACTTGCACGGTTTTTTAAATGCTAATTCCTAACTATATATGACCTAAAACCTATGGTTTTTTCAGTGAATTTCCAAGGTTTTTTAAATGCTAATACCTAACTATATATGACCTGAACCCTGTGTTTTTTTCAGTGAATTTGCAAGGTTTTTTAATTGCTAATACCTAACCATGTAAGGCTTCAAACCTATAGTTTTTTCAGTGAATATATATATATTTTTATTTTCAAGTTTTTTTTTTTTATATGATTACAGGGTCCGCGCACCGTGAGCGCTCCGAAAGCACACCGTAAACGCTCTGAGCTCTTACCCCGACAAATTTTTTAAAATTTCTAAAACATAATATCTACGTTTTTAACGTTGATTTTAAAGGTAGACAATATTTGCTTTAATCTAGAAAATGTTTTTTTAAAACTTTTAACAACAGTATATTACTTTTTAAAGTAGTAACAAATCTCGCGAGGGTGCGTCGCACGTGCACGCAACGTAAGAGCTCCGTCTGCACACCGTAAAAGCTTTGAGCTCTTACCCCCGAAAGTTTTAAAAACTTTAAATTGTTATATCTACAAATCTTGCGAGGGTGCGTCCCACGTAAGCGCTCCGTAAATAATACGTAAACGCATCGAGCGAGTACGTAAGCGCTCCGTAAACGCACCGTAAGATTATGTTCAACCATGTGACCTGAAAATAAGACATTTTATTGGTTTATAATACTTCCTACTCCAAGTGTAGAAAGACCCCTCCCATGTTCATCATTCTTCTTTGGCTTTCAGAGAAGCAACATCTACTTTCAACAGCTCCTGGCTTGTTTGGAAATGGCTGAAGGTGCGGAATCAGAACATTCTTCTTCAGAAGAATTTGTGGAAGAGGACCCCGATCCACCTAAAAAAAAGAGTCCATAGTCTGGAAGTTTTTTTCATTCCCAGAAGGTTTGAAGAAAGTCAATGCACCGCATGTCACATGCAAAATCTGTGACACAGTATTGTCAAGAGGCAATCCAAATAAAAAATACTCTTTTGAAACCTATAGCATGGAACGCCACCAATTGGGCTAGAGCTGTGGTGCGTAGATCTGAAGAGCAGGGCTCTGCTCCTAGTACTTCAACAGCACCACCAATGCCAATTTCCATGATTGCCAATATCCAGCCGGAATTGAAAAATCTAATGATGCAGTTCATACAGTGCAATAAATTAGTTGCCTTTGGACAACAGTCCATAGAAGTTATTTTGCAGAAAAACAGGAGCCACAAGTGCAGCAAATAATTTTTTTCTTTATTTTTCATGGTTTGTTCATGTTGAACAATTGTTTTGGTTATAAAGTCCATTTTTTTACACTGTTTTTCTAGCAACCAAAAAAAATACCAAAAAAAAATAGTTATTTTTAGAACTACCTCTACTGGTCAACAAAAGAACTATATTTCTATGTTTGTAGGTAAAAGTTTGTTATAGTAAATGTAAAAGTGCAAAACTATAAGGATGTGGTACAGCATAAATCTATAGGGTGTTTACCTATAGTATACTGTAGTACTTCCAAAGCACTGAAATGTAACATATGTATATAAATATGTTACAACTCAATGGGCCAGATGTATGTAATCTCCATTTACCTACTCTTAAATACCAAATCATACCTGTTCAACATTTAAGAGTAGGAAAATGGGATGTAGTTAATTTCTCTTTTGAAATTACCAAATCTGTATAATTCAGTCATTTTACCGAATCGGTAATTGCCATTGACTCCTATGGGCCTTGAGGCCAATAGGAATCAATGGCAATTACCGAACCAGTAAATACCGATTTGGTAAAATAACTGAATTGTCAAGGGGGACAGGTTATCACTTTGACACCCTGGTGCACCCCTGATTCTAACTTGTGTGCCATGTCACACACATACATGCTCTTACGGCTTGTATGTGTGCCACATGGCACAAATGTACATGCACAGATGTGCATGTACACAGGAATTCGTTATTTACCATCGAATAGTATTTGGTGGTAACTAACGAATACTTAAGGGCCTGTGGCACTGTTTTCAGTGCCACCTACATCTAGATTTACCAAGGAAGTGCACTGGGGAAAGGGAGTGCCAAAAAATGAAGGCTTACTAACAGGTAAGAAATGGATAACAGAGTGAAGGAAGGAAAATAAGATCAAACACAAAAAAATAAAGAAAGAGGGAAACTGACTGAGGTAAAGAGGAGGAGTGGTAGAAAGAGAAAACATACAAGATTAAGTGTCAGGGAGAGATATGTAGAGAGAGAGAGAGAGCAAGGGACTGAGAAAGAGTGAGGCAGTTATTCTGTCACAATAACAGAGTGATAACAAACTTATTTTTCTTTCTCATACTTTTTATTTGTTATACTTACCTTCTAAGATATAAAAAAGTTAAGGAAATTATTTTTTTAAAATATAATATCTGTAAAACACAAGAAAAAAATAAATTGTAATGCATACAATGTATATTTCACAATACAAGAAAGAAGGAAGAAGATTAAAAGATGGGAAAGTTAGATGGCACACGCAGAGGGACAGATGCCACAGGTAGAGGGTAAGATGGTGCAGGCAGAGAGTGAGATAGAACAAGTAGAAGGTGAGATGGTGCAAGCAGAGGGTGAGATGACACAGGCACAAGTAAATATTGTGCAGACAAAGGGTAAGATGGCATACACACAGAGAAACATGGAACAGCCAAAGGAAGACATAGCACAGTCAAAAGAGAGATGGCAAATGAGCGTGAGACAAGGGGACTGAGGACACAGAGGGAGTGAAGGAAAGAGTGAGAGAAGGGCACTGAGTGAGGGAGCAAAGAAAGACAAGTGATGGAGTGTGGGTGAGTTAAAGAGAGTGAGCGTAAGGGAAGGGCAGTGAGACAGTGAAGGGGCAGAAGAAGAGTGACAGAATGAGGTGATGAAGAGAGTCACGCTAAGAAACAGGGAGCGATGGAAGGATAGACAAAAAGAGAAATAAAAAAGTTTTTTGGGTCAGTCGTACTTACCTTATAAATGAAATATCTGTGGAAACGAAAAAACAAATCAGTTATAATACATTATTCACAATACAAGAGACAAAACAGGAGAACAAGGAAAGAGAAGTTAGGGAAGGAAAATGAGGGAGAGGGAAGGGGGAATTAGTGCAGGTGCGTTAACAACAGTGAGTCTAAGAGAGAGGGAGTGATGGAAGAGTACAGAGAAAGTAAGAGGACACACGGAGTTTTATGAAGGTGTGTTTGAAGTGCAGTTAGGTGAGTGACAGAAGAGGAATTAGTGAGTGAGCAAAGGAAGGAAAGAGAGGTAAAGGGGAGTGAAACAGAGGGACTGACTTAACATGAGTGGGTGAGAAGACTAAGAAGAAGGGAAGTGAAGTATAGGGAATGAGGATAAGTAAGGGAAACAAAATAAAGGGACGGGGTGACGTAGGGTAAAAGAATGACAGTAAGTTTGACGAAACAGAGGTGATAGAGGATGAATAAAGGTGAGTGAGCATGAGACAAGAAGAGTAAAAGAGTAAGGAAATAGAGAGAGTGAAGGAAAGAGTGAGAGAGGGGGACTGAGTGAAAGAGCAAAAAAAAGTCAGTGAAAAAATGTGGATGAGTTAAAGGGAGTGAACATAAGAGAAAGGGAGTGAGAAACTGAAGGAATGAAAGCAGTGAGGTTAAGAGAGAGGCAGTAAGGGAAGGATAGAGAGAAACAGAAATAAAAAAGCAATGAAAATGCATTTTTTATTAGTCGTACTTACCTTATAAATGTAATATCTGTAGAAGAGAGTAAAGAAATCAGTTATAATATATATTTCACAATACAAAATGCAAATTAACTTGTCCAACATGTTATATGGTTTATTTTTGCTGTTCTCAGAATATAATGATTTTCACTAAAAACAGTGAGTTCAATACTACTCATCGTATCACAGCGGGCAAAAAAAAACACAATCAAAATGATTGTGTTTAAAAAAAACATAAAACTTAGAAAAAACATATCTTAAATGTTTTCTTCCAAACAGCAATTTCTAAGATACAGTATCTCATTATTATACTCTCAAACTAAAGTGATATAGAAACATATATTAACCACATTTACCCGAAATACGTAATCTTCATTTACATACCTTTCTACATGGCCAAATGGTATACAGAAAGTCCTCTTTTTGGAAATTACTTATTAGTAGTTTTAAACTTCCATTTACCCGACTTTCGGAATGAAAAGTCCAACATCTATTTCATCATCTAACAAAAATTATATTTACACCTCTGACTTACTCTTGATAAACATTTCCTATAATACTAATATCTCTCACTATGTGATACACTTATACTACCTCTGTGACAACTACCAGTTTACTAATTATCTTGATCACTTTCACTCACAAACTAATTTTGAACAACACACTTACTTTTATTAACTGCGCCAATCTTCATTGTCCAATTACTTTCACTAAAATTTGGGTTCTAAAAATACTAGGTAAGAATTTGTTAAGTCAAAAGGCAAACGTTGTTTGAAAATCAATTGAGTATCATTACAAAATTATGTAAAAACATATATTATCAACATTTACCCGAGAAACTCATTTTTCATTGATGTACTTTCCCACATTGCCAAATAGTACGTAAAAATTCCTTGTTTTGGAAAATACTTAATAATACTCTTGACCTTCCATTTCCCAACCTTCTGCATGAAAAGCTCCAACGTCTTTCGTAACACCTAACAATATTTATATCTCCACCCAAGGATGTGTATCATGCCCATAAAACCTTAAACAACCAGTAAACTATCAGAATCTGAGCATCATATAGTATCCTGATGACTAACTTTTATTAATTGCTCCAATCTTTCTAGGCCAATTACTTTTCCTAAAATTTAGGTTGTAAAAACACTAGGTAAGAATTTTTTAAGTCAAAAGGAAAACGTTTCTTGAAAGTCAAAACAGTATCATTACAATAAGTCCAACCATTTTGACATTTTAAATAAGCTGTATAATGTCCAGATGTTGTTGAAGGACCATCATGGAAAATAATTGCTACTGTTACAAAGGTTCTTCCTGAAATTGATAATTGAGAAGCCACAAAATTTTAATTAAAGTTGTTAATTTAGTTCCATCAGGTCTACATCGTTGGAACATTAAAATTACGTACTGTCCATAACTTTGTATAAATAATGTTGATAGCATTGCACAGTTACATTGGGTACAAACCATGTTTTGATCAGCTGCTCTAACTAGATTATTAAAAGACACTGATTTGCAGTCTGGTAAAGTCAAATATATAAATCTTTCGGTATCTACTGTTGCACTACTTGAAAAGGAACAATTATCGCAGACATGTTGCCATTTATTAGAAAGGCCAAAAATATTTTCAACATCTATACATTCCTCTTGCAATACAACAAGCATGTACATTAGAAATTCCTGACAATCTTGCTGAATATCCTGAGAAAATTGAGTTATACCAGAACATATGTCTAAATCATTTCGAATATCAGAAACACTTTCTATATTTGTTCTATCACTGCTACATTTCTCAAACACAGTATTCAACAAACAACAAAAACTTTGATCCCGATTTTTAACAATCTGTTCTTGCAAACTTTGGAGAAAAAAAACAACATTAACCACTACATTAGCATAGCAGTTGACACTAGAACTGTTCTCAAATTGAAATCCAACAATATCTTCAACAGAATCCTCTTTGTTTCTTCTTACAATTACTGGTTCATCTAGTTTTCTTTTTTTTGCTACAGCCTTGCTACAATTTTTCTAATTTCTTCTTTTTTGGCCTACTACATGCTTTTCAAATAGAGGAAATTGAGGTAAATTTGGAGCATACTCTCTTCTTAACCTATTATATTCCTTTACACAATTTAGATCTGCACTAATCTTTGTCTCTTCAAAATCAATCAAGTACAATCCAGATAAAGTTCTGACTCGAGATGTTATGTTATGTTATTTATTCTTTTATATAGCGCAACGGTTACTCAAAAAGAGTGTCCCGGCGCTTTAGGTAAAGGGGGCTGCTTCACAATAACATAACACAGTAAAAAGAAAGTACAGAACAGACGCATAAAAACAAGGGCTACTAAAAATACCTACTGAGTGAACCACCAAGTTTTAGGACCTCTCCTGAAGTCAAGAAGACTCGAAGCCCCCCTAAGCGGAAGCGGAAGCGGAAGCGAGTTCCACATCTGTGGGGCCAGAAGGCCGAAAGAACGGCCACCCAGGCGCGCTCTCTTCACTCGTGGCACAACTGCCAAGAGTAAGGATTCAGACCTCAAAGAGCGGGCCGGATGGTAAAAGGCCAGTCTCTTTTGGAGGTACTTTGCTCCCACCGCATGGAGAGCCTTATAGGCCAAAGTCATAGCCTTAAAGGCGATCCGTTTGCGGATGGGCAACCAATGCAGCGTCCGCAATAGACCCGCAGCACCGACACGTCTATTTAGACCATAAATGGCCCTGGCCGCCGCATTCTGCGCGACTTGAAGCCGCTGCAGCAAGTACTCTGGAAGGCCCAGGTACAGAATGTTGGCATAATCCAACCTGGAGCCTATCAGAGCCTGCACAGTCACCTTCCTGTGTTCCTCCGACAAAAGAGGCAAGAACCTCCGCAGCATCTTTAATAGACCGAAACAGGTACCGGTCACCCCAAGGATCTGGGCTTTCATCGTCAGCCCCTTGTCCATCTTGACCCCCAAGTTCTTAGCCATAGGGGAGGAACAAGACGGAGGAAACATATCGACGGGCCACCAGGCCTGCCAGGCCGGCTCCGAGTCACACCCGAAGAAGAGTACCTCAGACTTATCGGAATTGCACTTGAGGCTGTTCTGTTGGAACCATGCGAACACAGCCCCAAGGCAATCCCGGATACTCTCCCCGTCAAAGTCTGCCCCTCTCTTACAAGAAAAGAAGAGCTGGGTGTCGTCGGCATACGATACGATCCGGGCACCGAACGACTCCGCCACCGCCGCCAGAGGGGTCATAAAGATGTTAAAGAGGGTTGGGCTCAAAATAGAGCCCTGAGGGACCCCGACTCCCAAAAAAAAGATAAAGCAACATATGCCATAACCTCCTTGAAGACAGAACTTCCAATATTCATCAAAGCACTATCTACACTTAAACCTTGAGATTTATGAATAGTTACTGCATATGACAAAGAAACAGGAAACTGTTTTCGGCGGACATATAAATCTTTCACAAGCAAAAATCGAACAGAACAACGACTAAACTGTTGTACTTCTTCAATTCCATCAAATTTAATTTTCAAAAATTCAATTCCATCTCTATTTCAGTAATTCACAAAATCAACAACATGACCCATTGCTCCATTTACTAAACCTCTTTCCACATTTAAATTCCGCCGTAAAATTATACGACAATTTAAACATACATATAGAGTCTTTTCAAAACCAGCAGTTCTCTGAAGAATCCAACTTTGATTTCAACTTTTCTGACAAAACAATAGTAACTGCTTCGTGCTCTTTTTTATCAATAGCTTCCAGTTTCACAATCTCTTGATGTTCTAACTCTAACATTTTGTTGTTGAAGACTGAACATTCTTGTAGAGTTGGCATCAAGCATATTACAGTTTTGTTTTCAGCAACTTTCTGATAAATAATCTCTGGGAGAATATTTTCCTTTTGAAACAAATTTGAAATTAATCGTGACTGTAAAGCTTCTTTGCCATCTTCAGTTACTTTTCCAATTCTTACATCTGGTAGAATGTTTTTATAATCTTCATCCTTTGCCTGTCGCATGTTTTGAAGCAGTTCTGCATATTTAAAATATAACCAGATATTCACATTTCCAATGCTTCCTAGGCACTTTCTTGTATCTTCATGCGTAAGCATCTTAAACACTGGTTGTCCTTTCACTGGAGTTAGCTGCAGTAGATCTCCAAAGACAATGATGTTTTTGCCTCCAAATAACACATCATACTGCTGCAGTAGATCTCCAAAGACAATGATGTTTTTGCCTCCAAATAACACATCATACTCTGTTTTAAGAATTTGTTGCATTCTTAAATGCACAAAAGCAAGCATCACATTTGAAACCATGCTTACCTCATCAATGATAAGAAGTTTAATTTTCTTCAGGACTCTACCAACTTCACAACAAGCTTCTCCATATAGCTTGTGGTATTGTAATTTATTATCATGCTCTACTGGCAGCATCAATAAACGATGTAAAGTAATCCCTTTAATGTTATGTGCTGCCAACCCAGTTGGAAATTGCAAAAAACACAGTTGATGGACAGAATGTACAACAATGTCATACACTCATCCCAGTACAAGGATCTGGGTCTAAATCCATTGTTTTTTTGCACTCCACACCACCCTGCATTAGACACTGGCTATATGCAAATCAGCTCTGACCCTGTGCCTCATGGGAATAGTCCAGTCCGAACTACCAAGCCATGTCTTTCCCAGACCGGAATCAAGCATCCAAGGACCGGTTTCTGGCTATCAGCCTTCATCAGCCTGGATAGCTTGACTCCAGTGGTGTGGAGAGCCTGGGACTCACGTCTGAGCATACCCAGCACACTCGGAGTGAAAATTGCAAAAAACACAGTTGATGGACAGAATGTAGAACAATGTCATACATTCATCCCAGTACAAGGATCTGGGCCTAAATCCATCGCTTTTTTGTACTCCACACCACCCTGGGTTAGACACTGGCTATATGCAAATCAGCTCTGACCCTGTGCCTCATGGGAACATTCCAGTCCGAACTACCAAGCCATGTCTTTCCCAGACCGGAATCAAGCATCCAAGGACCGGTTTCTGGCTATCAGCCTTCATCAGCCTGGATAGCTTGACTCCAGTGGTGTGGAGAGCCTGGGACTCACGTCTGAGCATACCCAGCACACTCGGGGTGAAAATTGCAAAAAACACAGTTGATGGACAGAATGTAGAACAATGTCATACATTCATCCCAGTACAAGGATCTGGGCCTAAATCCATC
The DNA here is from genome assembly GCF_964261635.1 of Lissotriton helveticus. Classification (NCBI taxonomy): domain Eukaryota; kingdom Metazoa; phylum Chordata; class Amphibia; order Caudata; family Salamandridae; genus Lissotriton; species Lissotriton helveticus. The sequence goes on from NC_136057.1 coordinate 603,459,420, forward strand.
GTTTTTTTGCACTCCACACCACCCTGGGTTAGACACTGGCTATATGCAAATCAGCTCTGACCCTGTGCCTCATGGGAACAGTCCAGTCCGAACTACCAAGCCATGTCTTTCCCAGACCGGAATCAAGCATCCAAGGACCGGTTTCTGGCTATCAGCCTTCATCAGCCTGGATAGCTTGACTCCAGTGGTGTGGAGAGACTGGGACTCACGTCTGAGCATACCCAGCACACTCGGGGTGAAAATTGCAAAAAACACAGTTGATGGACAGAATGTAGAACAATGTCATACATTCATCCCAGTACAAGGATCTGGGCCTAAATCCATCGTTTTTTTGCACTCCACACCACCCTGGCTTAGACACTGGCTATATGCAAATCAGCTCTGACCCTGTGCCTCATGGGAACAGTCCAGTCCGAACTACCAAGCCATGTCTTTCCCAGACCGGAATCAAGCATCCAAGGACCGGTTTCTGGCTATCAGCCTTCATCAGCCTGGTTAGCTTGACTCCAGTGGTGTGGAGAGCCTGGGACTCACATCTGAGCATACCCAGTACACTCGGGGTGAAAATTGCAAAAAACACAGTTGATGGACAGAATGTAGAACAATGTCATACATTCATCCCAGTACAAGGATCTGGGCCTAAATCCATTGTTTTTTTGCACTCCACACCACCCTGGGTTAGACACTGGCTATATGCAAATCAGCTCTGACCCTGTGCCTCATGGGAACAGTCCAGTCCAAACTACCAAGCCATGTCTTTCCCAGACCGGAATCAAGCATCCAAGGACCGGTTTCTGGCTATCAGCCTTCATCAGCCTGGTTAGCTTGACTCCAGTGGTGTGGAGAGCCTGGGACTCACATCTGAGCATACCCAGCACACTCGGGGTGAAAATTGCAAAAAACACAGTTAATGGACAGAATGTAGAACAATGTCATACATTCATCCCAGTACAAGGATCTGGGCATAAATCCATTGTTTTTTTGCACTCCACACCACCCTGGGTTAGACACTGGCTATATGCAAATCAGCTCTGACCCTGTGCCTCATGGGAACAGTCCAGTCCGAACTACCAAGCCATGTCTTTCCCAGACTGGAATCAAGCATCCAAGGACCGGTTTCTGGCTATCAGCCTTCATCAGCCTGGATAGCTTGACTCCAGTGGTATGGAGAGCCTGGGACTCACGTCTGAGCATACCCAGCACACTCGGGGTGAAAATTGCAAAAAACACAGTTGATGGACAGAATGTAGAACAATGTCATACATTCATCCCAGTACAATGATCTGGGCCTAAATCCATCGTTTTTTGCACTCCACACCACCCTGGGTTAGACACTGGCTATATGCAAATCAGCTCTGACCCAGTGCCTCATGGGAACAGTCCAGTCCGAACTACCAAGCCATGTCTTTCCCAGACCGGAATCAAGCATCCAAGGACCGGTTTCTGGCTATCAGCCTTCATTAGCCTGGATAGCTTGACTCCAGTGGTGTGGAGAGCCTGGGACTCACATCTGAGCATACCCAGCACACTCGGGGTGAAAATTGCAAAAAACACAGTTGATGGACAGAATGTAGAACAATGTCATACATTCATCCCAGTACAATGATCTGGGCCTAAATCCATCGTTTTTTGCACTCCACACCACCCTGGGTTAGACACTGGCTATATGCAAATCAGCTCTGACCCAGTGCCTCATGGGAACAGTCCAGTCCGAACTACCAAGCCATGTCTTTCCCAGACCGGAATCAAGCATCCAAGGACCGGTTTCTGGCTATCAGCCTTCATTAGCCTGGATAGCTTGACTCCAGTGGTGTGGAGAGCCTGGGACTCACATCTGAGCATACCCAGCACACTCGGGGTGAAAATTGCAAAAAACACAGTTGATGGACAGAATGTAGAACAATGTCATACATTCATCCCAGTACAAGGATCTGGGCCTAAATCCATTGTTTATTTGCACTCCACACAACCCTGGGTTAGACACTGGCTATATGCAAATCAGCTCTGACCCTGTGCCTCATGGGAACAGTCCAGTCGAACTACCAAGCCATGTCTTTCCCAGACCGGAATCAAGCATCCAAGGACCGGTTTCTGGCTATCAGCCTTCATCAGCCTGGATAGCTTGACTCCAGTGGTGTGGAGAGCCTGGGACTCACGTCTGAGCATACCCAGCACACTCGGGGTGAAAGTTGCAAAAAACAGAGTTGATGGACAGAATGTAGAACAATGTCATACATTCATCCCAGTACAAGCATCTGGGCCTAAATCCATTGTTTTTTGCACTCCACACCACCCTGAGCTAGACACTGGCTATATACAAATCAGCTCTGACCCAGTGCCTCATGGGAACAGTCCAGTCCGAACTACCAAGCCATGTCTTTCCCAGACCGGAATCAAGCATCCAGGGACCGGTTTCTGGCTATCAGCCTTCATCAGCCTGGATAGCTTGACTCCAGTGGTGTGGAGAGCCTGGGACTCATGTCTGAGCATACCCAGCTCACTTGGGGTGAAAATTGCAAAAAACACAGTTGATGGACAGAATGTAGAACAATGTCATACATTCATCCCAGTACAAGGATCTGGGCCTAAATCCATTGTTTTTGTGCACTCCACACCACCCTGGGTTAGACACTGGCTATATGCAAATCAGCTCTGACCCTGTGCCTCATGGGAACAGTCCAGTCCGAACTACCAAGCCATGTCTTTCTCAGACCGGAATCAAGCATCCAAGGACCGGTTTCTGGCTATCAGCCTTCATCAGCCTGGATAGCTTGACTCCAGTGGTATGGAGAGCCTGGGACTCACGTCTGAGCATACCCAGCACACTCGGGGTGAACATTGCAAAAAACTCAGTTGATGGACAGAATGTAGAACAATGTCATACATTCATCCCAGTACAAGGATCTGGGCCTAAATCCATCGTTTTTTGCACTCCACACCACCCTGGGTTAGACACTGGCTATATGCAAATCAGCTCTGACCCAGTGCCTCATGGGAACAGTCCAGTCCGAACTATCAAGCCATGTCTTTCCCAGACCGGAATCAAGCATCCAAGGACCGGTTTCTGGCTATCAGCCTTCATCAGCCTGGATAGCTTGACTCCAGTGGTGTGGAGAGCCTGGGACTCACGTCTGAGCATATCCAGCACACTCGGGGTGAAAATTGCAAAAAACACAGTTGATGGACAGAATGTAGAACAATGTCATACATTCATCCCAGTACAAGGATCTGGGCCTAAATCCATCGTTTTTTTGCACTCCACACCACCCTGGGTTAGACACTGGCTATATGCAAATCAGCCCTGACCCTGTGCCTCATGGGAACAGTCCAGTCCGAACTACCAAGCCATTTCTTTCCCAGACCGGAATAAAGCATCCAAGGACCGGTTTCTGGCTATCAGCCTTCATCAGCCTGGATAGCTTGACTCCATTGGTGTGGAGAGCCTGGGACTCACGTCTGAGCATACCCAGCACACTCGGGGTGAAAATTGCAAAAAACACAGTTGATGGACAGAATGTAGAACAATGTCATACATTCATCCCAGTACAAGGATCTGGGCCTAAATCCATTGTTTTTTTGCACTCCACACCACCCTGGGTTAGACACTGGCTATATGCAAATCAGCTCTGACCCTGTGCCTCATGGGAACAGTCCAGTCCGAACTACCAAGCCATGTCTTTCCCAGACCGGAAGCAAGCATCCAAGGACCGGTTTCTGGCTATCAGCCTTCATCAGCCTGGATAGCTTGACTCCAGTGGTGTGGAGAGCCTGGGACTCACGTCTGAGCATACCCAGCACACTCGGGGTGAAAATTGCAAAAAATACAGTTGATGGACAGAATATAGAACAATGTCATACATTCATCCCAGTACAAGGATCTGGGCCTAAATCCATAGTTTTTTTGCACTCCACACCACCCTGGGTTAGACACTGGCTATATGCAAATCAGCTCTGACCCTGTGCCTCATGGGAACAGTCCAGTCCGAACTACCAAGCCATGTCTTTCCCAGACCAGAATCAAGCATCCAAGGACTGGTTTCAGGCTATCAGCCTTCATCAGCCTGGATTGCTTGACTCCAGTGGTGTGGAGAGCCTGGGACTCACGTCTGAGCATACCCAGCACACTCGGGGTGAAAATTGCTGGAGCAGTAACAACACAAGACAGTGATGAATCTGTTCTTTTCTGCAGATAACTTGTAAATGATTTAATCAGAAAACTTTTCCCATTTCTGGCTTCTCCACTCACCTGCAGTCGGACAGGTTCAAATGACATACATGAGCACTCTTTTTTATCATGACGTAAACCATGCTCAATCTGTTCTGTGACTTCATCATATATTTTTTTCTGCTCCACGTTTTGTTGATTTTCCAAATCTTCTAAATTAACTACATCCTCCTGAGCTTGTTCCATGGCTCTTTCCACCTCTTCCATTGCAGTGGCAGCTTCATTTTGGATAATTGGTCCTCCTAGTGGATCCTGACTCAACGAAGCAGAACTCTGACTGTCTTGAGAACTGTCTCTAGCAATCTCTGCTGCAATGATAGCTTCTTGCTGTATTTCATCGCTCAACATTTGCAGATAATTTGAAAAAACAGGACATTCTATGGTATCCTTAGTTGCATAGAAAGAATCTTCAAAACTGAGAAAATCTCCAAGTAGTTCCTCTTCTTAACGCCATGGCTTAAAGGGTTGCAAAAGAGCTAAATAGTAAAATTCCCTTTTATCAGGAGATTCGCAACTCAATTTACGATGATTAATCAAATGTACTTTTCTTTGTTTCACCAGACATCCTTCACATCCAATTAAAGCATATACTCCTTTATTGATATCTCCTGTCATATTCCTCTTAAAAGTATAGCTTTGCAGTACTTCATAGCGACAAACGTTCTTTTTTTAAAAAAAAATTATTTTCATATTTTTTTATTGACAGACTGATAGGGAAGACATTTCATTATACATATCATTAGAAAATCGATATTTACAGAATATATACAGTACGCTCCTTAACAGGAGCTAGTTCCGTTTTCCACTTAGAACACAGACAAACATTCTCAAGATGACTACTTCTATTTGGATAATATGTATCCAACATGTTTGTCTTCAAAATATCTGTACTATTTGGTTGAAACTCCGCCAAATATTCAATTTCTTGTGCAGACTTCCAAACTCGGTTTCGTGTTGCAGCAAGACCTAGACTTACCCAAATGATGGATCTCGATTTGGCATACAGTCTTGCTGATGATAACCGATCTGAACATTCAAATGCTCCAATTTCTCGATGCAACAACATCTTCAGACTGTAACTGTATAATTTCTTACTTAGGCTCTTTTCATGCGAAATATCCGCCCACATTTCCTTCAGTTCGGTCTTTTCTTATTTTGTGATGTTACATATCGTATACGAGCCACAGCAATAGAGTTGTCAGCAACATATTAAATATCCATGTTAGCATTCCACATGGACAAAATGACTGGGTTGTAGTCATTTATGTGTTTGGACTCTTCATTTCTTTTCAATTTGTACGTATTTTTCGGTGATTTTCTTGTCACAGTATGTCGCAGTGAAGACATAAAATTGTTCACTCTTCCTTTACATATTACTGGTCGTGGAAACCCAAAACGACATTTTGTGAAGAACTTCTTCTTGGATTTGAACTTTCGACGACAGTACTTTCCACAGCGATGGGTTTGAAAGCGTAAGACTTGATGTCGTAAATTGTCTTCTTCTGTATTTTTCGGAACAACACATGTGGAATATTGTTCAAAGAAACTCATCACTGTGTCATCCGAATCTGTTCCAAATTTGGGAGCATCTTTGATCCATAGCAGCATATGTATGTAAGGAGCACCTCTTGCTTGATACTCCTTTCTCCAAAAGAAATCCAAAACCTCTCCAAGTGGAGGATTTTTTTTGTTTGTGATGAAAGACATCATAGCTTCAAATCGATGATTAAAATACCTACAAACATTAACTGGATCCAAAGAGCACAGTTCTCCAGGTGTCTTGAATTCTATATTTTCTATGTTTCCATTTGCTCTCGAAGACATTCAAGTAAGTCTTCCCAGGCATACTCAGCACAGCTAAGAGTGAGGAACCATGTAGGAGTTCCTAAGTTTCTTAGCATACATTTCAATTCCCCATGACGACGGTACCAATACTCATTCGTACCACGCTGACATGCCATGAGATTGATTAGGTGAGATTGCAAAATACTGTCTTCCACTTGGACTTTATCCATAAAGTCCCTTGCTGAAACATTTTGAAGATGTACTCCAGATTTCAGTATATGGTTCACAGCATAAGATAGTCCAGAGAAGTCACTCTCAAACAGAAGATGAAACAAATATGGAATGCATTTACGAAATCTTGGATCTTCTGCATATAATCTTAAAGTCCGGTATACCGACGCAGGAATTTGAACAGGTCGGTCATCATATCTTCCACCTTGACCTGTTGGAAACAATTGAGGAAAACAATGAGCTTCCAAGCTTTCTTCTCATACACTTATGGGACTTCCTTTGGCTTCTTTCATTTGGAACAACTCAATAGCATTCCCAATTACTTCTTTGGAATGCAGAGGATGAACACTATAATGCTCATAAATCTGTTCACTTCTAGACACATCTACTTTTTCAATCTGTCCAGCTGATGAATCACTGTACTCTTCTACAGTTGTTTCCTCTTCTCCTACATATACATTTTTGTAGTACTGATTGTTTTTTACTAAATACAACGTTGCCTTTTTGACTTTCCTAACATCCACTAATTCTTGCCAGATTTTCTTACTCGTTGTAGGAACGCCATTAACTAGAATAACTAGAGGTTCCTCTTCCACTTTTTCTACGCCAATGGTGTCAATATTTTTCTTTAAATCTAAAGGCAAATAAACAACTCTTCCCTTTAATCCTCTCTGTAAATCTAAAGGAGGCAATTTCCCTGTCTTAGGCTCCAAGCGAACAATAGCCTGAAAAGGATGCACACATTGAATCAGAATACACTCATAGGTATTTAAACCATTCAATTCAGACGGAATCTTTACCAACTCAAGATTATTATGTACAGCTCTAGCAGGCATTCTGTTTTCATTTAATTTATCATAACAATATTTACAAATACGCAGATCAGAACCCAAATCAAAACAATTCTCAACCAACAAATAAGTTGCAAAATCCTTCCATTCATTATTATTTTCCATTTCACTTTTAACATATAAATCAACTAACCGAGTCTGATTCTTATAATGAGTTCATCGACAACACACACAAGAAAAATTTGGCCTTTCACTTGAAATTACCTTAAACTTTGTAATTTCATGATCAAAATTTTGAGTACTTACAATCTGTACATTCTCTTCCACATTACTTTCTATTACTGTATAATTTACAGCAGTGTCCTCTTTTTCACCAAAGTAACAAAACTCTATTTCTTCACAAATCTTCTTCACATCTAATTCAGATCCATGCAAAAGAGCACTGTTTAACTGTTTAAGCCTAAGTGCTGGACTTTTTGCATAATACAACCTTCTCACTATTTTCCTCACTTTAGTTTGATGCACTCCTAACATCCTAAAATGGTGAAAAGTACTCTGACATACTTTTCTAGAAAGACAAGACAGTGAATGACCATGCAAACCAGTTTTTTCCCTCAGTCTACAAGGAACTAAGTCTTGTAACATCTTAAACTTTTGTTTTAGACTTTTCTTACTATATGTACGTAAGAAATTGCAAAACAAATTAATAGAATCCTGTCGCACACTACAAATACTACAACAATTCCAAGTATACATCGGAGCCTTAGCACGTCTCCCTAAAACTTCATCAGCTAACACCTCATCTGCATTTCTAGGCACAATGTTTTCTTTTTCAACTGGACAACCGTCCTTCACCTCATATGCTCGACCACTGGTGTCAACTGCATGCACCAAATCATTATCCTGAAAGTAACTCTCTTCATTAAAAAATGTCTCACTACTTGAACTATGCTTCCATTCTCCCGAAAAAACATCACAAAAATTAGTTTGATTGATTACTCTTTTCCACTTACATTTTGATTTCAAATCATTGATTGCCTTGTCTAGTGTACGAATCTATTGATTACTAAAATATACAGCTTTCTCTTCACTTCAAAAGCCTGATCAACAAACTTTTCTATTCTTTTCTTTTTCTTGTAAAAAGTTGTTTTCCTATTATATTTCTTAAGATTTTTTAATAAATTCAAAACTACTCTGCTACGAAACATTCGTCTACGAATGTCAATAAACTGATTTGTCCTACAATTACCAGACACACTATGATCTCCTTGTATCATTATACCATTTTTTGGTGACCTCTGCTTTTTCTTTCTAGTTACAACTTGGTTTTTTTTCGTAGAAACACTTTCTTGACTTTTTCTGCATTTTAACAATTTCCTTAAAAATTCCTTGGTTTGCTTACCAGGAGCATTTTTTCTTTTCTCTGAAGATTGTCCTTTGCATGAATCTTCTAATTGAGTCCTCTTGGTCGATAAAGCTTTCTTATAAACTCTTTTTTGGCGGTCTTTCGTAGGCATAATCTATAATGACTCTGTAGATATTTACAATCTGTTGAAAAGAAAAATGTGACATATTATAGACCACTACTAACATAGCACATAGCAAACACATTAACTAAGCATTATAAACACTAGTTCACATCTCTCTTTGTGTGTCTCATATCACTCTCTGCCTGCACTATCTCCCTCTTTGCATGCCTCATCTCACTCTCGCCTTCCACCATCTCTCTGTTTGTATGTGTGTGTCATCTCAATCTCTGCCTACACCATCTGTCTGTTTGTGTGTATGTGTCATCTCACTCTCTGTGCCTAAAACGATTTACCATGCTAAATGTTTTTTGCTGAAATGACTGGCTTTAAGATTTTTGACAAGCATCACACTGAGTGTGTATGTGAATTAAGATATTATATTTTCATCTTTTTCCTTAATGTTAGCTGTGTGTGCTTACAGTTTGTATCTTTTACCTTATACGGTAGACTTCTTTTTAAAGTGTTTCTCATGCTTGAATTCAATGCTGGTATAGAGATAGTGCTAATGGTTTCATTGGGCTTGTAAATATGCTCCTTTTTTACAAGCGCTTTGCGCTACCTTTAAAATGGATGCAAGCAGTAAATGTATACAGAGGGATAGGAATAGCAGATAGAAAACAATATGAAATGCCGTGAGAGATGCATAAAGGATTTTACTAATGGCATCAATTGAGATAGAATATACAAAAAGAGGGGCATATTTAGAAGCCCCTTGCGCAATGTTTAACATGGATGCAAGCAGAAAATGCATACAGAGTAATAAAATTGGCATTACACTATCTCTATACCAGCATTAATGTTAACAATTGCACAAGGGGCTTGTAAATATGCCAATGAAACCATTACACTATCTCTATACCAGTATTAATGTTAAACATTGCGCAAGGGGCTAGTAGATATGCCTCTCTTTTTTGTATATTCTATCTCAATTTATGCCATTAGTAAAATCCTTTACGCATCTCTCACAGAATTTCATATTCTTGTCAGTGTGCCAATTTTATTACTCTGCATGCAGAGGGTGGGAATGCTGCGAGCTGGACGATACCCTTAATGGAAAAAAATGATCCGGTACTTCATCAGTTCAACAACTTTTGCTCCGCACTGCGGAAACTGTTTGACCGCAAGTCACACATGTTGTCCTTGGATAAGGAACTCCTTACGCTGCGCCAAGGGTCACAGGACCTATTATCCTATATCACGTCATTCAACCGACTTGTGGTTGAAACGGATTGGCCTCAGGAAAATCAAACCTCCTTGTTTTACCAAGGTCTACGAAGCGAACTGAAAGACGTTCTGTCTCAAGTAGTCCAGATGCCAGCAACTTGCGAAGAACTCATTGACCTTACTGTGCAATTAGACCATCACTTATTAGAAAGAAGAGGGGATCGGAACAGGGGTGGGGAGAGAGGATGCTATCCCAAACAAAAAAACCCGGCCGAGGATAGCCCCACAAGCACAGATGGGACCGAACCAATGCAGATCGGTCGAATTAGAGGTCCCCTTACTTCGGCGGAACGTGATCGGAGAAGAAAGATGAAGCTTTGTCTTTATTGCGGCAAAGGGGGACACTTCATAAGAGAATGCAAGGCGAGGGACCAACAACCAGAGAGAAACCCGGCTCCTCGTAAACCTGCTGTCATGGGGACCACAGAGGCGTCGGAAAACTAAAGAGTCCGAACCAGACGGAGATCACTGGGTTGGACGAAAGACATACATTGATCTCCTCTCTCCTAGCCAACACGATGATGCCCGCAGTGGCTCATATTAATATGCCAGTGTCTTTGTGGGTAGCGGAGGAAGAAGTCACCTCTGTGGATGCCCTGCTGGATTCAGGAGCCACGGGAAACTACATGGACATAGAGCACGCCGCCTCTCTGGGGGTCGCATGGGAGAAGAAGGAAGAACCAGAAAATGTGAAGGCAGTGGACGGTTCCGCTTTGACCTCGGGACCAGTGACAAAGCATACCCTGCCTCTTCGCATGCAACACGGAGAGGAACACTCGGAGTACATCCAGTTCGACTTGATTGCGGCTCCTCAATTTCGCCTAATATTAGGGATGCCCTGGTTAACTCTACATGACCCTGAGGTGAGTTGGGCTGCACGTACCGTGTCCTTGAACTCTACCTATTGCAAGGAACATTGCCGCCTTCTTCCCCCCGTTGCATCAGAAGAAGAAGTAAACCCCTGTGCACACCAATTGGTTACGTCATGTACGGCGGAACATACCTGCAGCGCCACCACCCTGCCCGACGACTATAAGACCTTTCAGTCGCTCTTCGACAAACAGAAAGCCACTCGGTTACTCCCTCATCGGGTTTATGATTGCTGCATCGACCTTCTTCCAGGGGCGGCCATTCCCTTCAGTCGCGTCTATGCGCTCACGGAAAAAGAAAATCTGTACTTAAAGAACTATATCGACGAAAACCTGGCCTCTGGATTCATCCGTCATTCCACATCCCCCGCTTCTTCGCCCTTATTCTTCATTCCGAAAAAGGACTGTACCGAGTTGAGACCTTGTATCGATTACAGGGCCTTGAACAACATCATGATCAAGAATCGATATCCCCTTCCTTTAATATCGGTTTGGATGGACCAAATCAATGGGGCTCGCTACTTTACCAAGTTGGACCTACGGGGGGCCTACCATTTGGTCCGTGTCAAGCAGGGTGAAGAATGGAAGACGGCCTTCCGAACCAAGTTCGGCCTTTTCGAGTATAGGGTAATGCCGTTTGGACTCTGCAACGCCCCGGCGGCCTTCCAGTATTTTATGGATGAAGTGCTACGGGGCTTGCTGGATACCATATGCATGGTCTATATCGACGATATTCTCGTCTATTCTCGTACCCTTCAGGTAACACGTGGAACACGTCAAGAAAGTATTGGGGCGATTACAGCAACACGAATTATACGCCAAACTAGAAAAGTGTCTTTTCCATGCTACCGAGGTGTCCTTTCTAGGATACGTGATAAACGCCAACGCATTCCAGATGGAGAACGGCAAGGTGGAGGCCATCAAGAGATGGAAAACCCCGCATTGCATTAAATCCGTGCAGAGCTTTTTAGGCTTTGCGAATTATTACAGGCGCTTCATCAAAGATTTCTCCAGGATTATCCATCCCATCTCTAGTTTGCTGCGGAAAAACGTTCCTTTTGTATGGAGTGAAGAAGCCGAACAGTCTTTCCGGGCCCTCAAGGAAAGATTCACCCAAGCTCCAATCCTGCGCCATCCTGACGCTCAACTTCCCTACATATTGGAAACCGATGCATCTCAATTCGCCTTTGGAGGGGTACTATCGCAACGGCATCCCACAACAGGACAGATCCACCCGGTAGCATTCTACTCCAAGAAACTGAGCCCTAGCGAGATCCATTACTCCATCACCGACAAGGAGCTGCTCGCTATCAAAAGAGGATGTGAAGAGTGGAGACACTACCTGTTGGGAGCCCGGCACACCATCGAAATCTACACTGATCATTGGAACTTGTTGTTCCTAAAGACAGTTAAGGCCCTCACACCGCGACAACTCCGATGGACTCTCTTTTTCTCAGATTATGATTTCGTCATCAAGTACCGCCCGATCCACAAAACGGAAAGGCCGATGCTCTCTCCCGGAATCAAGACACCCCAGAACATCAGTCAGCAGACAACATCGAGCCACCTTCTATTTTGTCTGAAGGGGTCTTTCAAGAAAGCACTCTTGCCTTACTCACGTCCTCAGACTTTCTCGAAGATATCAAGGTGTCACTGACGGACGTCGATATCCCAGCCTGGCTCCAGGAAGAGCCCCAATGGCGGTCACAGAATGACGACCTCTTGTATTATCGACATGCCTTGTATGTACCTGACCCTGGTCTACAGATGCAAGTACTCAATTGGGCACATGACTCCGTGTTAGGAGGACATTGGGGTGTGTACAAAACCATAGCCACCATAGAGCGCTCATTCTGGTGGCCTTCCTTAAGAAATGACGTAAAGAAATACGTCAGGAACTGTTCAGTATGCGCCCAGAGCAAGGCGAAACATACCAGGCCGACGGTTCTTCTTTATCCCATACCCATTCCCCCCAATCCGTGGCACACGGTCTCTATGGACTTCATTGTGGAGATGCCATTATGTCAGGGTAAAATGGCAATCTTGGTACTCGTAGACCACTTAACCAAAATGGGCCATTTCGTGCCGTTAGACGGCTTTCCAACATCATCTGAACTGGCAGTAGTGATTCTTCAACATCTCGTCAGGGCTCATGGAATACCAAGCGTCTTCATAACGGACAGAGGGTCGCAATTCACTTCTCGTTTTTGGAAAGCCCTTTGCAAGACCTTAGCCATCGATGCCAGGCTCTCAACGAGTTACCATCCTCAAACGGACGGCAAAACGGAACGCCTCAACCAGACCGTGGAACAATATTTGCGTTGTTTTACCTTGCAGAACTCAGCGGACTGGGTCACTCTCCTGTGGTTGGCTGAGTTCACTTATAACAACACCGACCATTCAACATTGGGTTGTTCCCCGTTCTTTTGCCTTCTGGGTTATCACCCAAACATTCTCCCCTTCGAATGGCCGGTAACTTCGAATTTGCCTAGCGTACATGAACATCATGCACATCTACAGGCAGTACGTCTCGATGCTATACATCACTTGTCGGCTGCTCAAGCCTCTCAAAAATGATCCGCTGACAAAAAACGCAGTCCTGAACCAGTCTACCAGGTGGGGGACAAGGTATGGCTCTCCACCAAACATGTACACCTCCGGGGTATTAACAAACTGAAGCCCAAATTCATTGGCCCATATAGTGTGGAAGAGGTAATCAACCCTGTAGCGATGAGATTGGCTATCCCTCGTTCTTGGCACATTCACCCCGTCTTTCATGTGTCTCTTCTCCAAGCCTGTCCCTTGGACACTAGATTGCCCGTTCATCCCCCCCAGTGCGAGTGGAGGGTTTGGAGGAGTATGAGGTGCAGGAGCTATTGGATTCTAGGTTGCACAGGGGCAGGGTCCAGTACCTTGTGCATTGGAAAGGTTTTGGAGTCGAGGATAGGACCTGGGAACCTGAGCAGAATCTCCGTTGTCCTGACTTGGTAGCGCAGTTCCATCAGGCTCATCCTGGAAAGCCTGGTTGACCGCCGAGTCGGCAGTCCTTGAGAGGGGGCTCTGTAGCGATTACGGCCAGCAAACATTGGTACGGGGCAGTACGAGGTCGAAACCGCTGATGCACTACATCTCCCAGAATGCCCTGGGTCCTGGCGATCCGGAACTCGCATCCGGTTACAGCTATATAAGCTCCTCCCTGACACTGCTGGGTGCTTGTCAATCCTTCCATTAGCTTTTATAGAGCCTGTTTAGTGTATGTACGCCGAGAATTGGTTTCCGCGGACGCTTTCTTTCCCGCTCGGAGGACGCCGACACCTGGTTTCCGCGGACGCTTTCTTTCCCGCTCGGAGGACACCGAGACCAGGTTTCCGCGGACGCTTTCTTTCCCGCTCAGAGGACGCCGAGACCTGGTTTCCGCGGACGCTTTCTTTCCCGCTTGGAGGACGCCGAGAACTGGTTTCCGCGGACGCTTTCTTTCCCGCTTCGGAGGTAGGAATTGGAATAGTAGCACGGCCGTGCTGGTTAATCTGTTCACTACGTTGCCTCATTGATCACATACTATGTACCTTTAACTGGGTCTCTTCCCTACCGCTCTTATTTTGAACTCCGTTCCACATTCTCCAGTAGTGAATGTAACTATCCTGGATATTGAGATGCATCTCCAACCTGCCTTCTGTTCGTGTTTGAGCTGTGGCTTAACAGCGGCACACCGCGGCAGACATTTACCCACTAAAGAAACAGCAGAGACAGTTAGACATTCACCGAGTGGGCAATCCTCGACGTTGTGCCCAGAAGGACTCCTTGTGTCAGACCAGACCTATAGGGGTGCCTTCACAACAACTTCGTCCTTCTGTTATTCCCTTCCCTTTTCCCCGGAGTGCAAACTGTCCCTAGCGTGAGCCACACGCTGGGAAAGTTGACGCTGTTGGGAACTGGGAGGCCTCTCATCAAGCTGTGGTCCCCCCTGGCTAGATCCCTAACGTTAGTGGCTTGTGTGTTCTCCTACTGGGCTACCTCTCCGCTGCTAACCGCGACAATACCAGCATTAATGTCAAACATTGCGCAAGGGGCTTGTAAATATGCCAATGACACCATTACACTATCTCTATACCAGCAATAATGTCAAACATTGCGCAAGGGGCTTGTAAATATGTCAATGAAACCATTACACTATCTCTATACCAGCATTAATGTCAAACATTGCGCAAGGGGCTTGTAAATATGCCAATGAAACCCTTACACTATCTCTATACCAGTATTAATGTCAAACATTGCACAAGGGGCTTGTAAATATGCCAATGAAACCATTACACTATCTCTATACCAGCATTAATGTCAAACATTGCGCAAGGGGTTTTTAAATATGCCAATGAAACCATTACACTATCTCTATACCAGCACTAATGTCAAACATTGCGCAAGGGGCTTGTAAATATGCCAATGAAACATTACACTATCTCTATACCAGCATTAATGTCAAACATTGCGCAAGGGGCTTGTAAATATGCCAATGAAACCATTACACTATCTCTATACCAGCATTAATGTCAAACATTGCGCAAGGGGCTTGCAAATATGCCAATGAAACCATTACACTATCTCTATACCAGCATTAATGTCAAACATTGCGCAAGGGGCTTGTAAATATGCCAATGAAACCATTGCACTATCTCTATACCAGCATTAATGTTAAACATTGCGCAAGGGGCTTGTAAATATGCCAATGAAACCATTACACTATCTCTATACCAGCATTAATGTCAAACATTGTGCAAGGGGCTTGTAAATATGCCTCTCTTTTTTTGTATATTCTATCTCAATTTATGCCATTAAAAAAACCCTTTAAGCATCTCTCACGGCATTTCATATTCTTGTCTGTGTGCCAATTTTATTACTCTGCATGCATTTTCTGCTCGCACCCAAGTCAAACATTGCGCAAGGGGCTTGTAAATATGCCCCTCTTTATCTTATATTCCATCTCCATTGATGCCATTAGTGAAATCCTTTATGCATCTCCCACACCATTTCATATGGTTTTCTATCTGCTATTCCTATCCCTCTCCATACATTCACTGCTTCCACCCATGTTAAAGGTTGCACAAGGCGCTTCTAAAAAAGGAGCATATTTACAAGTCCAATGAAACCATTAAACTATCTCTATACCAGCATTGAATCCAAGCGTAAAAAACAATTTAAAAAGAAGTCTACCTTATAAACTAAAAAATACAAACTGTAAGCACACACAGCTAACATTATGGAAAAAGGTAAAAATATAATTCCTTAATTCACACAGACACTCACTGTGATCCTTTTCAAAAATCTTTAAGTCACACATGTTATCAAAAAACATTTAGCATGATAAATCATTTTACACATAGAGCACAACCCATTTAAATGAACACTACACTACAATGCAGATACCTGACTCATTTTCAAAATACAACAGGAATGAAGCCCAATATGCTTGTTATGCTTCACAATACTGCAAACAGCACTCTCTCTATATTACTCACCTTTAAAATCGCTTTTGAAAATATAGAACAGTGTCAAACACACAGCAGATTTTCTTAAGCAGAATCTCTGAAATGCACCTCAGACACTGAAACCAGAAATGGCACACTTTCCCACTCATTCTTCACACATATTTCAGGTCTTAACCAATGAAATCTCTTCCCACACTATTTCAACACTAAACTAACATTTCAATTGGTTCTACATTCCCACAATTTCAAACTCACATAATATTCACCCATCCCCCTAGTGCTCATTCAACCTGTCACCATGGTAACTCCCACCTAAGGAAGAACAGAGTTTAAAAGTTCATTATACTATGTTGCAAATGAATCCACCAAGGTTGTTAGAGCTTTCAAAATAACAGCTAATCATGTGCAATGTTCCTTTCAATGACCTTTTCTGAACCAATTGAATTGCTTCTTTAAAAAAAAAAAACCTTGCACAGGTCCGGCTCTAGGCTCACGGAGGCCCTGAGCAGGGAGTGTAGGTAGGGGGCCCGAGGCCGCCAAATCCCTGCCAGGGGCCACCACGCAAATATGTATCTAAGGATATATATTGGCGTGGCGGCCCCTGGGGTTTGGCGGCCCTGTGCAGGTGCACAGCTTGCACATGCCTTAGGCCGGCCCTGCTATGCACCCTAATATGCTCTTTTCCATTTTCAGAAAGCACCAATCATTTCTTAAGCTTCAAGTGCAGTGAATGTCCTCCTCTTTTTTTTCTAAACTGCAAGCGTTCCAACTGCCATTTCATTTACAGCCCTCATCTGAGTACAACCAGACCTGCCTTGAAGATGCCTTCAGTATGGTTTGTAGGACACAGTTTTGTATTCTGGTCTAAAAGGTATGCAACAAACTGAGGAATTTTAAACCTTGATTTACCACATGTGGATATTTTATGGATTGGCCAGAGAGGATTGAGATGTCACCAATTGATACCATTGGTGAAATCCTTCATGCATCTCCCACATCCTGACCTCATAATTGAGCACTGTAGTGGAAATGACTTATGCACTTTGACTGGGGTTGGTCTGGAAATGCTATTGAAGGACATCTTTGGACAATTGATGTCACTTTTTCCTCAAACTGCCTTTGTCTATTCCAATATATGCCAAAGACAAAAATGGAATTGGTCCAATCAATTTTGTCCACAGATTGAGAAAGCAAGGAAACATGTAAATAAATCTGTTTCTGCATACATGAGAGACTATGGAATGGGTTGTATATACCACAACAACTTGCGTTACAACATGCAAGGCATCTATAGGACAGATGGTGTACATTTCACTGATGAAGGGAACAGAGTCTATCTCTGTAATATCAGACTCTGCATTTGGTACTTACTTGTAGGTACCACAAAACACCACAATGAACACAACGGCTCTTTTTAGAGCCAACTAACATGTAAACACTCAAATATAATGTTTAACTTTATTTTTGCATTAATTTTTACCGAGGTCCGCGCACCAAGCACTCACCGAGCACTCCCCGTGCGCGGACCTATCGTGTTTTCTGTTATTTTAAAAAAAACCAACATTATTTTTAACCTTAGGAGGCCTTGAACGACCCCCTGAGAAGGCATAAGGGGTCAGGGACACTCTACCCTACCCCCTTCCCACGTTTTTAAGTTATATTTTTCACTCTCTTCTGAAACCACAAAATGGCGGCGATAGGGTTCGCGCACCGTGCATTTACCGAGCACTCAAGGTGCGCGGACCTATTGGAATTTAAAAAAAATATATAATAAAACTAAATGGAAATGGACATCGTCTCCTCTGTAGATACCTTGTATGTTGTAATGCAAGTTATTGTGGTATATTGAATCCATACTGTACTCTTTCAGGAAAGCAGAAACAGATTTGTTCACATGATTCCTTCCTTTCTCAATGTGTGGTCAAAATTGGCATAGGGGGTCATGAGTTCCTACTCTGGTGAAACACACTTGCTGTTCTATATACTTACTTATGTTGTAAACTAGTGCATCAGAGACAGTCAGTGACAGAAAGGATACAGGACATGAAGAACACTAAATTGTATCACTTTGCTACTACCTCATGAATTACATTTAAATAAGTATAATTTTCAAAACAATTTTTCTTTACTAAATTAAAATTTATTCATCAGAATTTTCAAAATCTAAAAGAACTTGTAGCATTTCTTCATCAGAAATTTCATCCATCAAAGTGTCTGAAAATGATTCGTCAAACTCAACAACATCTACACATTCCATTAATTCCATATCTAGTGTTTCATCAAAAAAATCTGCCATGGTATCTCCTTCATGTTCTTCATGATTTGTTTCATCTATAGGATCAATATACACCTTAGAATAAGTTGCCTCAATAAACGTTGCTGTTATTTCAAAGAAGATGTTGGTAGGCTCCTCATTTTCTTTCATCATTTTATGTTAGTGTACTATTAAAAGAAAGAAAACAGCGCTTACTGCATGATTTCCTGCTCTGGTGAGACACACTTGCTGTTCTTTAAACTTACTTATGTTGCAATCTTCTGCATCAGAGACAGACAGTGAGAGAAAGGATGCAGGACATGAAGAAGAGATGTCAAATACACATTTAAGAAAATTTTGGGGAAGAACTGAAGTATTTATGAGTAAACTTACTATGTAACACAAAAAATTATCAGTTTGCTACTACCTCATCAATTACATTTGATTAAGTATAAATTCTCATACAATATTTATTTACTAAATTTAAATTTATTGTTGGGAATTTCCAAAATTTAAATGAACATCTAAGATTGCATCATCAGCAATGTCAATATTGAAAATCTCCCAAAAAAAATCCTCAAACTCAATGAACTCCAAAGCTTCCATTAAATCTGAATCCAAGGATTCATCATAAAAATCGTCCATGCCATCTCCTCCATCATAAAGCTCTCCTTCAGGATTACTCTCATCAACAGGAACATCCTCAATAACAGTCACAAAAATGTCTATAACGATGTCAAATGTAACCCTGGGCGAAGCACTACGCTATGCTCGCGGAGTTTGTGAAGTTTTCGCAACTTCGCACTATGCGAGCTGCACGTAGCACAGTGCGAACATGCGTAGTGCAGCGTAGTGTAGTGCAGCTGTCATTTTTTGCTTGTTCGCGGTCCTGAACGTCATGTCCGCGACCGCGAGCAAGCAAAATGACATCCCGGCGAGGTTTCTCATTGTGAGTGGTTGTGCATGCTCGCGACCGCTCTCAATGAGAAACTACCTGTTCGCGTTGAGAAAGCTGCTGCTCGAGTAATAATCTACTCGAGCAGCGCAGAAAACTACAGCTCGCACTGTGCAAGATGCCATTTTCAATGCTTGCACAGTGCTGGATGCTTGTCCGCACTATGCCATCATTGAAAACGCATCTTGCACAGTGCGAACATGCTACTACGCAGCTCGCGTAGTGCTACGTGAAGTTCGCGTAGTGCGAAGTGCACTTTGCGAACTACGCCCAGGGTTAGTCAAATGACTCTTCATTTTCAACCATTATTGATGTAAGTGTACTATTAAAAGAAAGAGAAAGACAGTGAGATGTTGCAGGGTAAGAGTGGGATAGGGTAGAGAAAACTATTAAATTCTATAAGAAGAGTTACTACTGTGTAAATCTCACACCAGAAATTGAACACCAAAATGTCCACACAAAAGTACCTCAGACACTATAGTCACAAAATGGCCGTGTTTCCCTGGACAATGTATAGTATCAAGCAAGAATTAGAAATATAAAGCACTGCATCTGATGTTGCCCTACTCAATCCATAAGTATAACAGAAAAACATTAAATAACTAACAGAATTTTTTTTTCCTATTAACTTACAGTGAACAACAGAGCTCTCCTTACAAATTAACAACTCACCTTCTAGAAAACTGTTGTACAGTAAATTCTGTCTCAATCTCACACCTCAGAAGTATACCTCAAACACTAAAATCTCAAAATGGCTGTGTTTCCCTCTCATTTTTCATACATATTCAAATACCCAGCCAATCACATTTCATCACACACAAAATCAAAACCAAAGTAACATTTTAATTGGTTCAAATTATCAACACATTCAAACTCACATAATCTTCAACCTATCCCCAATGCTCTCTACCAATTACCATACTAACTCTCCACAAAACACCTACCTAAACCCAAAGGTGAAAGAGTCATCACTCAATGTTGCACTCATCCAACATCTAAACACTGAAACTTGTTATTTTAATGTATTTCTTTTTTGTCTTTTTGAGCCGCAGTCCGCGCACGGTGCGCGGACCCCGCGATTTTAAAAAAATGTTTTTTTTATTTTTTTCAACCTTCGGGGTCCTTTACAGACACCATGACAAAACCTAGGGGGCTCAGGAATCTCTACCCTGCCTAATTGTCAACTATTACACTTCTGTTTACAACCACTATCATCTGCCACAAAAACAAGATGCGGACAACACTTCCTCATTTCGACTGAATGGAATGATGAAAGACGTCCAACAGCCAATCAGAATTCCAGGCGCGCACGCTAAGGTCCGCGCACGTGCAAGGACAGTGCAAGGACGGTGCAAGCCCGTGAGCGCACCTTGTCCCGCCTATAGAAATATCATTTGAAAAAAGTCGTTTTTCTCAACAATTACTTAAGGGATTTTCACCAAATATACAAAAGGCACTTCTGCATACCAGGCTCTACCATTTTGCCAAGTTTGCAGTAATTCCATTCAGCCGTTCGGGCTGTAGCTGTGTCTAAAGGTCCTATGGAAAATTGCATTGGACTCAATCTCACATCAATTTTCTCATAAACTACTGGAGGGATTTACACCAAACATACAAAAGGCACTGCTGCATACCAGTCCCTACCATTTTGCCAAATCTGGTGTAATTCCGTTCAGCCGTTCGTGCTGTAGCCTTGTCTGAATGTCCCTATGAAAATTAACATGGGGAAAAGCCGTTTTGGGACCCCTCTTTTTTCGCGGCCCCCGCTTTACGAATCCCCCAAAACTTTCAGGGAAGGAGCGGAGCGCAGCGAGGCAAATTTAAGGAAAATTACAGGCAGATCCATCAATCGGCGCCAAAGTTATTCCCAATAGAATGTTCGCAATTTCCTATGGTAACTAGGTCCTAACTATATATACCTACTGGCGACAGCCAGTAGGTAATATATATATATATATATATATATATATATATATATATCAAACAAACGACCACTCCGGTTTGGAAGGGATCAGAGGACACCATAAAACCATTGAAATTCACACGTTATAGTTAGTTGGACTCACTATAACTTACGCGTGCAATGCACTGCTGATGACATCACATATTACATCACTCATGACATGGTCAGTGACATCACTCATGACATCACTGATGACATCATCCAGTGAATGTGTATCTTTCTGAAAAATAAATATTTTTTATATATGTATATCTAAAGGTTGATGGAAGAATAAATGGGTAAATAAATGTCTAAATGGATGTTTTTTTGTGTAAAATTGATTGGTTAACTGACTTATTAAATGTATCTTAGTGAATACATATATTAGCGAGTAATGTTTACATATTTAAATATATGTATTAGTGTTTCACTTTGTGTATAAGTGGCTGCATGGGTTGGTGAGTAGCTACATGTGTATGTATATGGGTTATTAGATGTTTTTTTAGTATCAGTATGAGTGTCTGTATGGTTTGGTGGTAGATGCATGAATCACTGACTCTCTGTTTGTATCTGTTTCGAAGACAGCATATGTGCAGGACTATATGGGTGAATGAGTGTGTATATGTGTGTGTTAGTGAGTGAATGACTGTCTTACTAGTGTCTTTATCAGTAACTACATATGTTTTAATCTAGTATATGTGAATATTGATGTATATAAGTGAGTATATGTGAGAGTGAGGGATTGTAAGAGTTCCTGTTTAAATTAGTATGTGTTTCTATAAGTGATTGTTTAAGGGAGTAAGTATGTGTAAGTTTCCTTAGAAGTAAAGTGGTAGTGTGTGTATAGCTGTATATGCAAATAAATGGATGTTCAATAGTTTATTTGCCTGTGTGAGTATGTGTGAGAGTATCTTCTGGATGACTGTCGGTGTGTAACAGGATGTATAGGTGTATCACTACATATGATGAGTGAGTATATGTATGAGTGACTATATAGAACTGTTGGTGAATGAGTGGATGTGTATATAGATGGTGGAATTATTGAATTGGTTGTTGTAAGTGGTATGGGTATCTCCATTTTTTTGAAAATTTTAGTTTCTATTATTCAATATGTGTTTCAAGGGTTACATTACAGTGAAAGGAGGTCTGTAACTCTGTCACAAGGATGGTGTCATCAGTGATGTCATGAGTGATGTCACTGACCATGTCATGAGTGATGTAATATGTGACGTCATCAGCAGTGCAATGCACGCGCAAGTTATAGTGAGTCCAACTAACTATAACGTGGGAATTTCAATGGTTTTATGCGAGTAAAACTTCCAGCTAACTATAACTGGTGTAAAACCTATGTTTTTTTCAGTGAATTTAATAGGTTTTTTAAATGCTAATTCCTAACTATAACTGGTGTGAAACCTATGGTTTTTTCAGTGAATTTCAATGGTTTTTTAATAGCAAATCTTTATAGGTATAAAAAATAATAAATGTTAAAACAAATTTTATATTGTATAATTATGTCAATTTAAAAAAAAAATTATTTTTAACTTGGGGCGCGCCTTGGGGCGCGTACCGGGGAGCGTCCCGTAAGCGCTATTCTCGCGAACGAAAACAACATCGTGACGTATCGCGTAGACGCGTGATGCGTCATATGACGCACAGTGTAAGCGCACCCGGAAGCACGCGTGCGCATACGATCGCGGCGCGCCCTGGGACGCGTACTGGGGAGCGTCCTGATAGCGCTATTCTCGCGATTGAAAACAACATCGTGACGTATCGCGTAGACGCGTGATGCGTCATATGACGCACAGCGTAAGCGCACCTGGAAGTGCGCATACGATCGCGGAACATTTCGACGCGCTTACGCCGCGCGCCCCGGGGCGTGCCCTGGAGCGCGACTACGGGCGCGCCCCGGGGCGCGTAGCGTAAGCGCGTCGGGTCATGTGACCAGAAAATAACACTTTCTATTGGTGCAGAACAGTTTTGGTTTCCAAATGAGTAAAGCCTGGGTCTTGTGATCTGAAAATACCACTTCTGATTGGTTCAGGACAGTTGTTTTTCCCAAATGAGTAAAGCCTAGGTCTTGTGACCTGAAAATAACCCTTCTGATTGGTTCAGGACAGTTTTTTTCCCAAATGATGAAAAACCCCACCTTTCTTCCTTATTCTGACTTTGTCCTTTGACTGAGGAAGACCTGTTTCATCTATAGAGACAATTCTTTTGTACTTTGAAATGGCTACTGTAGCAGCAACAGCTGGAGCATCTGCACCACCACCACCACCACCACCATCACCAAGAGGACCACCACAACAATACATTGGTAGTGAAGAAGAGGAGGAGGAGGAGGGGAGAAGATGGCTGCCTGAACAAAATACCCCATACAAGCCAAAAGAACACATTGTATGGGAGTTTTTTTCACTCCCAGAGGGCAAGAAAAAAGTGAATGCGGCCAAGGTAACTTGCCTAATCTGTGGCGAACAACTCTCAAGGGGCAATCCAGACAAAAAATATTCATTTGGTAATAATACCATGATTCGACATATGACCCGGAAGCAGGGGCGGTGGGTGAGATTTGAAAGTGGTGGGGCGCAAAGTGATTTGCATACAGCACCGTAGCGAGCGAGCGCAGCGAGCGAGCCCGAACCCCAAAAGGGGGGTTTGGGGGGATAACCCCCCCCTAGAAATTTTTGAAAAAAAAGAAGAAAAATCGTGCATTTTCAAGCAAATTTGAGAAAGCAGGAAGGTTAATAAAGCAATTGTGAAAGTGCAGTTATTACATTAATAGATGGCATAACATAGGTAGCTGCTTATTCAGTATAACCACAGAGCTTCATACATTCCGTCCTATTATGCTCAGACTGAATCCTGTCACCAGGCCAACTGGCTCACTTTCAAGAACAGGACCGTATTCAAACCACTTACATGGACATACAAATAAGCAAATGACATGGCATTTAACCTACTCTCTGACACCCTACCATGCTACACACCAACTCGGAACTTTAGATTCACCAATCACAACTTTCAAATCAGCAAATGACACGGCTCCCAACACCCTCTCTGACACTCTACCATACTACACACCAGATCAGAACCTTAAATCCACCAATCACAACCTTCAAACAACACCAAAGCCACCATGTTTGCCTCCTAGTTCTGGGACTTTTACATCTCTGTCCTTCTACACTGAAACTCCACATCACCCAATATGTGGCCCATCCAATCGCTGCAGGAATTTCAGATGGCATTGAAAAGACATGTGCTTCAAGGAAAAAGCACAGCGGTATGGCGGATGTCGACAATGGCATTTAAAGAACGTGCAATACAAAATAACGTTATATGGGCAAACATTTTTTATTAAGTAAATAGAACACTATGAGCGATCCGTACAGGAGAGCTGCATAATTGTGACCAATTGACTACAATCAACAATCAAGGGGAGAGGATGTAGCCTTACGGCTAGAGCGGTCGGCTTCGAAGCTGGGTAACCTGGTTAGAGTCTCAGCAACAACACTCTACATCCTGTGGTTCAGGGGAAATCACTTATTCTCCCCGTGCCTACCAATAAAAAAATGAAGGTGTTCATCTATAACGAAACTGGTGCTCATGTAAAGCGCTCTGATACCCGATGTCTCAGGTCTAGTTCGCGCTATATAAAACTCAAAAAAGAAAAAATCTGAACTTCAAGGTCTGCTTAGCCATACAATATGACTATTCAATGATCAAATTATACATGTCCTACACACGGTCACTGCGAGGAACCTATGAAGCAATGACTGATGACTCATATGCCTTCCCCATAGGCCTATACACCCAGGAAGCAGCACGTGACTCTTGCTGTAGCTACTCTGCGAGTCACTCTTGTGGAATGCTCAAGAGGAACTGACCCTTTTCTAAGCGGAACAGCTTTGAAAAACCGGAAAGAGAATGAGCTTTACTCTGTAATGCTAGGAGTGTTGTCTTTATATCTTTGGCACCTCACCTGTTCTAGGGCCCTCCGGTACGCATGCTTGAGCCTGGAACTTCCCATTATCAGAATAAGTGAGTGGATGTGGTTGTCTGCTTGTTGGTCTCTATTGTTTGTGGCTGTGTGCATGTGTGAGTATGGTTGAGTTTACATGTGCTGGTGTTTGTGGCTGTTTGCATGTGTGAGCAGGTTTGCGTTTACATGTGCTGGTGTTTTTGGCTGTTTGCATGTGTGAGTATGTTTGAGTTTACATGTGTTTGGGAAAAGAATTACAATCAATGCAATGAACTCCCCACTGTATTTATGTCCTGAGTAATTTGCCACAGCCTCCTGTGCACTGAGATATCTACACAACAATATTAACCTCCTCCCTGCAGCTAGGCAACATGCAGAAATGCAATTTCATAAAAACTCATACTTACAGGCCTTGGGGATAGCATTTATACCAGATAAAAGCCAGCCACTCTGTTTCTATTAATGTCAGATTTCTGCATCCGTTATCTCTCTAGAGGAACCATGACCAAGGCTGAGAGGTAAAGTGGGCGTAAAATTAGACTTTAAATTTGCTTTTGTAGTGAGATCAAATCCAAACATTGGCAAAGCGAATGTGTTTGACTTTTATAGTAAATACAGATACACACCATCCAAGCACATGTTGACTCGACATAGATGATACATGCATGTAAACATCCATGCACTCTCAGACTAACACAACGACGGTACTACATGCATACATACCATCGGGCAGACCCCCATGCCAACAGAACAACAGACCCCAGGCAAACAGAACAAGAGACCCCCCCACACACAGAACAACAGACCCCCATGCACACAGAACAACAGACCCCCATGCACACAGAACAGACCACCCCAGTGACACAGAACAACCGGCCCCCTGGCACACAGAACAACCGGCCCCCTGGCACACAGAACAACAGACCACCCCAGGCACACAGAAAAACCGGCCCCCAAGCACACAGAACAACAGACCGCCCCAGGCACACAGAACAAGAGACCGCCAGGAACACAGAACAAGAGACCCCCAGGAACACAGAACAGACCCCCCACACACAGAACAACACACCCCCATACACACAGAACAGCAGACCCCCAGGCCGACAGAACAACAGACCCCCATGCACACAGAACAACAGACCCCCATGCACACAGAACAACAGACCCCCCCAGGCACACAGACCAACAGAACAGACCCCCAGGCACCAAGTTCCCTATTCCTATTGAGCAGCAGTTCATGTTAGTAAACGGAACGCGTGTCACGTCGAATCGGACAGCTGGAGAAAAACAGATCGGGTGTGCCCTCAGTCCTGGTGACAAGGCCACACATTAGTGTGTCTGTGTTATTCATCAGGACAGCGACATGTGGCACACATGACATATCACACCCAGTCTCTACATACTGCTAGCACTGGGACGTGTCTATAGAATAAGGTTGTACAATAAAGCTTTTGTTCTAAAAAACAAAAACAAAAAAAAACTGACAAGACAGATTACTTTTGCAGTTTTGTACAAAGCGAACTCTTCCCGAAGGTATTACAATGTAAGGTATTATTGTGAGTTTTACATTACAGACAAACAAATTCATTTTTGATAGGCGCGGAGAGATTTATGAAGTGGTGGTGCCCAAAAACAACTGCCGGTGGGACCCACCTGCAGCCACCGGTACAAATTAAGCACTGCACATAACCCTAGAAAAGTAAGTAGAGCACTCCTTGTGGGATGCGAGGTCTCAGGATCCGTACCCAGAGTAAACACTTTGTATTTTTTATTTGTAGGGAACAAACAATGGCAGACAGTGCAGGTGTAAAAGCATATAAACTACCAATGTGCAAAAATTTCACACATAATAACTCAGATCAACCGGCTAAAGAAATTAGCAAAACATGCAAGTGGAGTACAAGTTACACATAATAGTACAGTTTATGGTTAGTTAATCAAAGTAGTCATACATTTACATAAAATAAAATGTATAAACTCTCTGGAAATAAAGTTCAAAGGTGCTTGATTAAAATCTACAGCCCACAGATTGCAGACCTTATCAAAATCCAAAAATAAAATTAACAATTGGTATAAATTAAAAAAGGTAACTGCAGTACACCCCGATGAACCACGATATACTGATGAGGATGATTAGAACAGAATTGAAACATTGAATTCAATTAAAAGGAAGACAATTTGTGAAATCATTTTAGAACAACCTCTTAACTTAAAATTCCACCTGGCCATAGTCATTTCTGAATCAGTCCAAAACCACACAGATCTGTTGTACTTGTTACAATGTGCCAGGTTCATCAGGTTCAACCCTTGCACAGGATCTTCCCTCATTAGACTACAAATGACACGAATCACAGCAGTTTGCAATATCTCAAGCCTTGGCAGCAGCACGCTGATGACAGTGCTAACATCTAGCAGTAAACACTGCTTGTACTAGCACTGTTTGTCACCCTGGGACGACGACTATCCAGTTAGCGGCATCAGATGTAGATGAAATGTGCAGCTTTAAACCCTACTTGAATCTGTGTTTCAAAGGGTGAGTGATCATCAAACTGAGAGCATGTCTCTTGGAGAACAGTAATGATAGGAGTGAGAGAGCGGCCCTGGAAGGCGGGTGAAATAAAAGGAAGATATTCCTGCTACACTCCAACACCAGAATCCCAAAGTCATCACACTTTAGATATAACCACTGATCTTCCACCCAAGCATTGGTTGCTGTTTGCCAGTCTAATACCTGGGCGTCATCTTGAGAGTGTGCATGAAATACCACTAAGCATGCCCGTGAGCAGTCAAGACTAATTAAACCTGAAGAAGAAATGGGAAAGTTTAGAACCTTTACGGACTCAACAACTGAGCGCGACCACTGGAGCTGTAAATTGCCCACATGCACCTTAGCCTAGTAAGAAAGACAAAATCTTGTGCATACCGACTACTAATTCCGAAACCCCCGTTGGGTCTGATGGCTTGGTAAAACTACAGCGACATGTGCTTGATCTCAAAGTCACTGGTTCAAATTCTTGCAATCCCACTCTGCCTTTTATCCTTGCGAGGTCAAGAAAATTAATACCAAGAATTGGGTGACAATAAACATCTGCTATGCAGAAACAAGATTCTCTTCTGGGTGAACATGCACTACAAATATTCATCTGTGTAAGGCTGTTGATATCACTGTGTAATATTCTCTTCCATTGCTTCGGTCTCCAGTAGCAGTATTAACATTGGCCTGATGTTTGCTGGGTTCGAATGGACTTTTTTAGTAAAATGAGAGAGTAACACCTTGTTCTATCTCCCTTGGATGAGTGCATCTCTTTACAGAGGCATTAATCAAATAAGATAAAACCTCAACAAAAAGACCTTTTTTTTTTAATCAATGTATGTGGTTAGATAGATGTTCTTGAGCCCGAGAAATGTATGGAAAGCTGCAAGAATTCATTACAGCGCAGGCGTGGCACAGAAGAGAAGGGTTTAGGATGTGCATAATTATCTGTGGCTATATTTCAACAGTTGTAAATAATGTGGCCCGACTTAGAGCACTACAGTGAGTTAGAGACAATAGACGAAATATTAGTGTTAGGAAAAGACGGCTCTCAATACACTCGGCAGTCTAAGTGCCCAGGTGTCTTTACCATTGATTCAAGCGATCACAAGAAAAACGGCACCATCTGTCATAAGGACTATAGGAGTGCGGTAAATATTTCACTATTCAATTTATTGAGGAAAAGTGTACTACGTTTCTCAACGCCC
Source organism: Lissotriton helveticus (assembly GCF_964261635.1). Lineage (NCBI taxonomy): Eukaryota > Metazoa > Chordata > Amphibia > Caudata > Salamandridae > Lissotriton > Lissotriton helveticus. The sequence continues at coordinate 603,488,425 of NC_136057.1, forward strand.
AGCTAGGTAAAATACGGTATTATGATGCATTTAGCACAACCCATTGAATTCAGCTCGTCCATGATCTTATGTGGTAGCAACTAGGAGGCATGCCATGTTTGTCACCTCCAACTGTTTTTCGGAAGGGTATTGTGATAACAAAAACTATCCATCCATTCAGTTTAATAGTCCTGGTTATAAAAAGCCAATAATATTTTAGTACACAAGTTGTCCCAAGTAAACATGTTGCATTCTTTTACATGCAATTAAGGCATTGGATAATTATGTGAAATACTGAGAGTACATTTTTTTGGGAAAAATAAATGCTTTTGCTGACAGACGTCCAAATTGAATAATTGTTTTCCTGATGGTTGATGGCAGAATTCATATGTCTAAATGCAATGCAATGTAAAGTGTCCTTTTGTTTTTTTTCTAACTCGCTTTGGTTCTGAAGACATCCTGCAGACTTTCCCGCGCCTGTGCTTCTGTCAGTTGTCTCCAGTCCTCTGGAAGATCAGCTGGCTGGGCTGAGTATTCCTTTGCATAAGCTTCATTAAAGGACTAAAATTAAACTTCCAGTAATCTGAGGCAGCGATGCTGGGATCCGGCTGAATGGACCAATCAGGATACAATGATCGATAATCCTTGTAGGGATGCCATTTGCCTTCAGTGTCAGAATTTCTAAAATTTGATTCTGATGCTACATCAGAAGAGCATAAACAATAAACAAGTTTCTTGGTTTCTGTATCCTTGTATCTACCTAATTCCTGCGGTCGATGGACGGTTGTGAAGTGTTCGGTGTGCGCCTGACCTCCAGCCTCACAGGGTGCTTTGCAGAACGGACACTGCTCCCCGCATCCAAACACTTTATTGAAGAGCTCGTCCTGTGGCCTAATGGTCAGTTTAGAGAATTTCGCCTCTATGTCACAGGCTTTAAAGGCTGACAGAATATCACGTTCGGTTCTATATCAGATAGAAAGAACAGAACCGCCACACAAAACTCGTGAATCACCACTTTAAAATGTCACCCACCGCCCCTGCTACAAACTGCTCGGTTTTATATCCCTTGGGCTACATCTGTAGCCCAAACATAGCCCAAACACCGGAGCAGTCGCCCGACTGCTCCACTTCCCCAAATAACCTATGGATAGACTTCCCTATGGTCAGCTTCCCACTAAATCTCCAATGTGAAAATGAAAACAAATTATTCTATTCAGGATGTAAAAAAGATGTTATCAACACATTCAGAATTATTGCCCTTGTATTATTCACAGATCACAGTCCTATGATACATAGCGCTGACACCTATGAACTGTGTTGCATTTGTTTTTCCTTGGCAGAAACTGGGCCTCAAATGTGGAGGACAAATGCACTGAATGGCAGCACTATATAGGTTTTGCCAAGGCTACATCATAGCGAACATGATGGTGAGAGCAACCACAGTCGGCGCCAGCGCTCGTGACTTCCTGGGGCTGCATCACAAAAACGTCACACTTTCCTTGTTTGTGGCACGCCGCACCTTTGAAAAGTTGCTGCTTGCGCAAAAAATCAAAGTGCCCCATATTAAAATAAATGCTCACTTCCAGTGCAGCTGCAAACTCGCACTGCCCTTAGGGCCACACATTCAAGTGAAATACGGAGCAGCTATTTAAAAGCTGCTCCATGTTTCACTGTGCAGGCGGTAGTGATGTAAAATGTGAGTCCAAATCCAGCCTTTGACAAAAACCACGTAATTGTTAATGTACTCAACATAGTTTGTAAAAATGTTTTCCTCCAGAAGCGTGTCCAGTACAGTGAACTGGAAAAACATGCGGCTGCTGTATTCCTTGGACCGCCCACTGCTGAGGATGTCGTCCACAATGTCTATAATCCTAATACACAGCAATCAACATATATTTCAGTATCAATATGATGTGAAGGCCGCTACTTAGACTTTTACCACCCTTTGGCTTAACTTTTGAAATATCTTCTAGGCATTAATAATTACGTTGAAACTGAAACCTCTCAGTGTCTGAGACTGAGGCTGTACTTACCCGAGCACAGCATTCGGGGAGATTTTTGAAATCCGCCTGCAGAATGCTCCCAAGAAAGGGCAGGGACTCACGACCACGAGGAGGCGAGGCGAGTCGACTGAACCGGATCCTCCAACGTCAGCAGCTGCGAAATGGCCAATCACTGCATGACTACATTCCAGTCAGACACAGTGATTGGCCATTATGCAGTGCTGCTGAGCAGCTGTGCACCACCACGCGCGGCATCCAATAATGGATTGCTGCGCGGTGACCGGCCAAGCCAGGATTGGGTAGGGGGGCCCACTGTCTGCTCGCCCTCTGCCCTTCCTAACGCTGGGGGCTGGCCTGCCCGGCTAAACCTGCACCACCCCTGGTCATTCACTAGGAGGGGGAACTTACTGCGCATGCTTGGGCAAGTTTAAGCCCCAAGCTTCACATGCGCTAGGAAGGTGTACCTGACTGTCTCTGCTGCTACAGCGCTGGTGACGTCACACTGTCACTCAAGCTGTGCAGGACAGCCCCCCTGCGCGCAGCGGGTGCTGCCCGGATTCCAGGCTCGGCGGCGCAAAAACAAATTACTCCGACCTGGTGGCGATTTATTTCAAAACAAGTTAAGTAGACAAGTAGAAGTTCAGCAATTCCAGCCGCGGGTCCATGTGGGCTAGAGGGGCTACGCCCCTACGCCCCAATGGACGCACCGCTGCTGCCCGGAAGCATCCTAACAACTATTCTCGTGCAGAGATCAGGGAACTGGCCAGTCACCTCCCCCAGTGTTCAAAGACCAGCTCCAAAAGAAAGCAACCCACTCCATCGGGACCAGATACAACGGAGACGATGCCTTGTATTCAGCCACGATTTGCAGATTTTAGAATCACATGTATTGCATGTGGCAAGCTCATCGCCTATGGTGAACAGAGCATGAAGCTCGTCGTCCTTGCTGGTGACAATCACAAATGCCCCCAAAAAAATATAAAACTGTTTTGAAAAGCCAAAAAAGTACAAAATGTTCAAAAAAACATTTAAAAAAATATAAAACAACAAAAAGAAGAAAAAAAAAAGTTCTTTTTAGAACTACCTTTCATTTATAAAAATAAACCTATATTTTTAATGAATCACTGTCAATTTTTTTTCCTTAGGGTATGCGTACCGGGGCGGGCCCCCCAAAATGAAGGAGTTACCATGAGGGAAGAACACAAAGAGAGTAATGTTAAGAGAAAGAGAGCTACAGGATGAACACAGAGGGATTGTTTATTACATAGTAAAAAACAGAGAAGGTGTAATAGGGTGAAAGTGAGAAAAGTAAAATTACTAAAGGAGCGAAAGAAGGGAAAAGAGAGAGGAAGAAGACTAAAGTAGAGATAGTGGGAGAATGTGAGTGGGTGTTGAAATGAAATGAAATGAAAAATGAATGAAAAATGAAATGAAAAAAGAACTTAATTAAGCGCACTGTGGCCAAGCGGCTTCCTGGTGCTGAGGGTTAGACCAGACTCACAGAGGGGACTCGGGAGAACTAACAGAGGAAGGCCTGGGAGAACAGAAAAGTTTTAAGGGCTTTGCGGAAGTGAGTGTAAATAGGGATGGAGCGGATGGACAAAGGAAGGCTGTTCCAGAACCGGGGGGCCAGAACCGAAAATCGGGTCCCTCCTGTTCTGGATTTGCGAAAACGGGGAACATGGAGGAGAGAAAGAGAGGAAGAACGGAGAGTGCGACTGGGGGCGTGAGAGGAGATGAGAGATCCAATAAAGAGGGGAGATGAGTGGGTGTGAGCGCGGAAGGCCACACAAGCCAATTTAAAGAAAGATCTAAGGTGGACAGGAAGCCAATGGAGGGACTTGAGTGCGGGAGTGATGTGGGAGAATTTGGGAAGGCGAAGAATGAGACGGGCAGCCTGATTTTGAATGGCCTGAAGACGACGGGTTTCGTAGGCCGGTATGCCCACGTACAAGCCATTTCCATAATCAAGGCGTGAGGTGATGAGGGCCATGACTATGGTTTTGAGGGCATCCGTGGAAAAATAGCGAGAGATTTTCCGAATGAGACGAAGGGACAGAAAACAGGAGGATACCACTGAGCTGACTTGGGCATGCATAGTAAGGTCATGACTGACCTTGATGCCCAAGGTCCGAACAGAAGAGACCGGTGAGGGAGGGGAGCCAAAAGAAGGAGGCCAGTGCGCCGGGGACCAGGGGTTAGAGGGGCCAGCCGTGAGGACAAGCTCCGTCTTATCCGGATTGAGCTTCAAGTGATTGAAGCTCATCCATTCATATATAAAGACTAAGGTGGAGCAAAACTTCGGGAGAGAGGCAGAGGGGGAAGAAAGATCAAAGACGAGCTGGAGGTCATCCGCGTAGTTATACACGGAGACCCCCAGCTCGAGAAGAGAAGCAATGAGAGGGTGGATATAAAGGTTGAAGAGCAGAGGGGAAGGGAGGAACCCTGGGGAACCCCACAAGTGACCGGGCGGGAGGAGCGGAGAAACCCGAGAGGTGGACCGCTTGGAACCTGCCCTGGAGAAAGGACGCAAGCCAAGAGAAGGCAGCGCCCCGGATGCCCGCTGCGCTGACACGGTCGAGAAGAATGGAATGATCGACCGTGTCAAACGCAGCGGACAAGTCGAGGAGGACCAGGGCCTGAGGGAGATTGATGTCAGCTTTCCCTTTGAGTTCGTCCAGGACCGCGATGACCACTGACTCCGTGGAATGGCCTGGGCGAAAGCCCGCCTGATGGGAGGCCAAAAGGCGGTGCTCCTCAATGTAGTTGGACAGGCAAGATGTAACGTGGCTTTCAAGGATCTTGCCCAAGTATGGGAGAAGAGAGATAGGCCTAAAATTAGAAGGAAGGGAGGGATCTAGGCCAGGTTTTTTAAGAATGGGGAGAACGATAGCAGATTTGAAAGAAGAAGGAACAGAGCCTAGGGTTAAGGAGGCGTTAAGAAGGGCAAGAGGAGGGGCAGGACAACTAGTGAAAAGAGTTTTGAGGATCCGTGCAGGAGCACAGTCCGCCGGGGATCTGGACTTGACTTTAGTGAGTAGGTCAAGGAACTGGTCTGTGGAGATGGGGGGAAACTGGTCCAAAGAGGAGGGAGGGAGGGGGAAGGAGCATGCGAGGCCGGGTTGGAGTACCGTAGGGATGTTGGCCTTGATGTTAGTGATTTTATCAATGAAGTAGTCATTGAGTGAAGAACAGAGGGACTGTGATGGAACAGTGCTGGTATTCGTGCGGTCGGAGGTTGCGAACCAGGGAGAATATTTCTCGGGATTTGTTTGCGGAAAGGGCAACTCTCTCGGTAAAGTACTTGGTTTTGGCCGCAAAGATCGCTCTTTTATATTCGTTCAGAAGAAGTTTGTATCTAGAGCGAAGATTGGGGCAGTAGTTCCGTCTGCAGTGACGCTCCGACCTCCCAAGCTCAAGTTTGAGATCTTTGAGCTCGTTGGTGAACCATTTATGCGCATCATAGGGGCGGACAGACTTGACCTTCTTAAACGGGGCGACCAGATTGCAGGAAGAGGAGAGCCAGATGCTAATGGCATCTGTCTGCGAATCCAGAGAAAGGTCAGTGAGACCTGGGACTGAAGAAGCCAAGGAAAGCGAGAGAGAGTTAAGGTCAGTTTTATTCCAACTACGAGCCAGGATATTTTTGGGTGGGGGTTGCTTATCGGCGGAAGCCGAATGAATACGAAATGAGATCATGGCATGGTCGGACCAGATGCAAGGGAGTATAGAGGGAGGTGTGACGTCGCAACGTAGTGACCAGAGTTGGTCCAGGATATGGCCCTGGGCATGAGTGGGAGCCAAAATGTGGGACGTAAGGTTCAGACTCTGGAGGGTAGCAGAAAAGTCTTTGGAAGCCAAGTCTTCCCTGGGGTCACCTGGCCAAAAATTAAAATCGCCAAGCAGGATAACCGAAGAGTTATTGACCACCAGAGTGGCCAAAAGATCCTGTAAAGCCGCAAAAAATAAAGGCATGGCTTGGGGTGGACGGTACATGAGAATGACGGTAAGGGGAGCAGAGAGATTGAGCGAGCGGGCCACCAGGTAGTCCACGTTAGGTATAGGGGGTGGGCGAGAAGTTGGAATTTCAAGGTAGAGCGGATAATCATTGCAACGCCACCCCCCGCTTTGCCGACCGGGCGGTCTGCTCGGAGGGCATAGTAAGTGTCGGGGAGAATGGCCAAGAGATCCGGGAGGGAATCAGTGGAAAACCAGGTTTCAGTGAGGAATAAATAATCTGGGGAGTCGGTGTTCAAGAGATTAAAGAGTTCCGTCTGGTGCTTGAGAGCGGACCGGGTATTGAGCAGGTAAGCAAAGGCTGCCAAAGGAACAGATGAAACGCGAGTAGGGAGAGGAGGATCAAACGAGGAAATGATAGAGCGACAGGTAGAAGAGAGTGGACAGAAAGGGCGAGGGGCAAGAATGCCAAGCGAGTCAAGACGATGCAATACAGAAGGGGAGGGAGAAAAGGCGGTAGGATGCGCGCGGAGTTGGGCTGGGGAGTACACCAGGGGATGGACAGGGTCTGTGGCCCCAGGTCCCGGCCCGTCGCGGACGGGCGCAGACGGGCTTGCCTTAGGCGCGCCTTCGGCACGCAAACGGCGCGCCCGCTGCGCTCGTCCGCTGCGCGTCCTGAAGTTGCACATTGAAATAAGATTCTGTAGGGGCGGGAGGGGGGCGTGGCCTAAAAGTGGGCATGGCCAGCTGCCAGCGCGACGGCGATAGGAGCCGATTCAAAGGACGGTCACGTGACAGCGCTAGCTCCGCTGCACGGCGCCCAATGTGCAAATGTACAAGATGGAGGGATTAAAAGCAAGTTTCAGAACACAAATAAAATACAATAAGGTGCTTCTCCCGGCTTTCCGCCTCAGGAGATAAGGTCCAACCAGAGCGCTCGCAGTCAGCGCTTATGAAAGCAGAAAGGGTGGGAGGGGGCGTGGCCTAAAAGTGGGCGTGGCCAGCAGCCAGCGCGACGGCGATAGGAGCCGATTCAAAGGACGGTCACGTGACAGCGCTAGCTCCGCTGCACGGCGCCCAATGTGCAAATGTACAAGATGGAGGGATTAAAAGCAAGTTTCAGAACACAAATAAAATACAATAAGGTGCTTCTCCCGGCTTTCCGCCTCAGGAGATAAGGTCCAAGCAGAGGGCTCGCAGTCAGCGCTTATGAAAGCAGAAAGGGCGGGAGGGGGCGTGGCCTAAAAGTGGGCGGGGCCAGCGGCCAGCGCGACGGCGATAGGAGCCGATTCAAAGGAGGGTCACGTGACAGTGCTAGCTCCGCTGCATGGCGCCCAATGTGCAAATGTACAAGATAGAGGGATTAAAAGCAAGTTTCAGAACACAGAAAAAGAAAGGACAGTAAAAAATTGAGAATGAAGGGTAGTGGCGTAACCGGGATAAATGAAGAACGGTGAGTGAGGGTAAGAAAAGACCAGTTAGTGTAAGTAAAGAGGGGTGAAAGAGGGTGAAAAATTGAATTAGGATAAGACATGGGGAGTGACAAAGAGAAAGGACAAAGAGAGTAAAGAAAACAGTACCTGAATGGATTTGCGTGAAACAGCAAAGAAAGATAAGTAATGCAGGGTGTGTGACTTATAGGGAGTCAGTGGCTGTAGGTCGGGGTGTGGGTGTGTAAGGTGTGTCTGTGGGTGTGGGTGTGTGGGGTGTTTTGGTGTGGGTGGAGGTGAGGGTGTGTGAAGTATGTGTGAGGAGTGTATGGGTGTGGGGTGTATATGTGTGCGATGTATGTGTGTGTATGGAATGTGTGTGTGTGTATGTGAAGAGTGTGTGTGGGGGGATTTTTTGTGTGTATGAGGTGTGTGTGGTGTGTGTGTGGGGGGTGTATGTTAGAGGTGTGTGTATGTGTTGAGAGGGGGATGAGGTGTGTGTGTTGGAGTAAGATAAATAATTAAGAAAAACAAAATGAGTGAAGAAGCAAAGGAAGGGAACAGAGGGTAAGTGAAGTAAAGAATAGGGATTGAAAGAAGTTGAATATGAGAGGGGAAATAGGGAAATTGGAGTAAACATGGAGAATAAGAATAAGTGTGGTAAGCAGAATAAAGACACAGGAGTGAGGTTGGTTGAGAAAATATCAGTAAGCTTAAAGCAAAGGGTGATGACAAAGTACATTTTTTTAGTCATACTTACCATATAATAAATGTAACTTTCATTATTTTTTTACTGCACTTTGTATCTGTGAAAGAGAGAAGAAAAAATAAGTTATAATTAGTAAAATGTGTATTTTAAATTAAAATATACAAATGAAGAGGTTAAAAATCATAACAGTGTTTCTAGAAATAAAGTAAGAGTGAAGGACACAGAAAGGGAAATAAAGTAAGGTAGAAGGATAAAAAGAGAAAAAAAGAAATAGAATGAGAGCAAATTACTAAAAGTAAGGCATATAGATTCACTAACAGAGAGGAAGAGAAGAACAGAGAAATGAACTGAAGGTAAGAAAGATACTAAAACAATGAGACTTAGCAAAACTAAATCAGGAAACAGTAGTAAGTAAAAAGATAATGACTGAGACGGAAAAGATAAACACAAGTGAACATAACACAAGGAGAGTGAGGCACTGAGGACATAGAAGTAGTGAACGAAAAATAGAGAGAAAAGGTCAAAAGTAAGGAGCAAACAAAGATAAGCGAGGGAGAGTGGGTGATTTATAGTGATAAAGTGTGATAATACTGCTGAGTGAGTAAACAGGAATTACTAAAAGAGCAAAGGAGGAAAATACGGAAAAGGGAAGTAAAGCAGAGATATTGAAAGCTGAAAACTTATGCAAGGGAGAGAGGGGATGCAGACAGTTGAAATGAGAATGAGGGCTTGTCAAAGAAGTGGAGTAAAGGAACGGGGGTTACAGAGAGTGAGAGAAAGACATTATAAGTGAGTAAAAAGAACTGAAAGAGGATGGAAAAAGGAAACTGAGTGTCAGAGAATGGGAATACAATTTAATTTACACAATCCAAAGTATAGAATAACTTGTACAACATGTTACATAGTTTATTTTTGCTGTTCTCAGAATATATTGAATTTCACTTAAAACAGTGAGTTCAAAATACTCATCATATGACAGCGGGAAAAAAAAACACAATCTAAAAGATTGTGTTTTTAAAAAAACTTAGATACTGACAAATAACAAATGTACACTAATCTTTGATTGACTTACTTTTCCTTGAGGCCAAATAGTATATCATAGAGGTCCGTTTCTCATTGCAAAGTACTTTGCTGTTCAGTAAAAAATCCATTTCATCGACTTTCTAGAAGAAAAGCTCCAAGAACATCTTAAATATTTTCATTATTTTCATATATTCCTTTTTTTTGAGTCATGACTCTTTACTCATTCCTGTACCTTTCCTTTTGGCCAAATAGTGTCAGATGTATGAGTATATTTTCAAATTAATTCCAAGAAACTCTGAAATTACCTTTTTTCCGACGTTCTGAAAGAAAGGCTCTACAACATTTTCACAATATTTAACTATTTGTAAAACCATCTCTGACTCACTCATGTTCATCATTTTCTATAATACTAATATCACTTACTATGAGATCCACTTACAGTACCTATATGACAAGTCAATTTTTTATATTACCTGGATCACTTTTACTCAGAATATATAGTTTTAAACATTAAAATAACCTTTATTAACTGCTCCCGTCTTCATAGGCCAATTACCTTTACCTAAATTTTGGTTGTAAAAACACTAGGTATGAATTTTTTAAGCCAAAAGGCAAACGTTGTTTGAAAGTCAAATGAGTGTCGTTACATTGGGTCCAACCTTTACAACTTTTTAAATAGCATGTGTAATGCCCTGATGTTGTAGAAGGACCTTCATGAAAAATATTAGCTGCAGTTGCATAGGTTCTTCCTGATATCGATAACTGTGAAGCCACAAAATTTTTAATAGAAGTTGTCAATTTTGTTCCATCAGGTCTACATCGTTGGAACATTAAAATGACATACTGACCATCATTTTGTAGAAATAATGTGGACAGCATTGTAGACTTACATTGGGGACACACCATATTGTGATCCGCTGCTTTAACTAGATTATTAAAAGGCACTGATTTGCAGTCTGGTAAAGTCAAATATATAAATCTTTCAGTGTCTATTCTAGTAGTACTTGATAAAGTACAGTTGTCGCAGTCATGCTGCCATTGATAAGAAAGGCTAAAAAGATTTTTTATATCTACACCTTCATCTTCCAATACATCAAACATAAACATATACATTAAAAATTCCTGACAATCCTGCTGAATATTCTGTGAAAATTGATTTTGACCAGTACATATGTCTAGAAGATTTCGAATTTCTGAAACACTTTCTATTTTTGCTCTATCACTGGTACATTTCTCAAACAGGGAATTCAACAAACAACAGAATCTTTGATCCCGATTTTCAACAATCTGTTCTTGAATATTTTGAAGAAAAAAAACAACATTAACCACTACATTAGCATAGCAGTTGACACCAGACCTGTTTTCAAACTGAAATCCAACAACATCTTCAACATAATCCTTTTTCCTTCTGCTTACAATTACAGTTTCGTCTACTTTTTGTCTTTTTGCTACTACCTCACTGCAATTACTCTCATTTCTTCTTTTTCGGCCTACCACACGTTTTTCAATCAGAGGATATTGAGGCAAATGTGGAGCATACTCTCTTCTTAACCTATTGTATTCTTTAACACAATGTAGATCTGCACAAATCTTTGTTTCATCACACTCAATCAAGTACAATCCTGATAAAGTTCTGACTCGTGATAATGCCACATATGCCATACCCTCTTTAAACACAGAACTTCCAACGTTCACCAAAGCGCTATCTACACTTAAACCTTGAGACTTATGAATTGACACCGCATATGCCAAACAAATAGGAAACTGTTTTCCGCGAACATATAAGTCTTTCACGAGCAAAAATCTAGCTGAACAACGACAAATTTGTTCTATTTCATCAATGCCATCAAATTTAATTTTTAAATTTTCAATTCCATCTCTATTTTTGTAATTCACAAAACCAACAACATGACCCATTGCTCCATTTACCAAATCTCTTTCAACATTTAAATTCCTTCTCAAAATGATACGACAATTTAAACACACATTCAGAGTCTTTTCAAAACCAGCAGTTTTAGATATAGTCTTCTCTAATGAATCCAATTTTGATTTCAAATTTTCAGACAAAATAATTGTTGCTCCCATATGCTCTATTTTATCTGTAGCTTCCAGTTTCACTATCTCTTCATTTTCTAACTTTAACATTTTGTTGTTGAACATGGAACATTCTTTCAGAGTTGGCATCAAACATATGCCAGATTTCTTCTCGTTAATTTTCTTAAAAATATTCTCTGGAAGAATGTTTTCATTTGGGTACAAATTTGAAATTAATCGTCCATGTAAAGCTTCTTTCCCTTGCTGACTTACTTTTCCAATTCTTACATCTTGTAAAATATTTTTATAATCTTCATCCTTTGCCTATATTAACGTTTCCAATGCTTACTAGGCACTGCCTGGTATCTTCATTTGTGGCATTTTGAACACAGGTTGTCCTTTCACTGGAGTCAACTGCAGTAGATCTCCAAAAACAATAATGTGTTTTCCTCCAAATAAGACATCATAGTCTGTTCTAAGAATTTCTTGCATTCTCAAATGCACAAAAGCAAGCATTATATTTGGCACCATGCTTACATCATCAATTATAAGAAGTTTCATTTTCTTCAGGACTCTCGAAACTTCGGAACACGCATCTCCAGATAGCTTGTGATATTGCAATTTGTTATCATGCTCCACTGGCAGCATCAGTAAACGATGTAAAGTAATCCCTTTAATGTTATGTGCAGCCAGCCCAGTTGGAGCTGTAACAACACAAGACAGCGGTGATTCAGTCCTTTTCTGCAGATAAGTCGCAATTGCTTTAATCAGAAAACTTTTTCCAGTTCCCGCTTCTCCACTCACGTACAGTTGGACAGGCTTAAATGATGTACATGAGCACTCTTTTTTCTCATGACTGAATCCATGTTCAACCTGTTCTGTGACTTCGTCATATATCTGTTTCTGCTCAAGGTATAGTTGTTTCACCAAACCTTCAAAGTTAACTACATCACCTTTAGCTTGTTCCATAGCTCTTTCCACCTCCTCCATGGCAGTGGCAGCTTCATTTTGTATAATTGGTCCTCCAAGTGGATCCTGACTCAATGAAGCAGAACTCTGACTGTCTTGAGAACTGTCTCTAGCAATCTCTGCAGCAATTGTGGCTTCTTGCACTATTTCTTCGTTCAACATTTGCAGATAATTTGGAAAAACAGGGCATTCTATGGTATCCTTGATTGCATTAAAAGAATCTTCGTAACAGAGAAAATCTCCAAGTAGTTCCTCTTCTGTACGCCATGGCTTAAAGAGTTGCAAAAGAGCTCAATAGTAAAATTCCCTTTTCTCTGGATTTTCGCAACTCAATTTTCGATGATTAATCAAATGGCCTTTTTTCTGTCTCACTAGACATCCTTCACACCCAATGATAGCATATATTCCATTGTTAATATCTTCTCTGATGGTTCTCCTATAAATATAGTTTTGCAGAACCTCATACAAACAACTGTTCTCAAGATGACTACTTCTATTTGGATAGTATGTATCCAACATGTTTGTCTTCAAAATATCTGTACTTTCTGGTTCTTTCTCCGCCAAATTTCTTATACAGATTTCAAAACTCGGTTTCGTGTTGCAGCAAGACCTAGACTCACCCAAATGATGGTTCTAGATTTGGCATAGAGACTTGCTGACGACAATCGATCAGAACATTCATATGCTCCAATTTCTCTACGCGACAACATCTTCAGACTGTAACTGTATAATTTCTTGCTTAGACTCTTTTCATGTGAAATGTCCTCCCACATTCCCTTCAGTTCTGTCTTTTCTGTTTTTTGTGATGTAAGACGTCACATATCGAGCCACAGCAATAGAGTTGTCAGCAACGAACTGAATATCCATGTTAGCATTCCACATGGACAAAATCACTGGGTTGTAGTCGTTGATGTATCTGGACTCTTCGTTTCTTTTTAAATTGTATGTATTTTTTGGTGATTTCCTCGTCACAGTATGTCGCAGAGAAGACATCAAATTATTTACTCTTCCTTTAGAAATCACTGGTCGTGGAAAGCTGAAACGACATTTTGTGTAGAACTTGTCCTTGTTTCTGAATTTTCGACGACAGTACTTTCCACAACGATGGGATTGAAAGCGTAAAACTTGTTGCCTTAAACTGTTTTCCTCTGTAGTTTTCGGAACAGCACATGTTGAATACTCTTCAATGAAACTCATCACTGTTTCATCCGAATCTGTTCCAAATGTGGGTGCATTTTTAATCCACAACAACATATGTATGTGAGGAGCACCTCTTGCTTGATACTCCTTTCTCCAAAAGAAATCCAAAACCTCTCCAAGGGGAGGATTTTTTTGTTGGTAATAAAATACATCATAGCTTCAAATCTATGATTGAAATATCTGCATACATTCACTGGATCCAAAGAACACAGTTCTCCAGGTGTTTTGAATACTATATTTTGTATATTTGCATTTGCCTCTCGTAGAAATTGAAGTAAGTCGTCCCATGCATACTCGGCACAGCTAAGAGTGAGGAACCATGTAGGAGTTCCTAAGTTTCTTAGCATACATTTCAATTCCCCATGACGACGGTACCAATACTCATTTGTACCACGCTGACATGCCATGAGATTGATTAGATGAGATTCCAAAATATTATCTTGCAGATTCACTTTCTCCATAAAGTCCCTCGCCGAAACATTTTGCAGATGTGCTCCACTTTTCAGTATATGGTTTACTGCATAAGAAAGCCCAGACAAGTCACTTTCATACAGTAGATGAAACAAATAGGGAATGCATTGACGAAACCTTGGATCTTCAGCATGTAATCTTACAGTTCGATATTCAGATGCAGGAATTTGAAGTGGACGATCGTCATATCATCCACCTCGACCTGTTGGAAATAGCTGTGGAAAACAACGAGCTTCCAAACTTTCTTCCCATACACTAATGGGACTTCCTTTTGCTGCTTTCATTTGAAACAAGTCAATTGCATTCCCCATTACTTCTTTGGAATGCAAAGGATGAACAGTATAATGTTCATATATTTCTTCACTTCTAGACACATCAACTTTTTCAATTTGTCCGCCTGAACAATCACTGTCTTCATCTGCAGCTGTTTCCTCTGCTGCAACACATACATCTTTGTAATACTCATTGTTTTTGACTAAATACAACGTTGCCTTTTTGACTTTCCTAACATCCACTAAATCTTTCCAGATTTTCTTACTCTTTGTCGGAACCCCATTAACTAGAATAACTAAAGGTTCCTCTTCTACTTTTTCTATACCAATTGTATCAATATTTTTTTTTAAATCAAGAGGCAAATAAACAACTCTTCCCTTTAATCCTCTCTGCAAATCTGTAGGAGGCAATTTCCCTATCTTAGCCTCCATGCGAACAATTGCCTGAAAAGGGTGGACACATTGAATCAAAATAGACTCATATGTATTTAAATCCATCAATTCACGGGGAATGTCTACCAACTCCAGATTATTATGAACAGCTCGTGCAGGCATTCTGTTTTGATTTAATTTATCATAACAATATTTACAAATACGCTGACCAGAACTCAAATCAAAACAATTCTCCACCCACAAATAAGTTGCAAAATCCTTCCACTCATAATTATTCATATTTTCACTTTTTACGTATAAATCAACTGATCTAGTTTGATGCTTATAATGACTTCGTCGCCAACACACACAAGTAAAATTCGGCCTTTCACTTGATTTCACCTTAAACCTGGTAATTTCCTGCTCAAACTTTTCTGTACTTGAAATCTGTACATTGTCTTCCACATTACCTTGAATTGCTGTGTCAATTTCTACACTATCCTCTTTTTCACCAAAATAACAAATCTCAATTTCTTCACAAATCTTCTTCACATCTAATTCAGTTCCATGCAAAAGAGCACGGTTTAATTGTTTAAGCTTAAGTGCTGGACTTTTTGCATAATACAACATTCTCACTAATTTCCTCATTTTGGTATGATGCACTGCTAACATCCTAAAGTGATGAAAAACACTCTGACAGACTTTTCTAGAAAGACAAGCCAGTGAATGCCCTTGCAAACCTGTGTTTTCTCTCACTCTGCAAGGATCTAAGTCTTGCAACAACTTCACTTTTTGCTTTAGACTTTTGTTACTATATGTACGTAAGAAATTACAAAACAAATCAATTGATTCCTGTCGCACACTACAAATACGACTACACTTCCAAGTGTACACTGGACCCTTAGTACGTTTCCCTAAAACTTCATCAGTTAACACCTCTTCTGGTTCTCTAGGTACAAGTTTCTCTTTTTCAATCGGACAACCGTCTTTCACTTCATACGCTGGACCACTGGTGTCAACTGCATGCACTAAATCATTCTCCTGGAAGTAACTCTCCTCATTAAAAAATGGCTCACAACTTGAACTGTGCATCCATTCTCCTGAAAAAACTTTACAAAAATTAGTCCGATTAATTACTCTTTTCCATCTACTGTTTGATTTGAAAACATCAATTGTCTTGTTAAGTGTCCTAATTCTATTGATTATTAAAATAAATAATTTTTTCTTAACTTCAAAAGCCTGATCAACAATCTTCTCTACACTTTTCTTTTTCTTATAAAAAGCAGCTCTCTGTTTACCTTTCCTAATGTTTTTTAACAAATTTAAAACCACCCTATTGCGAAACATTCGTTTACGAATGTCTTTAAACTGATTCTGCCTTCTATTCCTATACATATTATTCTCTCCTGCTCCAGTTGTAGGATTCTTTGAGGTTCTCTCCTTCCTTTTCAAATTTACTCTCTCATTCTCTTTTTCTACATGCTGTCCAACATTTTTTTTTTAAGTACATATGTTCCGTATAAAAGACTTAGTTGTCTTACCAGGAGCTTGGTTCCTGTTTTTTGAAGTATTTGTTGTGGAAGAGTGCTGTAATTCCGTTGCTGTTTTTGTTTTTTGGCGGTTATGTTGTTTTCTTCTCCTTTCCCTGGAGGGCATGTTTGCTTACTGTTGAAATCTTGATTTCAATCTGTGTTAAAGAAATAAATAGCACATTATAGACCACTATTACCAAACAACAAAGCAACGACAAAAAGCAAACGATCTATTCAGGGTTACAGATCAGGTGAGGATTCTCCAGGGGTGCACAAAAGGTGAGGCCTGTATTGAAGAGTATAGTGGAAGACAGCTCTGTCCACAGGTACAAAGAAGATGAGACCTGTGTCTAAGAGTCCAGTAGGGGATAGACTCCATGAAGTCTAGTCCACTGCACTCTTATACACAGGCTTCACCACCTATGCTTCCCGGGAAAGGCCTCTCTCCCACTACAGTCTTGATCATAAACCTCACCTCCTCTGTCCCTCTGGACATGTCTCACCTCATCTGCACAATCTACTTCCTAATCTCAGGTAACACAGGTGACATAATTGTGAAAAGGTCAAATTTTTTTATGTAATCATGCACATACTATTTATTTTTTTTCAAAAATGTAGTATTCTTTGATTAGTCCCAAAATCGATTTTTCAATAACATTTTAGAAACACAGTGCAGGTCCTACTATTTAAACTGTCTCAAAAATGTAAAACTCATTAATTTGCAGCAAAAATAGTATAGTAGTGTAATGAAAAGCTTATACATATGACCTTTTCATTGTTTTTCAAATGTTATTCTAAAAATAAATTATAAGGCCTAAGCAGGAATACTCATGTGATGAAGCCTGTCCAGGGGAGCACAAAACGTGAGGCTTGTGTCCAAGAGTGCAGTGGACAGGACTAAACTGGAGTAGTGTGCAAGAAAAAGATGAGCCTCATTTATAAAGCCCTGCGTCAGTTTTGCGCTACTGATGCGTCACTTTTTGTGACGCATTGGCGGCATAAAACATGTGCCTTGTTGCACCATATTTAAAAAGTGACGCATGTAGGTAGATGCGTCATTTTTTAAACCTCTGCGCCACATTATACCTCTGTCAAGTGTAATGTACACAGAGGAGTCATTTCTCCGCAAAAAGCCTCGTAATAGTGACGCAGTGAAATCTATGAGATTTCACTGCGTCACTTTTAGGACACTGTTACGTCAAAATCTTGCACCTGCCTCACAGCAGGGATAAGACTGAGGCAAAGGTTTTCACATGGAGCTTTCCCCATGTGATAGGATTCTGACACCTAAGCAGGAGTGCAGATGAGATGAAGACTGTCCAGGGGAGCACAGAAGGTGAGGCTTGTGTCCAAGAGTGCAGTGGACAGGACTAAACTGGATTAGAGTGCAAAAAAAAGAACCTCATTTATGAGGCCCTGCGTCAGTTTTGCACTGCTAATGCGTCACTTTTTGTGACGCATCGGCGGCATAAAACATGTACCTTTTTGCGCCATATTTAAAAAGTGACGCATGTAGGTAGATGCGTCATTTTTTAAACCTCTGTGCCACATTATACTTCTGTCAGGTGTAATGTACACAGAGGGGGCATTCCCCCGCAAAAAGCCTCATAATAGTGACACAGTAAAATCTATGAGATTTCACTGCATCACTTTTAGGACACTGTTACGTAAAAATCTTGCGCCTGCCTTACAGCAAGCGTAAGACTGAGGCAAACGCTTTCACATGCAGCTTTCCCCATGTGAAAGGATGCATTGCTGGAGTACACTATCTCTTGCAAACATTCCTACCAAGCATTACCCAAAAAATGAAACAAACCAACAGCAAAGAAACTCAGTCTGCTTCCCAATCTGATGTAAAACAGGTAACATGTTTGTAAAAGATTCAAATATTTTTATATAATTATGCACAAACCCATTGATTTGCACTAAAATCGTTTTTCAATTACCATTTTAGGAACAGAACACAGATCCTATGTACAAGCATTCATTTTCACTACTGAAAGCCATTAATTTACCCTAAAATCGTTTTTCAATTAACATTTTAGAAACACTGCACAGATCCTGTATACAAGCATTCATTTTCACTACTGAAACCCATTGATTTGCACTAAAATCGTTTTTCAATTACCATTTTAGGAACACAACACAGGTCCTATGTGCTTCTTAATCTGAACTCTCTATCTAAATAAATCATAACTCACCTTTACAAATGCTCTAGGAGATTCAGAACAGTGTCAGATACACACACCAATATTTCTTTAGCAGAGCGAAAGGTATGTTCTCCAGGCACTGCAACCATTAATGGCACAGAAAACCTCTATTTCTACACACATATTGCTCATGGTAACCAATCAAAACTCTTCCCTCTGTATTTTCAAACCAACACCCTTCCCCCCCTCAGCCCTTTCTACCTGTTACCATAGCAACTCCCTCCTCACTGAGCTCTCAGGTTTAAAAGTTTATTCTACAATGGTGCAAATCACCTCAGCAAGGATGTTTGACCTGCGAATACACCAGCTTATCTGGTGCAATGTTTCTTTAAATGACTTTTTTTTAACCATTCAAATTACTTCTTACAAAGAACACAACCATGCACCCTAACTTACAGTTTTCAACTATCTCAATCTACCAATCATTGCTTGTGATTCAAGAGCACTGAAACTCCACAGGTTTTTTTTTGCAAACTCCTACTGTTCCAACTGCCATTTTATTCCTACACTTCATCTGACTGCACCAGAACCTCCTCTACCATGTATTCTGTCTGGATTATTGGGCATAGCTATATCCACTGGGCTCAAAGGTATGCAGCTACCAGAATTTTTCACAACCTTGATTTACCAAATGTGAACATTAAATGGATTGGCCAGAGAGGATTGAGATGTCACCAATTAATACCATTGGTGAAAACCTTTTTGCATTTGCCACACCCTAACCTCATAATTCTGCACTGTGGTGGAAATGACTTAGGCACTTTGACTGGGGTAGGTCTGGAAATGCTTTTAAAGGACACCTTTGAACAATTGATGGCACTTTTTCCTCAAACTGCCTTGGTATTTTCCAATATATGCCAAAGACAGAAATGGAACTGGTCCAACCAATTGTGCCCTCAATTTGAGAATGCACGGAAGCATGTGAATAAATCTGTTTCTGCTTACATGAGAGACTATGGAATGGGTTCAATATACAACAACAACTTGCGTTACAACATGCAACATATCTACAGAGGAGATGGTGTGCACTTCACAGATGAGGGGAATAGAATATTCCTCCTGAATTTAAGACTGTGCATTGGTACCTACTTGTAGGTACCCAAATCCGCCACAGAACCCAAAAGCTCTTTTCAGAGCTACCCTACCTCTGATCACTTATCTTTTTCTAACTTTTTTTCACTATTTTTCACCAAAGTACGCTCCCCGGTACGCTCCCCGGTGCGCGTACCGGGCCCGGTACGCTTCCCGGTGCACGTATCGGGCCCCCCCTGCCTCCTAAGACCCCCTCAGAAAACCTAGAGGGTCAGGGAGTGCCTACCATGGCCCCTTATACCCATTCCCAACGTTGTTTGTCCTCCATCTTGTGTCTCAATTCTTCCGAAACACAAGATGGAGGACTCCCGTAGCGCTGCCGGTACGCGTACCGGGGCGCGCAACGGGAAGCGCTCCCAAAAATGTTAAAAGTTAATTTACATAAAAACCACTGGAGACACTTTCACCGAATATAGAATAGGCCATACTACATACCAGTCCCTACCATTTTCCCAAATTTGGTGGAATTCCATTGAGCCATTTCGCCTGTAGCCCTCTCTAAATATCCTGAGGTGAATTACTTGACAAAAACACATCTGAAGTGTTAGAATTTACAACCAATTAAAATGTTACTTTCATTTTCTACTATTATTTCATGTAAATGTAAATGTAAATGTATTGCGTCTCATATAGTGCACGTATCACCCGAAGGTATCAAGGCGCTTGCTTAGGGAACCCATGACATTTGATTGGTTATGTACATGAATATATATAAAGAAAGAGAGGGAAACACAGCCATTTTGACTACTACTTCCTGAAGTACATTTCAAAAGGATTTTCACTGAGAACTTAAACTTCTTTTTCAAAGGTAAGATGTTATTTTGAAAACTGAAGTATGTTGTGGACTTTAAGTTAATTTGGAAAACATTTTCTGATAGTTATATACTATCCCTCTGTAATAGTTATAGATTGAGATAGGCTTCTCTGTTATAGATATGGATGGAGTTAGGCTTGTCTTGTATAATTATCAATTTACTTAGTCTTTATGATATACACTTTTTTATATTTCTACTTGCAGCCTGATACCATACACTGCCCAAAGATAACTTCACTGTTAAAAAATCCAAACTACCCGTCTGAACTTAAACTCAACAGTGCCATATCTCTACTGATATATTTATTTTTTATGCAATTTACAGCAACATAATGGAAGGAGATCAAAATAAATGTAATATTTCATTCGAACTTGATCTTCAGGACAACCCAGAGGAAGAGAATAACGATTCAGATTTTTTTGATCAGTCTCTTGATGAAGAGTTTCTGAAATATGTGGAAGAAATGGAATCATGTAATCCAAATGAGGACATTCCCGACGACATAATGTTGGAAGTCTTATTAAATTTTGAAAAATCAGAGCAATAAATTTATATTTAATAATTAAAAATTGTTCCAGACATTATTCTTTTTCATATGTAATCAATGAAATAGTACCAAAATGAATATAATATAATGTGAGACTTATAATATACTGTGCAATTTATTTTGTGATACATAGTAATTTTGCTCATAGTTACTTCCTTTCTCCCACTTTATTATCTACAATGTGTATTTGACATCTCTTTTTCATCTCCTGCCTCCATGACAGACTATAGTATAGATTCCATATGCCACAATAACTTCTGTAACAACATGCAAATTATCTACAGATGAGACAGTCTACATTGAATTTAAGACTCTGCATTGGTACCTACATGTTGGTACTTAAATCACCCACACAACTCAACAACTCTATTCAGAGCTACCCTACCTCTAAGCACTTTCAATTATCATGTTACTGTTTCACTGAGTTTTCCCCATGTGTGGGGGGAGGAGGTGTGTGTGGGGGATGTATGAGGTGTGTCTGTGAGGTGTGTATGTGTGTGTGTGTGTGTGTGTGTGTCTGGAGGAAGATGAGGTGTATAGGTGTGTATAGGTGTGTGTAGGTGTGTGGGGTATGTGGGTGTGGGTGGGGATGTGGGTGTGTAAGGTGTGTGTGTGTGTGGGTGTGGGTGTGTGGGGTGTTTGGGTGTAGGTGGGGGTGTGGGTGTGTGAGGTGTGTGTGGGGTGTGTGTGGGTGTGGGAGTATGTGTGTAGGATGAGTGTGTATGTGTGGGATGTGTGGATGTGTCTGTGAGGTGTGTGTGTGTGTGGGGGGGAGGTGTGTGTGTGGGATGTGTGGGGTGTGTCTGTGAGGTATCTGTGTGTTCGTGTGTGTGTGTGTGTTGGGGGTGAGGTGTGTGTGAGTGTGGGTGTGTGGGATGTGGGTGTGGATGTGTAAGGTGTTGGTGTGGGGGTGTGGGGTGTTTGGGTGTGGGTGGAGGTGTGCCTGTGTGAGGTGTGTGTGGGGAGTGTGTGGTTGTGGGGGTGTGGGGTTGTGTATGTGTGGGTGTGTGTGGGACGTATTTGTAGGTACCTAAAACAGCCACAGAACCCAAAAGCTCTTTTCAGAGCTACCCTACCTGTAATCACTCAAAATGATTATTTTACACTATTATTTTCACTATTTTTCACCAAAGTACGCTCCCCGGTACGCTCCCCGGTGCGCGTACCGGGCGCTCCCCCCGCGAAAACCGAAAAAAAAAAATTATATTTTTTTTTACCCGAGGGACCCTTTTATGGCCCCCACATCAAACCTAGTGGGTCAGGGGGGGTCTACCCTGCCCCCTTTTGATTATTTCCCCCTTTGTTTTTACCACCTCTTGTGTCTCGATCCTACCGAGACACAAGATGGCGGCCGCTCCGGACTGTTTCCAATGTTTACAGACACCCGAGAGCCAATCAGCTTTCCGTGCGCAAGTCGCGTGGCGCGCCCGGAGCGCTCCCCGGTGCGCGTACCGGGGCGCGGCTATAGATATATACATTTTTTGGAACGGAAATTACTCAAAATCCTCTGGAGCACATATCTTGAGACATAGCAAAGGCACATCGGGCTACCAGTCCCTACAATTTTGCCAAGTTTGGTAAAAATCCATTCAGCCGTTCGAGCTAAAAGTGTGACCCACTGCCCTATGGAAATTAACATGGGGAAAACACGTTTTGGGACCCCCCTTTTATCTCGGCCCCCGCTTGACAAATCCCCCCCCCAAACTTTCAGGGAAAGACCGGAGCGCCGCGAAGCAAAGTTGCTGAAAATTTCAGGCAGATTCCTCCACCAGCGCCAAAGTTATTCTAAATAGAATGTTAGGATTTCCCTATGGAAATCAATCCTAACTATAACTACCTACTGGTGACCGCCAGTAGGTAATATATATATATATATATATATATATATATATATATATGTCAGCTCCCAACTCGTCTCCCAAGGAAACAAGTCGACCGCACACAGCTATTTTGAAAAAATATCCATATTAATATTATAAAGAGAAAACCCAAACCTTTGAGGCGGGTAATCTCAGTAACCACAGCACCAATCACAACATCCAATACAGCCTTGGAAAGGGCAGTTGCAGCAAAAGGACATAGGCTATGCAGACGGCCGCCATATACATTTAAAAGGTGAAAGAACCGTGCCAGCAAAGTAGTCCCTTGTGGGCGAGTCTGCGTTCTGCTGTGGGCATGTGCTGGGGGCGTGACAAACGCTGGGGGCATGTGGTACGTTCCGCCCTTCATGCCATGTCTCATATCGTGTGCTAATCCCACCCTGCTCCCTTTAAATACCCCTGCACCCCATAATCATAACCCACCCTTACACCTTAAAATACCCCAACACCCTTAAACAATAACCCATCTTAACCCTATAAATATACCCTGTACCCCAAAACCCAAACCTATCCCTAAATCCTAAAATTACCCCTGTAGCCCAAAACCCAAACCTAGCCCTGAACCCTATAAATATCATTGTACCTCAAAACCCAAACCTACCCCTGAACCCTAAAAATACCCCTGTACTCCAAAACCCAAACCTAGCCCTGACCCCTAAAAATACCACTGTACATCAAAACCACCCCTGAGCACTAAAATACCCCTGTGCCCCAAAACCCAAACCTAGCCCTGAACCCTTAAAATACCCCTGTACCCCAAAACCCAAACCTACCACTGAACCCTAAAAATACCCCTTTACCCCAAAACCCAAATCTAGCCCTGAACCCTAAAAATACCACAGTGCACCAAAACCACCCCTGAACCCTAAAATACCCCTGTGTCCCAAAACCCAAACCAAGCCCTGAACCCTTAAAATACCCCTGTACCCCGTAACCCAAACCTACCACTGAACCCTAAAAATACCCCTGTACCCCAAAACCCAAACCTAGCCCTGTACCCTAAAAATAACCCTGTACCCTAAAACCCAAACCTACACCTGAACCCTAAACTACCCCTGTACCCCAAAACCCAAACTTAGTCCTGAACCCTAAAAATACCCCTGTACCCCAAAACCCAAACCTACCCCTGAATCCTAAAATACCCCTGTACCCCAATACCCAAACCTAGCCCTGAACCCTAAAAATACCCCTGTACCCCAAAACCCATACCTATCCCTAAACCCTACAACTACCCCTGTACCCCATAACCCAAAACTATATCTGAACCCTTAAAATACCCAAACGCCCCAAAACATATACCTCAGTACCCCAAAACATATACCCCTATACCCATACTTACCTCATCCAAACATTAAATAACAAACATGCTTTTACCATTCATGCATTTACAACGAATTTCGTTGTAAATGTATGTGTGGTAAAAGCATATAAAATGTAATGCAATGCGTTATAATGGCATTGCGGAGTCATGGTACTTTTGTAATGAAAGTATGAGGAGTGATGGTATGCGGAAAGAAAGTTGCGGAATAATGGGTGTTTACCCTCCCCCAGGTAAGTACATTGGTGGCACAGCGGCCCACATCTCCAGCAACATACTCATATTTTTTCACCACCCATTTGAAAAATGCACTGGTCTCTCTCATTGATGGCCAGCACTGACATACACTTTTAGACACACCTCCCGCCACAAGTTATAGAATTGCGAACTTATGCGCTGGGGAGCTACGTTCGAATCTCGGCATCAGCTCAACATCCTGTGATTCCAGGCAAATTGCTTAGTCTCCCCGTGCCTACCACAAATGAATGTGTTCTTCTGTAATGTAAATTGTGCTCATGCCATGTTGTCGAGTTCGCGCTATATAATACTGCAAGGAAAAATAAAGTAGGGAAACTCGAGTTCACACACTACTGAACGCTCACTCTTAAGTGCATCAGCAGTGCACTGTGAATTGGAGCGTTTCACAGGCCCATCACAGATAAGAAATGCTATCAAAACGAAATCCTACAAAACAATATACTACTGGCCGGCAGCAATTCATACCCGGACAACGTCGGGACGGGCTGCTAGTGTATATATAAAAGGACTAGCTGATTACGTTTTCATCACTGTGTCCAATATGTATTGAAGAATGAGTGGGTATATAAGTGTCTGGATGGAGGATTTAGTAGGTTTGTGACTGACAGTTTAAGTGAGTGATTACATGTGTCTTACTGAATGCATGGGTTAGTGACTAAACTGTGTGATTGTCTGTATTAGTCTGCCTGTTGTTGTATAAGCTGCTGCATGGGTTGGTCAGTAGCTACATGAGTGTTTATATGGGTTATCTATTGGTTGCCTGAGTATTTGTATGGGTGCTTGAGTGTGTCTGTTTGTGAGGTGTGCGACTCTATGCATAGTAGTTTGAGTATTTGATTCATTGTGTGAATGGGTTCAAGAGTGCATGTGGAAACAGCTGTATGAGTGGGTGAGTGTGTGTTTGGGTGTGTTGGTGAGTAAATGGATGTCTCAATGTTACATGTCCAAGTTACTACATATGTAAAAGGCAGTATACGTGAGAGTCAGTGATTGTGGCTATATGGATGAGTGTGTACTTGTATCAGTGATTGTATAAGGGAGTAAGTATGCATTTGTTTCTGTTTGAATAAGTGATGTGGTGTGTGTATAACTGTTTAGGTCAGTGAATGGAAGTGTGATTGATTATTTGCATGACTGACTCCTTGTGTGAGTTACTCTGGATGAGTTGTGTTGTGTGAGTGTCTGTATAGGTGTATGAGTATTCATGAAAGTGGTCTATTGATGAGTGACTGCATGTATGAGTGAGTGAATGGGTAAATGAGTGGATGAGTGTGTAGACCTAGGAATCAGTGAGTGCGTATGTAGTAACTGGTATTGGTGTGTCGATGGATTCGAAAATGGTAGACTATATTTTACAGTGGGTATACCAAAGGTTATATTAGAGTGTGAGGAGGTGGATCAGATTTTCAGGTAGATGATTTCATCATTGATGTCATTTGAGATGTCATCAGTGATGTCATCAGTGATTTCACTGACCAATTCATGAATGATGTAATATGTGATGTCATCAGCAGTGCATTGCGGGGTGCGAGTTATAGTTAGCTGAACTAAATATGTTGGGGGAATTTCTATGGTTTTGTATGAGAAAAATGTCCAACTATAATATCAGTGAAACCTAAGGTTTTTTCTGTGAATTTCTAATGTTTTTTAAATGCTAATTTCTAACTATAACATGCCTGAAACCTATTGTTTTTTCCGTGAATTTCAAAGGTTTTTAAAATGTTAATTTCGAATTATAATGTTCATTTAACCTATGCTTTTTACAGTAATTTTGAATTTTTTTGTGATATTTTGTAACTTGAATATCCCAAACATTGTTTTGTAATTTTTTTGTTTGTTATTAAAATAATATAATGTCTTCTGTTTTCTTAAATATTAATATATATATTTATTTATTTTTTAGAAAAAAGTGGAGTCCCGCACCCATTGTGTAGCTATCTCGGAGGGTTTGCAGATTCAAACCGCCATATTGGTAAAGTCGTGAAGGATGCCCATTTCAGCCAGCCCACTCTGCTTACGTTTACAGGGAGGGAACTACAACGCTACATGTCCCAAGTCTTCCCTGTAGTGATTTGCTGATCACAGGCCTAGTTGTCAGCATACCACGGCCACTCCCTCACGGCTGCTTTACACCCACATCACACCCATGCAGCACAGGCAACACAGGACATGTGACTCTGCCAATAAAAAGGGCCGGGAGCACGTGCTTGACGCCATTTCCACTCTCTATCTGGGTGTATCCCTGTGGTTATTATGTTGGTGGCAGCCAAGGCACTTTGGCCAACACGGGCCTCCCGCAATGTGGCGATGACTTGAGGTGCACACAGTTGGTGCCACCAGAGCTGAGCGGGTCTGCAGCCTGGGGTGATGCGTAGGACTTAATACACCATCCTGGCAATCAAAACCCAATTTGAATTGTGAGCTCAGCTGGACCGCGTGTATGCCAAAGGCAGCTGGCTGTACAGACATGACTCCTCGGCGCAGTGCAGCAGGATGCGCTGGGGGCCTGTGCTGCGGAATCCAGAAACAGCTGAGGAGGTTGCTCTGGCACGTGGTGGGAGACACACCGGTGGTGGCAGGTATGCATTAGTGTACAGGCAACAGTGGTCCAGTTGTGCCTGCACATTGTTGGAATGCATGTGGTTTCTGTTGCAGTGACTGTGTGCAGTGTCAGCAGGGTGCACAAGTAGTACATGTGCAGAGTCGACAGGGGGCACAAGTAGTACATGTGTACCGTCAATTGCCCCCAACATGTGCAGGAAGCCTGCTATGGTGTGGTTCCCTTGCTTGGTCTCTAGCTGTTCGTGCGCAGTGTGGGTGAAGTGAACATGCAGGTTTATTAAGCTGAAATGAACCGTGATGCTTACAGGTATGATAAATCCTGCATAATGAGTTGTAGCGTTCCTTTTCTTTCCTACGAAGGTTAAAACCACACAGACTTCTTTTAGTGTCATTTTGTGCAGGATTGATCATACCTGTGATCATTCCAGTTTGTCCAAGTGCAATACATTGTACCATATTACATTTGTGACCATACTAACGCTTTACCATTGTCTTCATTTATCCAACAGGTTTCTGAATACAGAGTTTTTGGATGTCCAGGATGATCTACAGTTATTTTGATCCACAAGTTGATGTTTCCCATTGGGAATGTCACTCATTGTTTGATGTTTTTGTGTTGTTCATTTATGTTTTTCTAATAAAATATTGTTTATCCACTACTGTTGACTACTAGACATTTCAGTGACTACAATCTTGGATCTGGAGCATAGAGGCGTCAAGCAAAATCTGGGGTTGGGGTTAGTTGTGCAGGAATACTACGAATTGGGACGAGCGGGTGGTGTGGATACAGGGGCCCTACGTTGCTTTTGTGGACATGCATCCAAGACATATGAGGAAGTTTAATAGGGCTGGCTGTGAGACTCCTCCGACTCTAGCAGTTGTTAGTTGGAAGGTACCAGAGGCCAACAGTCGCAGCACAGCCAGCAGCTTTGTCTGCAGAAGGATGTTGATTGTCCACTGTATTGGTACCATCAGCCTGTGGGCAATGTGGCAGTGTGCACCAACTTGAGAATGGGGCGATAATTCTTTCACCTCTTTTGCTGCGCTAAAGTGTCAATAACTCTGCAATAAGTCCCAATGGTCGGTTATAGGGTGACTAAAACGAGCCCTTGTGTTTATTAGGACTTTGTTGTAGCTACATGCAAAATCACTAGAAAAAAAGATGAAAAAACAAGAAAAGTGGGCAGGGTACAAACACCCTGACCCCCTAGGCCTGCTCAGGGGATCTCTCAAAAACCCCCAGGGCCCAAGCATTCTTACTATTTTTTTTTAAGTGGCTGGGTGCACGAATCTAGATGAAAAATAAAAAAAATTGATGGGGCGTATTCTCAAGGACTTATGGCTGAGTTATAGGCAGTGCAGCAAAAGTGGAGAAAGAATTATCATCCCAATCTCAACCTGGAGAAAACTGCTGATATCGCCAGTTTTCCAGCAACAGCTGCTGCAAAAAAAAATTGCCACCGTCACCACCCTCAGGCCCTCTTCCCCCGGACTACCCCCCACTACCACTGAGGCAGCGCAGAACAGGACAGCGGACCTTCCCAAAACGGCATGGCCCCTCAGTCACACAATGGCTGAATGTTGGGAGAGGTGGTAACTAAATATGTGTGAAGCAGGCAAGTCCCCCATCAATAACAATGCACACAATGCCAAATATAGTGGTGATGTGCTGGACAGACCTCACTATGCAGAGCACAGACCTCTCTATGTGTACATATGCTGCTGGTGCTTGTAGTGCTGTGGACAGTGAATGCAACCATGTTACCTCAGGCTCCCTGCGAACCCAGTGGCACAGCACCGCAGAGTTACGTCTGTACAGACTACTGCCTTTGATGTACACTGCGAACAGCAGTGCTCACAATTCAGATCGAGTCACGATTGCAGATGACGCAGTCCAGTAGGCAACAGACATTGCTACCAGTGAGGCCAGCCCAGAGCGGGCATCATCGTAGGCTGCGCACACGCTGAATGCTTCTGGTGCCACTAACTGTGCAGCTCAACTCAACAACACATGGCTGTGGGCCCTTACTGACTGCTGCCTCCGGCCTACACTGCGGACAGCAGGGCTCACAATTCAGATCGAGTCACGATTGCAGATGATGCTGTCCAGTAGGCAACAGACATTGATACCAGTGAGGCCAGCCCGGAGCGCGCATCTTTGCAGGTTGTGCACACGCTGAATGCTTCTGGTGCCACTAACTGTGCAGTTCAAATCAACAACACGTAGCTGTGGGCCCTTACTGACTGCTGCCTCCGGCCTACACTGCGGACAGCAGGGCTCACAATTCAGATCGAGTCACGATTGCAGATGACGCTGTCCAATAGGCAACAGACATTGCTACCAGTGAGGCCAGCCCGGAGCGCGCATCATCGCAGGCTGCGCACACGCTGAATTCTTCTGGTGCCACTAACTGTGCAGCTCAAATCAACAACACGTAGCCGTGGGCCCTTACTGACTGCTGCCTCCGGCCTACACTGCGGACAGCAGGGCTCACAATTCAGATCGAGTCACGATTGCAGATGACGCTGTCCAGTAGGCAACAGACATTGCTACAAGTGCGGCCCTCCTGGACCACGCATCATTGCTGGTGCTTCAGGTGCCACTAACTCAGTGCACCACAAGTCACTGCAAGTAGCCCTATTGAAGCAGAATTAATTGGGCAAAAGACATTGCTCCCAGTGCGGCCCGTCTGGACCATGCATCATTGCTGGCTGCGCACACGCTGAGCGCTTCTTGTGCCACTAACTCTGTGCAGCTCAAGTGAATGCCACGTGGCTACTGGCCCTTGCTGACCACTGCCTCCGGCCTACATTATGGTCAGCAGGGCTGACAATTCAGATAGAGTTCCGATTGCAGATGACGCAGTCCAGTAGGCAACAGACATTGCTCCCAGTGTGGCCCGCCTGGACCACGCATCATTGCTGGCTGTGCACACGCTGAGTGCTTCAGGTAGCACTAACTGTGCAGCTCAACTCAATGCCACATGCCTGTGGGCCCTTACTGACCACTGCTTCTGGCCTACACTGTGGTCAGCAGGACTCACAATTCAAATTCAGTCTTGATTAATTAATTTCAGAGTCTAGAAGGCAACTAACTATAACGTCCCTGAAACCTACATATTTTGACAACGTATTCCATACATATTTCATCTTTTGTTCCATACGCCTACACTGCGGTCAGCAGGGCTCTCAATTTGAATTCAGTCTTGATTTATTAATTGCAGCGTGAATTGTTCTCTATGTCCTCGGATATTGTCAAGAGGAAGTGACAAAAAGCATTCCGCGATGTATGTACTGACTACTGCCTTCCATCTACACTGCAGACAGCAGGGCTCACAATTCAGATCGAGTCGTGATTGAAAATGACACAGAACAGTAGGCAAGAGACATTGCTCCCAGTGCAGCCCGCCCACACCATGCATCGTCGCTGGCTGCACACACGCTAAATGTTTCTGATGCCACTAACTCAGTGCACCACAAGTCATCGCCACGTGGCCTTATTGAGGCAGAATTCCTTAGGCAAAAGACATTGCTCCCAGTGCGGCCCACCCGAACCACGTATCATCGGTGGCTGCGCACATGCTGAGCTCCACTGTTGTCACTAACTCAGTATACCACAAGTCAACACCACGTGGTTGTGGGTCCTTGCTGACCGTTGCTTCTGGCCTACACTACGTTCAGGGGGTCTCACACAAATCCAATCCAATCCTGTCCTGCAAGGACACGCCATCATCGCTGGCTGCGCACACGCTGAGCTATTCAGGTAGCACTAACTCTGTGCATCACAATTCATGGACCCTTCATGGACCCTTTATGATTGACTTTCATGGTGTAAACATCGGACGCAACAATGTCACCTCAGGCAGCAGGAATATCCTGAGGAAGGATTGTGAAAAACAAGGACCCCCTGGACACTAATATCAGTGAACTCTTAGGGCAGGGACAATAATGTGTGAACGAACACCCTAGGCAGTCAATAGCAGTGGCAAAGCAAGTAATATCAATTGACAGTAAGCACTATAGGTAAGAAAAAAGGTTTAAAATGGTCAAGGCTTTAATATAGACAATTAAAATTCATACACATACATAACATAGTCATAACTATACAATGTAAACATAAGGCTTAAAAAACATACATTTCATTGGTCTATAAGCATACATATGAAAATCAATATAATTAAACTTATAAAAATCACACTGTGGCGAGTGCAACTCGACGCACGTTTCGGTGTAAGGACGCCTTCTTCAGGAGCCACAAAAAGGTGATGATATCTGAAACACACATTGAAAATTATCAAGACAATTTATTATACCTCTTATTTTAAAAAAGTACATCAAAACATCAAAAACAATTTCATGTTGAATCATAAACCTAAGTAGTCACTGTCAAAAGAAAATGTAATATCATGCTGCCATGACAATTTAATATAATAATAGACAAAATTGTGCCGCACTCAAGTTATGGAGGGTAAAAGGAGTTTTTTACATTATATCATTTCAAGAGTAAACAGACCTATTTACAAAACACTTAGAGGCATGTTCCCTCAATTCATAAAAGCGAAAAATGGTAATAGAGGCTTTCTTATATAAGAGAGTACAATATACAGTAAACATACAATCATGATGGTAATAAGGACTATTCTCTTTATATTTATACATGTCTTCAATTCATACACTTTTAAATACATCCATAATCAGTATTCTCTGTAAGATGGCCCAAACTGTATAAAGCGATCAGTCTCTTGAGCAATCAATGGATACAATGTTCATCAAACCGAATATGTTCCTAAAGCATACAGATCGTTGAACAATTAATTGGAGTGTAGCTTCTGGGTTGATCGAGCAAGCAATAGTTAAATACCATGTGGGCATATTACGTGATGACACAGACATTTCCTGAAGAGACATTAACAGTTTCTTCACATGAGCACGCTCATTTCTGGTGCCCCTACCTCAGTGTACCCCAAGTCATTGACCCTTTACGATACAAACTTTTGTGCGGGATTTAAGATCTGGTGCCCCTACCTTAGTGCACCACAAGTCATGGACCCTTTATGATCGAATCTCTGTGTGTGATCCGATGATCACTGTTGTCGTTGTTCCCAGCACCAACCATTCCCTGAGGGCTGGCTTACACTCACCCACATGCATCCAGCACAGACATCTCTGGACATGTGACCCTAGTAATAAAAAGGGGCCAAGCACATGTGCCAGTAGCCAGTTTGACTATCTATCTAACTGTGTCCATGTGTTCATTATGTATGCATGATGGCCCTGGGCCCTAACACATTACATTGTGCTGTTGACTGCGCACACGACCATTTTACCTCTGGCAGTGAGGAAGACCTTGGTTATGTAACTTTGTCTGGGTCATTCTATGAGTACATGGATAGAGACTGGAAGATTAGAGTACTGCAAGGAGAGTGTATGGTGAATTTATAAGTGTTTAGGGATTGTCAGAAAGATTGGATAAGTAGATATGTTGGCGGAGCCTAAACCCTAGTCACAAGCTTGGCTCTAATTGGCTGCCAAGCAACCATTGGCAACACCGGTGGAGCGTCAGGATTGCAAACCAAGTCTCAGGAGAGCCGGTGCTACGCATGGAGCCTGAGTAGGCACTGCGCCAGTTCCTGAGGCGCCCGCCTTCTTTGCTACTTGATCTCCACAGCCTTGCACTAGTACCCTAGGTTCCCGCATATAAAAATCTGGGCCATTGGCTAGCGGGAATACCGCACGGATGCCTGGGAACCGAGTCCAGGAGCTTGGAATTCCCATTGTGGTATACTGCATTCTCATTCAGTGGATACCCTCTCAGGTCGTTAATCTCTGGATCAAGGAATTCTGACTGTTGGATCCTCTGAGCCCTTCCACTGGATCCCCTAAAGCGAGCTGCTGGGTACGTGGAGCACTGGTAATAAAAGGCCCAGAATCCTGTCTGCAAGATATTCCCAGCCCCACAGCTGGATCATTGAAATATGGCAGATAGAATCTACGGCATTCTGTAAGCATGAGCGGAGTAGGCAGTGCCGGCATTCTCCAGTCAGGGGCTCAACTAGAGCTACATTTCGGGGAAGGCTGATAAAAATTTCAGGGGGGTCTAATTCTTCCAGTGATAGGCAGAGTGGAGATGCAGGGGCTCTAAGAAGGGGTGAAAACACAACAAATCCTCGTTTACAGGTAAATGGTCTTTTAAAGACCTGTGAAGCACTCGAGTGCCACACACCCAGCGAGTTCCTACTAGGGGGCCGCGGTTAGAGCCGTGTACCCAGCATGTTCACACTAAGGAGGTCGCGCTGAGAGCCGCGTACCCAGCGCGTTCACACTAGGGAGCCGTGCTGAGCGCCACGTTAGGATCGCCACTTCCATTAATTTACATTCATGAGGACCCCATCCTCCGGGGCATGCCAAATTCTTAAATGTTTTTAATAATCATTAGGAAGGGTGGCCCCGTGGTACCCCTTCCCTTGTCTACTTCTTGCCATGGGGACCCCATCCCCAGAGGCCTGGCCTCTTCATTGAGGACCGTGGGGGGAGCCCCAATGCCCCATGGTCCCGTCGGCTCACCGCCTCCTGCAGGAACTCGTATTGCTTTTGGGCAAGGGGAGCTGCTAGCATGCAGCTCCCCTTGCCCAAAAGCAATCCTGCTTTGCTTCATTGAAGCAAGAGCAGGTTTTCCTCCTCTCACTTCACCGAAGCAAACCAGGGTTTGCTATGACAGGACGGGAGACGTGCTTCCACCCTGTCATAGCAAACAACAATGTCCGGGAGTGGGCTCCCCGGGACATTTCAGGAGCTGGCCCTGGGGGGTGGCAGTCCCCAGGGCCATCAGGGCTCCAGGAGGGGGGTTGTGGGGCTCCCTCCCTCTATTTTCAAAGCCCTGGGAGGTGGTGGTCCCTGGGGCTTCGGGGGCCCACAAGGCCCCCCTGCATATTTAATTAAAGCCCTCGGGGTAGCGATCCCCGGAGCTTGAGGGGCCTCGGAGGCCCCCCAATAATTACAAAACAATCCCCGGGGAGGTGGCGGCCCGGGGCTGCAGGAGGGCTGTGTGCCCTCCCGCACCTAATATACATAGCCCCGGGGAGGTGGAGGTCCCCAGGGCTGCAGAGTCCACGCAGGCCCCCGCAAGATAATTGTACGATTGCCCTAAGAACTTGGCCCACCCGGGAGCTCATTTAAATGAAGTGGGGGAGTCCCTGCTTAATTTTTTTATTTTTTTGCCCGATTCGCGCACCCATGGTGCATTGGGACTGTTCTACCGAGTCACAAGATGGCTGCCAACACTTCCTAATTTGAATTGTTGGCAGCCAATCACAGTAAAGCTCGTGGTCTTGGCAGCCAATCATGGTGAAGCTCGTGGTCGGGAGGGTGCGCAAACCCACTGCTGCCCCAGATATCGATACTTATATTTTTTTTAATTTTTCAGCAACTACTGAACGGATTTACACCATTTATAAAAAAAAGTTGCTTTCTGAATCAAGCACTACCTTTTTGCCAAATTTGGTGTAATTCCATTCAGCAGTTTGGGCTGTAGCCTTGGCTAAAGTTTCCTATGGGAAATTGATTTTTAGACTTTTATTTTTGAATTTCTCAACAACTTGTGAACCGATTTACACCATTTAAAAAAAAAGGTTGCTTTCTGAACCAAGCGCTACCTTTTTGCCAAATTTGGTGTAATTCCGTTCAGCAGTTTGGGCTGTAGCCTTGGCTAAAGTTTCCTATGGGAAATTGATTTTTAGACTTTTGTTTTTTTAATTTCTCAACAACTTCTGAACTGATTTACACCATTTAAAAAAAAGGTCACTTTCTGAACTAAGCACTACCTTTTTGCCAAATTTGGTGTAATTCCGTTCAGCAGTTCTGGCTGCAGCCTGTAATAAAATTTCCTATGGAAATTAACATGGAGAAAACACTTTTTGGGACCCCCCTTTTTTATCAGTCCCCGCTTGACGAATCACCCCCAAACATTCAGGATAGGAGCTGACCTGGATAAACCTTTTTGGGAGAATTTCACGAACATTTGTCAAACGACGACAAAGTTATTAGCAAATCAAAAAAAGCTTTTCCTATGGATACTAGGTTCTAACTATAACTACCTACTGGCGATCCCCAGTAGGTATTATCCAAGAAAATGTTTTCCAAGCAAAGGGGCTCCCATCCCTGCAGGGCAGCTTCATGGACATGGGCATGGAGCGACCCGTGAATTGGAACACCAAAGCACACAAAAGAAGTGAAGATCAACGTAGAAATCACTGGCTATATTGCATTGCATGGTTAGCAGGACATCTCTTTACACATTTCAGCTGTTATTTCTGGCCTTGCTCACAGGTGAGGTAAATCTTTGATTAGGTGAACTAGCACTTTTTTAACCCACAATGGTCACATGACCATGTCCATAATGCACCAGGTTGTTGTTACAAACAGAGGTGAGTATATAATACAGCTTGCTAGCATCCAATAACCACAGTTTGCTGACATCATTGGCACAGTGCCTGAATCTGGAAAACCGAGTGCACTGTAATGTTTAAAAAATAAAGTGTCATGTACTTTTGCAAAGTTCAAATGAATGTTTAAAATCCTCCTGATGTACTACAACATATCACCAAGTCTCACAATGCAATGCCATGAAT
Source organism: Lissotriton helveticus (assembly GCF_964261635.1). Classification (NCBI taxonomy): domain Eukaryota; kingdom Metazoa; phylum Chordata; class Amphibia; order Caudata; family Salamandridae; genus Lissotriton; species Lissotriton helveticus. Next base: position 603,523,685 of record NC_136057.1, read on the forward strand.
TCTAAATTGCTTCCTCGTTTTGCTCCCTTTCGCGCTGTCATGCAGAAATACCATGGAAATCCTTTCATCTGCATGGTGGCGTGCGGGACATGCTCCCTTATTTAAATCCAAGAAAATGTTCTGCAAGCAAAGGTGCCCCCTTCCCTGTGTAATGTTGGGCCCTAGGCCCGCATTAGGTAAATGAGGTCGACACGGACACCAGGATAGTGGGCTGCTTAATGGGCCACGAGCACGTGCGCTCTGCCCCCTTACTTGACCGGGTCACCTGACTCGTGACGCCGGTGGTGGGTGGATGTATAGTGTGGGTTACAACTTCCAAAAGACTAGAACGTGTCCAGCAGGATACCACATTCCTCCCAAACTTTAATAAAAATTAAAGGAACAAAGTCCGAACCTGCGGGAGAAAATAAACACATAATATACTATCGTCACGATTTTACAAAAGTCTCTTCAGCTGCTTGACGGATGATGACGGTGGAAACTTGCAGCTGGAACTACTAGTTCACATGGGCATGACGTCCTGGCGCTCCATGGATGAGCCCTTCTGGACTTTCAGCCTCGCTCTTGTGGTGACGACAGACAGATGCCAAGATGGTAGATCTGGTGGATGTTGTTTTCTACCAGTCCATCTGGTTTCTTCACTGGCGGCAGCATGGCTTCACTTTGCAAAAGAGGGAGTAGTTGAAGGACATCCTTCTCACTAGGACGCCCCTCTCGCAGGTGTTCTCCTGCCACGAGATATTCCGGAGGCCCTCTTCATCAGGTTTCCACTGGGCCGGGTGTTCTCCGCAGTGTTGCTCCAACTCCACAGTCTGCGTGTGAATGGAGGAGACGATGAGAGTATCACCACAAAGTCCGTAGCTCCACCTGGAGGGTGGTTGTTAACTCCTGCCTTTGCGCACAAGTTCCTCTTCTTCCTGGGACGTGCAGGATAGACGGCGGTGGATCCACCTCTCTTGTCGGGACCCTCTGCCACTGGTGTCCCTGAGGCCTTTGCCCCTTGGATATCCACAGGCTGGTGTGGAGTGGTCAGTTCTCCTTCTGCCAGACGTCTGAGCGCTCTCCCCATCCAGACTTCCGCTCAATCCCAAAGGTAGGTGTTGCCAATGGTCCAGCCTGTTCATTCCTGCAGCTGACAGGTTGTCAGAGGACTTGTAAGTAGATGCCTGTTCTACCCCTGGTGCCACCGATGCTCTCCTGGACATGTACGTCATTGTGACCAGACCGCGTGGTCTGCTTTATTCTCCTTGCGGCCAGACTGGGTGGTTGGCTTCTTTTCCCTTGCGACCAGACTGGGTGGTCGGCTTCTTCCTGGTGAGTCTTCATACTTCCGGTGATCTGCGTGATCACTGTTCTTTTCTGTTGCAAAGCTTTTGCTTTGGCGTGCTTTTGTCTGCGCTCTTTGGGTGCTTCTCTGTGTCCGGAGGGTTACGCCACCGCTCCTGTGACTTTCGCTGGCGTCGTTGCACCATTTAATGTGGTTGCTGCAGTTCCTCAGGAATTCACTGCGTGTCCTCTTTGGTGGCATATGCTCTGGTGCCTTGGTTGCCGCTGTGGTGACCACCTGTGGCCATCAGGCATCACCTCCTCTTCTTTACCGCAGTTCCTGGCAGTGTCACACTCTAGGTCGCTTGTTTGCTTTTCTTGCTGCTGTGTGGCGTCCTTGCGCCAGTCTCGCGCTGCTGTGTGTTTTGTTGGATGTGGCAGTCTGTACAGTCTCTGTGCTAATGTGCACTTGCCTTGTTCTATTTCCACTTCGCAGCCTGTTGTCCTCTGCTGGGAGTCTGCTTTGCTTTGGCGCGCCTGGTGTCACTAGTGCAGGGCTGCAGTGATCTCTCACTTTCTTTTTTTTATTATTATATTTAAATTTGTAAAGCCCTCAGCTACCCGTAGGTTTCCCGGTGCTAACTCAACAAACAGAGAGGGAAGGGCAGAGGGGAGGAAGCTTACATGTTAAATAGCCAGTGTTTCACTTGTTTGCGAAATCTAAGATAATTGGGTTCTTTTCGTGACTGAAGGGGGAGAGAGTTCCAGAGTGAAGGGGCAAGCCAAGCAAAGGAACCGCCTCCCATTCTGGCTTTTCTAATTCTGGGTACTGAGAAAAGGTGTTGGTTGGATGAACGCAAAGTGCGGGGGGGACAGTGATGATGGACTAAAGATGTGAGATATGGTGGGGCCGAACCGTTGTTTATTTTGTGCATAATGCAGAGTGCTTTGAATTTCGAGCGATTTTCAATGCGTAACCAGTGGAGTGCGCGGAGGGAGTTAGAGGTGGGGGCGGTGTTGGGTAGTCTGCAGAGTAGTCGTGCCGCCATGTTCTGAATGGTTTGAAGTTTACGGGTTACCACTTTGCTGGCGCCCAGGAGAAGGATGTTACTGTAGTCCAGTCTAGAAGTAATAAGAGCCTGGACAACAGTTTTCTGGGTATCCACAGGCAGCATCCAGATGATTTTACGCAGCCATTTGATGATTGTGATACAGGTGGAAGAGGTTTTAATCACATGGCTTTTCATGGATAGCTGATCGTCAAAGATCACTCCTAAGTTTCGAGCTGATTTAGAGGGAGTGGGAGGAGTGCCCATTTGAGCGGGCCAGTGTTGGGGTCCCCATAAAGTGGTATTATGTCCGAACAGAAGAAGTTCTGTTTTTCCCCCATTCAGTTGGAGTTTGTTGTCCAACATCCAGGCTGCAATGTTACTCAGTCCTGAGCAGAGGGCAGATGAGGGGGCATGGGGGTCTGAGGAAAGGGAGTAGATGATCTGGGTATCATCTGCGTAGGAGTAAATTGTGAGCCCAGCTTGCTCTGCAATGGACGCCAGAGGTCTGACGTATAGATTGAAGAGCAAGGGGCTCAGGATGGAACCCTGTGGTACTCCATACGCAGATGTAAAGGTTAGGGAAGCAGAAGAGGAGGAGAACACTAGGAAGGTACGGTTAGATAGGAAGCTAATAAGCCAGTTGAGAGCAGAGCCGGTGATGCCTGATGATCGGAGGGCGTTAACGAGGATGGGATGGGAAACCGTATCGAAGGCGGCACTCAAATCCAATAGGATGAGTGCCACGGTTTCCCCCCTATCGACTCGGAAACGGATGTTTTCTGAGACTCCCAGCAAGGTAGATTCCGTTGAGAAACCGGTTCTGAAACCTGACTGTGATGGATGTAAGATACCGTTTAGCTCAACGTGGGTGGAGAGTTGAGAGTTAATGTGTTTTTCTAAAATTTTTGAAAATACTGGGATAAGTGAGATGGGGCGAAAGTTGGCTAAAATGCTGGAATCAGCATTGGCTTTTTTTAGTAGAGGTATTATCATCGCATGTTTCCATGCGGAAGGTACCGTAGCTTATTTTAGGGAGGAGTTTAAAAGCTCCATGATGAGTTCGAGGGAGGCGTTGTCCAGTTTTTTTAAAATTTGGGGAGGAATAGGATCTAGTGGGGAACCGGATTTAATTTTATTGATGATATCAGAGAGAGTTTTAATGTTGAGTGGGTCCCATGTGTCGATCAATGGAGCGATCGGAGGGCAGGTATCAGATGTGAGCATAGAGTCACGGGAAGGCGTAGGTGGAAAGGAGTGGGTCGGTAAGGAGTGACTGGGGCTGTAGTCATCTGGTGTCTCTTGCTCGAGGGATGAGGTTGGGGCCAGTGAGTTGGGTAAAGTGGGACAGTGGGATGAGGTGCCAAAATTGGAGTAGATGGTGTCAATTTTGGCGGTGAAGAATTCAGCTATTGAGTTGCATTGCGATGTATTAAGACAGGGAGCTTTGGGCTGGCAAAGTGCTCCCGAGAGTTTTTGCACTACCTTGAAGAGTGTCTTTGGGCGATTTGTTGCTTCAAGGATAGTGTGATTAACATGTTGAGCTTTGGCATCTTTACATAGGGAGTGGTATTTTTGTAAAGCGGCTTTATAGCTTTGTTTAGAGCATGAGTCATATTTTATACGCCATTTGCGCTCCAGACCCTTGCAAATGGTTTTTTCTTTTTTTTAAAGCTTCAGTGAACCAGGGTGCAGGAGGATTATGATAATTGTGCGATAGCATGCGTAGAGGTAGGCATGCATCGGCGGCCTGTGTAAGCCAGGAGTTTATAGCAACGGACGTTGCAGTGCTAGTGTCTTCCAAAAGAGGTCTAGTATTTTTGAGACAGATGTTGAATTTGTTTAAGTCCAATTTATTCCAGTTTCTGGATAGCCTGGGTTCTGCGGGGTTGTGGGAGTTGTTAAGTTGCTGACCTAGTTTGATAGTAAATGTCACCATGTAATGGTCAGACCATATGATGGGTGAGGGAGCCTTACAATCGATGGCCTCCAGGTTAGATGGAATGGGGTCCAGAAGGTTCCCTGCTTTGTGCGTGGGACCAGAGTTGTGTAAAGAAATGTTTAAAGCAGCCAAATCTTGTAAGAGATTGCTGCTTATAGTGCATGAGGGGTCATTCAGGTGCAGATTGAGGTCACCGATAATAGAAAAATTGGTTGAGGTCTGAATTAGTGGTGCTATATATTCGGGAATGGAGGCTGCCCAGGAATTCGCCGGGCCCGGAGGGCGGTAGATCAGTAGCCCAGAGAGGGTAAAGTTGGGGGAGAGCGAGAGCTTGAACAGACCGGCCTCGCAGTTAGGCATTGCAGAGTCTTCCCATTTGCAGGAATGTAGCCTATTATAGATTATGGCTATACCTCCACCGTCTTTCTTTGGTCTATTTTTTCCCACGTAGGTGTAATTGTCAGGGAGAGCGGCCGCAATATCTGGGCCAGAGTGATCTTTAAGCCATGTCTCTGTGAGAAAAAGGGCTGCGGGTTTCTCCGAGACAAGAAGATCAAAAATTTCTCTACTATGTTTACCTAAAAATCTGCAGATAAGGCTAATCAGCATCCTGGTTTGGGTCTGGTCTGCAACCGTAGGTTTGGAGCATGCGGGAGGGAAGTTAGAGGTGGCTATGTTGGTTGTAGAAGGGAGGGAGGTAAGGGGAAGCAAGCAGGTCTGGCAGGTACTTGGGGCGCAGTAAGGGTTCAGGATAGTGCAGTGAGCATGCTGGGATGGCATGAGTCTAAGGAGGGCTTCCCTGGAGTAGATGTAAAATGGTCCTGATGGGAGAGGGCCAGGTGGTATGGTCCCGGGTCCCGGCCCGTCGCAGACGTTTGCAGACGGGCTTGCCTTAGGCGCGCCTTCGGCGCGCAAACGGCACGCCCGCTGCGCTCGTCCGCTGCGCTTCCTAGGGTTGCACATTTATATATGAGTGCCAGAAGAAAGGACCAGGGGGTGTGGCCTCGAGTGGGCGTGGCTAGCGGCCTCGCCGCTGATGGCGGCGTCAGGAGAATGCGGCAGAATTAGCGGTGGACACAGGTCCAAACAACAGACTAAAGGTATTTGTTAAAATCAATACACAGAATACACAGTTTTCAATTTAAAACGCAGTTTGCACGAGCTTCCTCCCGGCTTTCCACCTCAGGAGAAGTGAGAGTTACCAAGCGCTCGCAGTCAGCGCTGATAAGCTGGTGGGCAGGGGGCGTGGCCTCGAGTGGGCGTGGCTAGCGGCCTCGCCGCTAATGGCGGCGTCAGGAGAATGCGACAGAATTAGCGGTGGACACAGGTCCAAACAACAGACTAACGGTATTTGTTAAAATCAATACACAGAATACACAGTTTTCAATTTAAAACGCAGTTTGCACGAGCTTCCTCCCGGCTTTCCGCCTCAGGAGAAGTGAGAGTTACCAAGCGCTCGCAGTCAGCGCTGATAGGCTGGAGACAAGGGGGCGTGGCCTCGAGTGGGCGTGGCTAGCGGCCTCACCGCTGATGGCGGCGTCAGGAGAATGCGGCAGAATTAGCGGTGGACACAGGTCCAAACAACAGACTAAAGGTATTTGTTAAAATCAATACACAGAATACACAGTTTTCAATTTAAAACGCAGTTTGCACGAGCTTCCTCCCGGCTTTCCGCCTCAGGAGAAGTGAGAGTTACCAAGCGCTCGCAGTCAGCGCTGATAAGCTGGTGGGCAGGGGGCGTGGCCTCGAGTGGGCGTGGCTAGCGGCCTCGCCGCTGATGGCGGTGTCAGGAGAATGCGGCAGAATTAGCGGTGGACACAGGTCCAAACAACAGACTAAAGGTATTTGTTAAAATCAATACACAGAATACACAGTTTTCAATTTAAAACGCAGTTTGCACGAGCTTCCTCCCGGCTTTCCGCCTCAGGAGAAGTGAGAGTTACCAAGCGCTCGCAGTCAGCGCTGATGAGCTGGTGGGCAGGGGGCGTGGCCTTGAGTGGGCGTGGCTAGCGGCCTCGCCGCTGATGGCGGCGTCAGGAGAATGCGGCAGAATTAGCGGTGGACACAGGTCCAAACAACAGACTAAAGGTATTTGTTAAAATCAATACACAGAATACACAGTTTTTAATTTAAAACGCAGTTTGCACAAGCTTCCTCCCGGCTTTCCGCCTCAGGAGAAGTGAGAGTTCTCTCTAATCTCAGCTATCTCTCCAACAGATACCTAAATCACCAGAGTTAGACTGACATGTTTGTGATGTCCTCACAATTGCAGGCAGGCAAAGAACTCAGAAGTCTCTGCCTTAGCCTCATCAGATATTTCAAAATGCACCACCCCCGGAACACCAAAGCATGGCTCCTCTTTCAGTGGCACTGGCCTCTCAAAACAAGCATTGGCACTGGTGGTCAGTGTCCTTCAGTCATGTGCTGCACCAGTGGGTTCTGTTTTGTTGCTGTGTTTCCTTGGATTGTTGCAGGTTTGTTCGTCCTCCTTCCCTGCAGTTCCAAGAAACGGCCAGTAGATGGCAGGGTTTCTTTCTTTTGCTTCAGCCTTTGAAGCTATGTGTTCTGTTCGTGTGGGGCCTTCCATTGCGTCTCAGTAGGCTTGGGTCTAAACAGCGCCTCCTCGGGTAAGTCCTTTGTCCCCCTTATTTATTAGATTGTTTGATGGTGGCAGGCTGCCTTCTATCTCTTCTTGTGCCACATATGATGGGGCGCTTTGCTACAACTACTTTGTAGGCACTGCAGCGCTTCCCTCTGTCGGAGCAGCTTCTTTCCCCCACGTCATCGGTGCCGCCCGGGATCACACAGCTCTGCGGGGCTTTTGCACACACTCCTCTTCGCCCTCCCCCGCCGCGGCAGCCAGACACTGTTCATTTAGCTCTGTGCGCGGGGAGGAGGGGGCGCTGTAACCGGGACCAGAGATTGCTTGCTCTGTGGCAGGCCAGGGGGCCTGTTCAATCACGCGGGTGGGCTCCGCTTTGATTTTCACTCTTCAGCCCATCCATGGGGGAGCTCACGCTGGGCACGGGAGGTGCGTGGTAGGCTCCCGGTCACCTCGCGGTGGGGGCAGTTATTTGCGGCCCGGTTGTGGCCGATGCGGGTGGGCTCCACTTGGCCTCCACACAGTGAGGTTCATGCTGTCGCGGCCGGCACAGGCGGACTCTGGTCGGTCCGCTGATCTCCCTTGGGGTACTCCCACGGCAGGGCGGCTCACGGCAGGCTCGAGAGGTGCGGGTAGGCTCCCGGTTACAATAGGTTGCGTTGCGGGGCTCCGTCCTGCCCGCAGGCTTCTCGGCACATCACGCCTCAGTACGGGGGTGCCCTCTGCGCGGGCAGCTCTCTCCCCCATTTCTCCACCGGCAAGCAGTGGCTGCACACGCGGAAAAGACCCGCCTCATCACCATTGTAATGTTGGGCCCTAGGCCCGCATTAGGTAAATGAGGTGGACACGGACACCAGGATAGTGGGCTAGTTAATGGGCCACGAGCACGTGCCTCGGCCCCCTTTATTGACCGTGTCACTTGACTCGTGACACCGGTGGTGGGTGGGTTTATAGTGTGGGTTACAACTTCCAAAAGACTAGAACATGTCCAGCAGGACACCACACCCTGCAGGACGGTTTCACAGGCATGGAGCGACCCGTGAATTGGAACACCAAAGCACACGAAAGAAGTGAACCCCAACATAGAAATAACTGGCTTTATTGCATTGCATGGGTAGTAGGACGTCTCCTTATGCGTTTCAGCCATTATTTCTGGCTTTGCTCAAATGTATGTGTGAGAAAGGCCAGATGTATGTATGAGCTAACAAAACAGTTCAAATGATGAAGGGTGCACTGATTAGCTGGTGCTTATGGCAAGGCTGGACTAATTCTCGAACATATGTTTGTCACCAAGTTTCAAAATATTACTCAGCACTCTGCAGAGGGTTTTATTTTTCTTTAATAATTAAGAAATCTTTACTCCACCTACGTGTTTAGACCAAACTGGTCTTGATCACGGTACAATGTGATAAAGTAGGCCATTTTTGCTTTTCTCTTTTTATACCAAACTCCCACGTTGCCTATTAAGAGGCATTGTGGGATAAGTAGTTTTTATCTGTAATCACATATATTTACAAATATATTTACAGTTATCTTTCTATGTTAATACCTGTAACTACACTCAGTGTCTGCTTGGTTCAATCTTAGGTTGTGGTGCACTAAGCCCGAGAAGAGTTCATCTTTAGGTTTCAATAGTGGCTGAAAGGGGGCACTAAGTCCACAATAGCAACACAACCTAAGATTGAACTAAGCAGAAACTGAGTCGAAATACAGATATTAACATGATAAAAAGAGTTATGAATGCAAATGTGGGTAACTACTCCCAAGTATTACAACAATAATATAACGGCATGTAATTCAAAATGACCATAAGACTCTTAGCATGTCATAAAACTCACACTCTGAGATAAGTAGAAATGTGGAAACCACTCGAAAAAGCAACCAATGATGTTATAAAAATATTTGTAAATATATTTGTAAATATATGTGATTACAGATAAAAATTACCTATCCCACAATGCCTCTTAATAGGCAACGTGGGAGTTTGGTATAACAAGAGAAAAGCAAAGATGGACTACTGCCATGCACTGTTTAATGTAATATTTTTATTTGGAGTTTGGACAAAAACAAACTTTTAAACCAATTTTCCATGTTCCTGAGTACTCTGAGTATCATGAAGATGTTGGTAACTGCGATGATCGCACCTTTTAATTATAAAGTGCAAAACACACATATGCACACATTTTACTGTATTTTAAACACAAGTTTATTAGGGCACTGTTTAAAATCATATTTTTCAAGTTAGTTTGTATAAAATTCACCTTTAAAATTGATCTTCCAAGTTCAAGATCACAATGGGTATCATGAATACGTTGATTCCCGTGATGGTACACAGGGGGCCACGCAGGTGGTTGCGGCGATGTGGCGCATATCGTGCACAATCTAAAAACTTTATTTTGGACACATAACTTGTGTCACTAATACCCACATTTGCAAAACATGGGGTCAGAGTATCTCTACCATGACCCCACATGTTACTTTCCCAAAAAGTTTCAGCCCCAGGAACCATACCCGGTATGTAAAATGTCAGCTGCAACTTTCTGTTTAGGTTGCGGCCAGCCAATCACAGCATTCTCGTTGGCATGCTTTTGCAATTCACCTCGAACACGTCTTGATGTAACCATGAGCACCACAAAACTGCTGGAACTTTCTGTTAAAGTTGCGTCCAACCAATCAGGGCATCCACGTTGGCGCACACATTGTTGTGATTTAACCACGATGACCGTGAAACCGACACGAAATATCCGAGACCTGAGCTATTACTAGACTGTTTCGGACTTAATTTCCCAAGAGATACTTAACAGATTGGCACGGAATAACAAAAAGCACAATCTGCGTAACAGCACTTACTATTCTACCAAATTTGGTGTAACTCCTTCCCGTGTATATATATATATTACCTACTGGCAATAGCCAGTAGGTATATATAGTTAGGATTGTTTTCCATAGGGAAATCGCAACATTCTATTGGGAATAACTTTGGCGCCGGTTGAGGAATCTTCCTGAACCTTTCCTTAACTTTGCCTCGCAGCGCTTCGCTCCTTCCCTGAAAATTTGGGGGGGATTCGTCAAGCGGGGGCCAAGATAAAAGGGGGGTCCCAAAACGTGTTTTCCCCATGTTCATTTCCATAGGGCGGTTGGACTCACTTTTAGCCCGAACGGCTGAATGGTTTTCCACCAAACTTGGCAAAATTGTAGGGACTGGTAGCCCGATGTGCCTTTGCTATGTCTCAAGATATGTGCTCCAGTGGTTTTTATGAAAATTAACTTTGAAAAAATATATATTGGGCTACATTGGGCTATATATATGTTAGAGCCCAAATGTAGCCCAATGTAGCCCAATGTAGCCCAATGTAGCCCAAAGATGGCCACCAGAGACAAAAAAAAACAAATGTAGCCCAAATATCAGCCAGATGTAGCCCAACTATAGCCCAATGACAGAATGTCCCAGAGTGTTCTAAAGAACAACTAGAGCGCTAACAGTCTTACTTATGACAAAAGTATGGCACACCTGAAGTCATCTTGATTGGAATAAAGTGTTAACACTGAAAACATTTAATTTGCAAAGGAACAAAATGAGGGGGTTCATTTTTCCATAGAAATTATGATTAGTGCTTCAGAAAGAAAAATTAGGGCACATTTTGAGTGACTTCTCATATCCTCTTATATTTCATTAAAAGAATTCTGATATGCAGTCTCCCAAGATGGCCACCAGACACAAAAGAGCCCAAATGTAGCCCAAATATCAGCCAGATGTAGCCCAACTATCGCCCAATGATAGAATGTCCCAGAGTGTTCTAAAGAACAACTAGAACGCTAACAGTCTTACTAATGACAAAAGTATGGCACACCTGAAGTCATCTTGATTGGAATAAAGTGGTAACACTTAATACATTTAATTTGAAAAGGAACAAAATGAGGGGTTTCATTTTGCTATAGAAATTTTATATATATTCACTGAAAAAACCATAGGTTACACACCAGTTATAGTTAGGAATTAGCATTTAAAAAACCTTTGAAATTCACTGAAAAACCATAGGTTTCACACCAGTTATAGTTAGCTGGAAATTTTACTCGCATAAAACCATTGAAATTCCCACGTTATAGTTAGTTGGACTCACTATAACTTGCACGTCTGCAATGCACTGCTGATGACGTCACATATTACATCACTCATGCATATATTTAAATATTTAAACATTACTCGCTAATACATGTATTCACTAAGATACACTTAATAAGCCAGTTAACCAATCAATTTTTTTTTAAAAAACACTAAAAAAACCATAGGTTTCAGGCCTTATATAGTTAGGAATTAGCATTTAAAAAACCTTTGGAATTCACCGAAAAAACCATAGGTTTCAGGCATTATATAGTTAGGAATTAGCATTTAAAAAACCTTTGAAATTCACTGAAAAAACCATAGGTTTCAGGCCTTATATAGTTAGGAATTAGCATTTAAAAAAACCTTTGAAATTCACTGAAAATCCATAGGTTTCATGAGTTATATAGTTAGAAATTAGTTTTTAAAAAACCTTTGAAATTCACTCAAAAAACTATAAGTTTTAGTGGTGTTATAGTTAGCTGGACATTTTACTCATACAAAACCAATGAAATTGCTCCTATATAGTTAGTTGTACTAACTATATTTCGCGCACCCGCAATCCACTGCTGCTGATGTCACATATTAGATCATTCATGACATGGTCAGTGACATCACTGATGACATCTCATATGAGATGTAGGGGGCCTAATTTTTACCAATTCGGAAAATTTACCGAATCGGTAAATTTACCGATTGGTTAAAATACCGAATCGGTATATTTACCAATTCGCAAAATCCAGATGTAGCTGGCACTTCAAATAGTGCCACAGGCCCTTTAGGAGTTGGTATTTACCACCCAATCCTATTGGGTGGTAAAATACCGAATTCCAGTGTACATGCACATCTGTGCATGTACACCTATGCCATGTGACACACAGACATGCCCTTAGGGCATGTCTGTGTGCCACATGGCACACAAGCCTGCAATTGGGGTGCTACAGGGTGTCAAAGTGACACCCCGTTCCCACTGCCAGGATTCGGTATTTACCGAATCGGTATTTCCCATTGATTCCTATGGGCTTCAAGGCCCATAGGAATCAATGGGAAATACCGATTCGGTATTTACCGAATCGGTAAATACCGAATCTTACAGAATCGGTAATTGAAAAATAAGAATTACCTACATCTGCCTACTTCCTATTTACCTACTCTTAAATACCGAATCGGTATGATTCGGTATTTAAGAGTAGGTAAGTCGGAATTACCTACATCTGGCCCTAGATTTCAGTGTTGGAGTATATGAACGACTATACGTGAGAGTAAGTTATTTGAAGAGTGGGATTATAAATAAGTTTCTGCTTCTATCAGTGATTGTATAAGACAGTAAATATGTGTTAGTACCTGTATAAATAAGTGATGTGGTATGTCTATAAATAACGGAGTTGGTGTGCATAACTGTATGCATGAGTAAATGGGTATGTGATTGATTCTTTGCATTACTGACTAGGTGTGTGAGTAACTCTATGGATGAGTGGCAGAGTGTGACTGCATGTATACATGCATGAGTGCATATTATAGTCCTGTATTGATGAGTAACTCCAGTCATGTATAATGACTGGATGTGTGTGTAGACCTAGGAAATAGTGAGTGGTATGTAGTATATGGCATTCTTCTGTGTATGGTTTCAAAAATAGAAGCCTGCATTTTAGAATGGGTGTATCAAAGTTTATATTAGGGCATCAGTATGTGCATCAGATTATCACGTGGATGATGTCATCAGTGATGTCATAAGTGATGTCATTTGAAATGTCATCAGTGATGTCACTTTCTCTGGTTTTATATGAGTCAAATGTCAAACCAACTATAACGTCCCTGAAACCTATGGTTTTTTCAGTGAATTTCTAAGGTTTTTTAAATGCTAATTCCTAAATATGCAGTCTGTAAAACCTATGTTTTTTTCAGTGAATTTCAAAAGTTTTTAAAATGCTAATTTCTAAGTATAATGTACCTGAAACCTATGTTTTTTTCAATTAATTTCAAACATTTTTTAAATATTGAACTACTATTGTGTATTTGTCATTAGTAGTTTTTTCTAACTTTTCAACTACATAAATAAACTGCAAAAGTGCTATGTAACATAATACATTTCACAAATTACAATGCATTTTTAAATAATACAAAACAATTTAACAATCAGATAACAATTTTTTCCTTTTTTTTGCTGTCATCAGCTACTATTTAACTTCACTATTCACAGTGATGTCAGTGTAGTTTCATCATTAACAGCAGGGAAAAAACAATCAACTACATTATTAAAAAAAAAAGATAATTTTCCCAATATAATACAAAATGAACACAAATAACTCATTCAATACTACTTCAAATGTTCAAATCTTACCTTTACTTCATAGTTTCTCTGCACATGTTCCCAATACACCAGATAATCTATCAAAATTTCGCTTTGAAAGCATCCAGTATGAATTCCTTAAAGATATTACATAGTTTCTCTGCACATTTTCCCAATACACCAGATAATGTATCAAAAATTTTGCTTTGAAAGCATTCAGTATGAATTCCTTAAAGATCTATACACCTTCCCATTGAAGCCGAATGGTGTATCTAAAATCTTTGTTTCAGAACATTTAAGTATGGGTTGGGTAATTTATAAGGTAATCTCGGTTTCATTTCCAAGTGTGTATCGTTGCAGTGACTCCATCCATTATTACACTTTAAATACACTGTATAATGTCCAGTTGTAGTGGTACTTCCAGCATGGAAAACAATAGCAACTGTTGCAAAAGTTCTTCCAGAAATAGAAACTTGATTAGCGACAACTTTTTAAAGTTGATTTCCACTTTTCTTCCATTTGGTCGACAGCGTTGCATTACTATAATCAAATATTTTCCATATCTTTGTAGGCATAATGTAGATAGCATTCTTGATTTACATCGAGAACATATCATCTCATGATCAGCTTCTTTTACTAATTTGGAAAATGGTGCAGATTTGCAGTCAGGTATTGTTAAATATAAAAATCGTTCTCTGTCAACTATTGTCCTTGAAGATAATAAACACTCTTCACATTTATGTTCCCATTTGTAACTGAGTCCAAATGATCTCTCAATCTGAATTCCTTCATCTTCTAGTGCTCCAAGCATAACCATCAGAAATTCTTGTGCATCTTGCTGTATGTTAGCACTGAACGTTAAAGATCCAGTACATGTATACAACAGTTGACGAATACCAGAAGCAGAATGGATCTTACTTCTATTAGTTCTCAATTCTTGAAATAAAGTGTAAAGTGCAGGACATAACGCTTTTTCCTGACTTCCCATAATTTCACCACAAACATCTTCAAGATAAAATATAACATTTAGAATACCATTACCAGAAGCATTTTCAAATTGGTATCCAACTACATCATCACTTGTTTGTATTTTCTGCTTCTTTACATCTTTTTTTCTGTTGATTTTCTTTCTGTTTTTCAACCATAGTTCACTCTTCAACATGTTTGCATTTTGAACACACATCATGTTTCTCATAAATAGGATATTCACCTAAATGGGGAGCATAAAGCCTTCTCAAACGATTATATTCTCTTACACAATTACCATCAGCACTAACCTTGTTCTCATCAAAATCAATTAAATACAAACCAGACAATGTTGTAACTCGAGATAATGCAACATATACCATTCCCTCTTTAAACACAGTTCTTCCAACATTTACCAAAGCATTATCTACATTTGAACCTTGTGATTTGTGAATAGTTATTGCATGTGCTAAACAGAAGAAAAACTGTTTTCTACGAACATACAAGGCTTTTACAAGCAAAAAACATGAAGCGGAATGTTGAAACTGTCTTACCTCTGCAATCTGATCAAATTTAACTTTCAAAAATTCAATTCCATTTCTATTTTGATATGTCACAAAATCAACAACTTTCCCTATTGCTCCATTCACTAAACCTTCTTCTACATTCAGATTACGCTTCAAAATTACCCAACAGTTTAAACATACATCTACATTTTTTTCTATGCCAGCAGTTTTTGATACAGACTTTTCCAAAGAATCCAATTTAGTCTGTAGTTTTTCTGAAAGAACAATTGTTATTCCTTGATACTCGATTTTATCAATAGCTTCAATGTGAACTATTTCTTGATTTTCCAATTTCCTAAGCACTCTATTAAATGTATAACACTCTTCCACTGTAGGCATTAAGCAAACTATAGACTTTTTTCTTTCATTTTCGTGTACATTACTTCTGCTGGTGGGTTTTCATTTCTAAACAAGTTCTTTAGTAGACGACTTTGAAAAGCTTGTTTACCACGTTTGCTTAGAACACCAATTCTTACATCTTTTTAAATATTTCCATAATCTTCATCTCTTGCTTGTTGCATATTCTGAGTGAGATCTTTATATTCAAAACGTAACCACAGATTCACATTTCCAATACTTCCCAAAGATTTCTTAGTGTCTTCATGTAGAAGAGTTTTAAACACGGGTTCTCCTTTTACAGGGGTTAGTTGTAGTAGATCTCCAAATACAATTAAAGGTTTTCCCCCAAAGAGAACGTCGTAATCTGTTTTCAATACCTGTTGCGTTCTTAAGTGTACAAAAGCAAGCATTAAGTTTGAGACCATGCTCACCTCATCAATAATTAAAAGTTACATTTTCTTCAGCAATCTTGACACTTTATAAGAAGCTTCTCCAGACAACTTCTGACATTCTAATTTATTGTCATGCTCAACTGATAACATTAATAATCTATGCAAAGTAACTCCTTTAATATTGTATGCAGCTAATCCAGCTGGAGCTGTTACCACACAGCATAAATATGAACCTGTAGTTTTTTGAAGATAACTGGTCAAAACTTTAATTAAAAAGCTTTTACCTGTCCCAGCTTGACCACTGATGTACATCAGAAGAGGTTTAAAAGATGAACACAGACATTCTTTTTTCCATGCAACAAACCATGTTCTGTCCGTTCTCTCACTTGCACATATATTTCTTTCTGTTCAACATTTAATTGTTCTTCTAACTTTTCCAATGTAGTATTCTCCTTGTGTGCTTGTTGCATTGATATTTCAACTTCATGCATAGCAATCGCTGCTTTATTTTCCAGCATTTGTTGTCCAAGGGGATCTTGACTACATGGACCACTACTTTGACTACCTTGAGAACTTTCATGAGCTATTTCAGCTATAATAGTCTTTTCCTGTTCAACTTCATCATTCAACATTATTAAATATGTAGAGAAAATTGGGCATCCAATGCTATCTTTACATACAAGCATTAAAAGAACCTTCATAGCAGTCAAACTCTCCAAGTAATTCACTTTCACTACGCCATGGTTTAAACAGTTGCAGAAGTGCTAAACAGTAAAATTCTCGCTTAACTGGAGTTTCACAACTAAGGCCCCCATTAGGATGATGGGTGGACTTTGTCCGCCCGCCATCCCATCGGAAAAAGGGACCGCCCTCCTTAAGGGCGGGGGTCCCGATGGTGGCATTAGGATGCGCCTGCCACAGTGGCAGGCGCATCCCTCATTTTTTACATTGTGGCGGACGGTGCTCTCTGCATCGCCCGCCACAATGTTAAAAATGCATGCATGCATTTGCATACACGAAGCGGCAGGCACAGCGCGGTGCCTGCTGCTTCATGTAAGCAAATGCTGGGGGGTACCACAGGTACCCCCCGTGTGCAACCCCCACCTCTCCTTAGAGTGAAGACCGCCTGCCTTTCCGTTGCGGCCTCGCCGCCACAGAAAGGCATCTCAAAAAGCCAATCATAATATGGATGGTGGTGTCTAATAGACACCGCCACCATATTAATCCTTTTTTACCCCGGCCGCAAGGTGACCGGGAAGGAAAAGCGGCGGACGGTATTTCCGTCAGCCGCGGTCCCCCCGTCATACTAATATGGCTGGGGGGAATTCAGGTGCGGATGGCGGGCGGATTGCCCCCGCCAGGCCAGCGGTGGCTACAGTCAGCCTGGCGGGGGCATTCCACCCGCCATCTTAATTGGCCCCTAAGTTTCTCGTGGTTTATAAGATTACCCTTTGTATGTTTTACTAAACAACCATGACATCCAACTACTGCAAACTTTCCTTCTTTTAAATTCTGTTTAACATTTCTTTTGAAGCTGTAATGTTGAAGTACTTCATACAGACATAGCTGTTCCAGATATTGACTCCTTTTCGGATAGTATGTGTCCAACATATTAGTTTTAAGAATGTCTGTACTGTCTGGCTTATTTGCTGCTAATTGTTCAATTTCTTCGAATGATTTCAACACTCTATTTCATTTACAGGCAAGACCTAACCTTACCCAAATGATTCCTCGTGACTTTGAATATAAACTTGAAGAGCACAAGTGTTCTGAATATTCATATGATCCAATTTCTCAGTGGGAAAGCATTTTCAAACTAAAACTGTACATTTTTTTGCTAAGGCTTGTGCAATTTCTTCCCACATTTGTTTCATCTGTTTTTTCAGATTTTGTTATGTACAATGTAACATAACGTGCAACAACAATTGAGTTATCTGCAACATACTAGATGTCAATGTTCGCATTCCACATTTTTAAAATGACTGGATTTTAGTCATTGGTATACTTCGACACTTGAATGAATTTACTCTTCCTTTAGAAATGACTGGACGGGGAAAACCAAACCGACATTTGGTGTAAAATTTTCCTTTACACTTGTATTTTCTTCTGAAATACTTTCAACAACAATGACTTTGGAAACGTAAAACTTGCTGTCTCAAGCTTCTATCTCCTCCTTCTCTTGGAATCTCAAATGTCACATACTGTTCGATGAACGACAATACTGTTTCATCAGAATCATTTCCAAATTTAGGTGCATCCTTGATCCATAGTAGCATATGTATATGAGGTGCACCTCTTGCTTGATACTCCTTTCTCCAAAAGAAATCAGTAACTTCTCCAAGAGGTGGATTCTTTTTATTACAGATAAAAGACATCATAGCTTGGAACTTATGATTAAAATATCTGAACACATTAGCAGGATCCAATGAACACAGTTCACCAGGAGTCTTTATTTCAAAAGGTTTACATTGAAATTCGCTTCTCTTAGAAACTCAAGCAAATCTTTCCATGCATACTCTTCACAGCTAAGTGTGACAAACCATGTTGGTGTACCTAAGTTCCGTAACATACACTTGAGTTCTCCATGACGACGACACCAATACTCATTTGTTCCACGTTGACATGCCATCAAATTCATTAACTGTGTTTCTAAATTTTCATCTGTTTCTTGAACTTTCTCCGCAAATACTTTCGCAGAAAGAAGTGATTGATGAACTCCAGTTTTAAGTATATGATTCACTGCATACGCGAGAGAAGACAGTTCACTTTCAAACAAAAGTTAAAATATGTATGGAATGCACTGTCAAAATCTAGGATCTTCAGAATATAATCTTGTTAACCGATATTCTGAAGCTGGAATCTGTACAGGTCGGTCAACATATCGTCCACCTTCTCCAGTAGGAAACAACTGTGGAAAACAACGAGCTTCTAAGCTTTTCTCCCATACACTCATTGGAGTTCCCTGTGCTTTTTTCATTTGAAATAACTCAATGCTTCTTCCTATCACTTCTTTTGAATGCAAAGGACATATTGTGTAATGTTCATAAATGTCTTCAGTCCTTGTTTTGTCCACTTTCTCTATTTGACCACTTGAAATGTCAGATTCATCTTCTAAACATATTACACGTTCATCCACATTTACATTTTTGTAATAAATATTGTTCTCTATAAGATATAAGGTAGCCTTTACAACTTTATTAACATCCACAAATTCTTGCCATATTTTCTGACTCTTTGCTGGTACACCATTTACTAAAATAACTACTGCCTCATTTTCCTCTTTCTCTCCAGCAATAGTTTCACTGTGTTTCTTAAACTCCAAAGGTAAGTACACCACTCTTCCTTTCAGCCCTCTTTGCAAGTCTGTTGGTGGCAGTTTAACTGTTTTAGGCTCCATCCGAATTATAGGTTGAAAAGGAGGAACAGATTGAATTAGAACCGACTCATATGTATTCAATTTGGCGAGCTCCTCCGGAATAGCTACTAATTTCAAATTATTATGTAATGCTCTAGCAGGCATTTTGTTCTCTTCTAATTTGTTGTAACAATATTTACATATACTTTGATCACTACCTAACTCAAATCGACCTTCAACAAACAAGTAAGTTGCAAATTAAGCATGGGCGGATTTTGCGAATTGGCAAACCGCGAACTTGCGTATTTACGGATTCGCAATCCGCAAAATCCGCGAATTTGCGATTTTTTTTTTTGTGTTCGCAAGGGTTTCTGCCAGTTCGCGAGGGTTGTGTACCAGTTCGCAATTGCGAACTTACTTGTCGGCTCGCAACGGCCGCGACTATGTTGTTTCTACGTCTGGTTCATCATCACAGGTTCACAGCACCCTCTGTTTCACCACTGCCACCCTCTGGTACACCCATGCCACCCTCTGGTACATCACTTCCACCCTCTGGTTGGTTTATCACTGTAGATTATGGGGGTGAAAAAAAGCAAGCACACCTGCCCTGCTTCAACTGACATGAATTAATTTGGGGTTGATTAATGTGTCACTGAATTTAAACTTCCAGTCTGGCTGGCACCTGCTTCCTTATCTGTAATTTGCTTTCTGTTGCAGTGTAATTTTTTTAACAGGACCTTTGTTGTATACTTGTAGCTATTCTCTGAGCCTGCTGTGAGAGTCAGAGCAGGGTCATAGAATAGTTGCAAGTAGGCAAATGAACTCTGAAGGGGCCCCTCAGGAAGCACTACAGGGAAAGGTTACTAATGATAAGATTGAACTTTTGCACCTGCTGAGTGCCTTCAGTTTTGCAAAAATCCAAATATCCAGCAGCATCCACAAAAAGTAACCCTTCCAGGTCAAGATCCAAATCAAAGTGACCAGCACATGAAGAAAGCACTGGGAGGAGCCTGCTGGACAGGAACAGGAAGTTGGAGACTGTGGGGCACTTCCTTCCTCCCACCCCCCCCCCCCCAAATGGACTCCTTGCAAAGAAAAAGTGCAGGCAAATGTCAACCTGAGGAGTTATTCTGATAAAAATCATAATTTTCAAGGTTTATGCTGCCTGCTGGTGGATTTCTTGTGCGAAATTGCAAATTTTGCAATCTCGCAATTGCGAGATTGTCGCTGCCCGCCGCATCTACGTGTTCGCAAGTGTTTACTCCCGCGAAATTGTATAGTATTCTAGATGGCAAGTGCGACCAAGCAAAAAATCCGCTTCGCACGGATTTTACGAATTTTCGGCAAGTTCGCGAGAGTTTGCGGATTGCGAATTTGCCGAAAATCCGCAAAATCCACGAGCGGAACGGATTTTACGCCCATGCTTATTGCAAATTCTTCCCACTTAACATTGTTCTCCTTTTCACTTTTCAAATACAAATCAACATTCCTACTTTGACTTTTATAATGAGTATGTCGACAACAAACACAAACCTAGGGGCCGATTAGGATTGCGGCTTTTCCGCATCCTCCGGGCCGGCGGAAGTGTCCGCCGGCCTGGAGGATGCGGAAAAACCGCTGCGGAGCCTTCAAAGACCCCCCGCCAGATTAGGATGGCTGGGGGGTCAGGAAGACCGTCCGCCGCTTTTCCGCCGCGGTCGACTTACGACCGCGGCGGAAAAGCTCTAACATGGCTGGCAGTGTCTAACAGACACCGCCAGCCATATTAGGATGGGGCAGAACACATGCCTTTCCGCGGTGGCTTCTCCGCCATGGAAAGGCATACAGTGTTTTCTTTGGGGGCCCGTTGCGGGCCCCCAGGGTGAAGGGGGGTAGGGGGTGCACATGGGGGGTACCTATAGTACCCCCCTGCATTTGCAAGCACAAAGCATCAGGCGCCGCACGGTGCCTGCCGCTTTGTGAATGCAAATGCGAAGCATGCATATTTAACCTTGCGGCGGGTGCTGCTTCAAGCAGCACCCGCTGCAATGTTAAATATTGAGGAAGTGACCGCCAGGGTGGCGGTCACATCCTAATTGCACTGGAGGGAACGCCGCAACCCCTGCAGACGATCCCTCCACCTCGGGGGTCGCAGACGGACGCAGGTCCGTCCGCGATCCTAATCGCCCCATAGTTTGGTATTTCAGAGCACACTACATGAAACTTTCCAATTTCTTCTTCAAACTGATCAGTGCTAATCATTTTCTCATCTCCTCCAACATCTGTAATTGTCAAACTTTCACTTTCTATGAACTGCACTTCTGAACCAAAGTATCGCATTTCAATATCATCACACTTTTTTGAACATCTGATAAAGAACCATATAAAAGACTTGTATTCAGTTCACTTAAACTTAATGCCGGACTTTTTACATAGTACAGTTTCTTTACAAGCTTTTGCATTTCTGAATGGTGTACTGCTAACATCCTCAAATGATGAAAAACACTTTTAAAACTTTTCTTGAAAGACAAGCCAGAGAATGCCCATACTTCTCAGTATATTTTCTTACATTACATGGATTTAGTCCTTGTAACAACTTAATCTTCTGTTTTATACTTTTCTGAGTATATTCTCGTAGCAAATTTCGTATTATATCAATGGGTTCTTGTCGAATACTACAAATACTACTATAGCTCCACTTATACACAGGAGCTTGTGGATGTTTCCCTTACACTTCTTCAGCTATTAACTCTTCTGCACTTTTACTAACCATTTCCTCCTTTGGAAGAGGACAACCATCCTGATCTTCATAGCAACAGCCTCCAGTGTCAACTGCAAATGATAATCTATTTTCTTTAAGGAAGTAACTATCCTTATTAAAAAAAGGCTCAGTAGTAGAAGTATGTCTCCAATGTCCAGTAAAGATTTTACAAAACTTGGTTCTGTTCACAAGTCTCTTTTTTCTACTCTTATCTTTCAATACTTTGACTATTTAATGCAATAATTTCATTCTCTGTAAAATCAAAATGAAAACCTTCTGTTTTAAATTGATAGCAATATCCACTATACTTTCAATACGCTGCTTCTCTTTGAATTGCAACATGTTTCTTTTATATTTGCAGCATGTTTTCATTAAATTCTGAATCACTCAAGATCGAAAAAGTCTGACCAATTTCTTGAAATTGCTTTTGTCTCCGAGCAGCAGATACTATTTCTTTATCATGTTTCCTTTTCCTCGTATTTGAAATTGAACTCTGCTTACTTGAAAAATTCTTCTTTTTGCTTTGTGTGATCTTTTTTTTCATTACATGTTCGTAATATTTTTTTCAAAAGTTGTCTTCTACTTTTAGTAGAACAAACTGTTTCTGTACTACTCACATTTTTTCTACTTGAAGATTTTTTCTTTTACTCAAATATATATTTTTCTTTTCTTTTCTTTTTCTATCACTTCTTCTGGGCATTTCTGAATTTGGATCCAAATGAAATAGTTTTCTGAAAAACAAAAAATAGATTCAATTGTTTTTCACGTTTGTTGACTACGTTAAAATAATAACATACAATTACAAAGCTTCCACTAATGACTTCAAGACCCAGTGCTGCAAGGTGATGGAGCACTAGGATGACAAGTAGTGCCATGGAACATACAGCAAGTATTTATTTAATTATTTACATACTCCTTTACAATTTATATATAACAGCACTACCTCATACTTTTTACCTCTCCGCCATGCCCCACCACCCAACAACACTTTCTCTGCAACCCACTGCAGACAATTTTATAAATAGTATTTTTTTAAATTGTAATCTATGTACTTAGGATGATATTATCAACCAAACAGCACACAAAAAAAATTCCATTATTAGCCTAACAATTTCATCTACAACTTCGCAAACATAACACTTTACCCAGGACTTTAAGTGGGGGGATGTCTGTGAGGATCTGACCACTAGCACTTTATTTTTGGGGGTCTCGAAACGGGTCTTTATAGGGCTCTATTTTCAGGCCTCACAAACGTAATACTTTTTTTTATTACACAGCAGTGACACTGTGAGAGCAAGCACATTGCTCACTACTTAGAAGTGCAGACATCATGCCAAGTGACTCACATTGTAGGAGAAGGGAAATCCTTTAAAGAGAACCATTTTCTCCCAGGATTTCCCTTCTTTTTTTGAAATGCAGGATCAACATCATCGTGGGGTGATTAGCAGACAGACCAAAAGGCGCGCAACGCCCATTGCCCCGGACTTCCCGAGCGCACTCACTGAGCCGCACCCGAGTACCTCACAGGTATTGTAATTGTCATTTTTTTGTAAAGGAGACTCTGTTCTTATTTACACCTTTTTACAGCTCCTACATCCCCTTCTGTCTATTGATGAAAGAATTAGGCTCCCTCGAAATTTTGCTCTGGTTTGGCTTCTGTAAATGACCACAAGCAGGCAACTCCAGTACAAACCTGTTCTCACCTTACACACAGTCTTGTTTTAGTGCTACGAAAACACACACTTTGCCTGCCTCACTTAGTTCTCACACCCCCTCTTTAATATGAACATAAAAGCTTTCCAATTACTTTTTTATTCATATACTGAGCTTCACATGGAAATATAGAACTCAAGGTTCTCACCACCTCAAATTAGCTCTCTGGTACACTTTCTCAAATGTAAGAAGTATAGGTATTCAGTATCTGTCAGTAAAAGCCACTTTAAAACAGTGTACCTATATACAACTCGACAAAATGTTATGTTTCTAATTTAAAGTCTTACACTTAAAAGCTCCTTTACATTTCTTTAGCTAGATGTACCTTTGTTTAAAACACCACCAGAGAAGGGTGGTGAAGTATGCTCCACAAAGAGCAACTTAAAGCTTTGTTATTCTTTATAAAAAAATATGCCTGTCAATTAACCCTGGGCGAAGGACTTCGCTACGCCCACGAAGAGGGCTTAGTGTTGCCTACTTCGCTCTTTGCAGAGTAGGTGAAGCAGGCAACACTACGCCCACTCTTTGGGCGTAGCGAAGTTGCCCGCCACCCGCCTCCCTCCCTCCTTCCCGAACATACCTACTTTTGCTAAATGGGCACATTTCTTGCGAGAAATGCGCATGCGCGGGCGGCCGCGCATGCGCATTGGTTAGCAGGCGGCGGCGTGAACGAGCAGAGGGAGCCCCGGGACGCCGCGGACAAGGTAAGTGCCGTTTATTTATTTTTATGTGCCCATTTAACAAAAGTAGGTATGTAGGGGAGGGGGGCATGCGGCGCGTACTGGGACTACGCAAAGTGCGCAGGTGGGCGTAGTTTCTCGCCCACTTTGCGTAGCTTCGCGTAGCCCCACTACGCACACTACGCCCAGGGTTACTATCAATGCTTTTCGCAAGCCTTTTTGATGCCTTAAGAGGGTGGGTGGATGAGTATAATATGTCGTATTTAGGATCGGGGTGGACGATGCACGGAAATAAGAACGAATAGTTGAATAAAGGGGGAGTGGATGCATGGCCAGATGCATCAATGTATAGATACATAGATGGATATATCAATGTATGGATGGATGGAAGGATGAATGAATGCAGGGACCAGTACGAAAGACGGGTGGGCTGATAGATGCTTAGGATTGGTTCTGGGACAGATGTATCTATGCATATATAGGCGTATGGCTGCATGAATGGCACAGTGCTTACTATAGGCAAGTGCGCTCCTAGATGCTTAGGATAAGCAAAGGAACAGATGTATGTATGCCTATAAGTAGGAATATATGGATCAATTAAAAGATGGTTGAATGGCGCAGTGCTTAGGATGGATGGATACAGCGCTTTAATTGGGTCGGATCTGAGGACCGGCACTTATTTTCAGGGATCCTCCAAACGGCTCTCAATCACGATCTATTTTTGGCCCTCTCAAAGGTAGTCAATTCTTTTCATTACACTGCAGTGAGAGCATGCATATCGATGTACGCATGCTAATTTTGCTCACTACTGAGAACTGGAGACATCACGCTAGGTTACCCACATTATAGAAGGAAGGGAAATCCTTTAAAGACTGTTTTTTTCCCAACGTAGGACAATTGGAGAGGATTTTCTAAAGCACACAATGATAATTATCTTGATTTAGACCACGACCCAACTTGCATAGCCCACACCCCTTTAAGAGCTTTGCCCCCCCTTTTTCTCCCACTTAGAACCCTAACTACACCATAGTCACAAAGAAACAGTGTAAGCTTCCATTGGAATCTACAATGGCACCAAGTTTCAAAATTTTCCATCTACCACAGTACAAGAGTGTCTATCAGCACGAAGAATTCTTATCCACAGAAATGATGTGTAATTTGTGTGCCTGTCTGTTGGAACACTCATCACCAAAAGGTATTAGAACATGGGAATTTGCCAGAAAAACATATATCATACCATAAAGCGATTCATAAATGGACACACTGCCACTGCATCGCCCTCTTCCCCTTCCTTCCTTAACCTTAGAAAATCAAAGAAAGAGCCACACCAAACCTAGTAGACACACTATAGCAATACAGGAACTTAATTTCAACAACTGTCTGCCGGAACATTCATGAACAAAGCCTATTAAAACATGCAAATATGCGGGCAAAACATATACCATGCCATAGGGCACCTTCAGTAGCTCGACATCTGCACGTTGCTAAATTCTGTGTTTTAATCAGCAACATAACCACCTCCCCCATACCCATCCCCTTCCTTTCTTAACCATACGAAATCAAACAGTAACCCCCACCATTCCTAGTAGCGCCACCATACCCATACACAGGCTTAATATGTGCCGGAACACTTATCAATAAAAAGTATTCAAACAGGCAAATTGGCGGGAAAAACATAAAGCATCCCATAGCACGGTTGATAAATGGGCCCAGTGAAACTACATTACCTTTAATAACTATACATGACCACGTTACAAATGTCTGTCTTATAATCAGCAGCATACGCACCTCCCCACTCCTACCCATACCAATGCGTAACCTTACGAAATCAAACAACGAGCCCCAGCACTCCTGTTACCGCCATTATAGCCATACATAGACTTAATGTTAACAGGTGTCAGCCGGAACGCTCATCAGCAAAAGCTTAAAAATCTGCAATTTTGCAACTCAAACATACACCATACCATAAGACGGTTTATAAATAGTCACAGTACCACTACACATCCTCATCAACCGCCCTTGCTTAACTTTACGCGTTAAAAGAAAGAGCCCCAGCAAACGTAGAAGCGCCACTATAGCCATACAGAGGCTTAATTTCAACAGATGTCTCCTAAAACACTCCTCAGCAAAACGTATTAATCCATGCAAATTTGCGACTAAAACATATCCCATGCCATACGGTGCTTTATGAGTGTTCCCAGTGGTACTATATCACCTTTAGTAGCTCCTCATCCGAACGTTACTATATTCCGTGTTTTAATCAGCTACATAACCACCTCCCCCACACCCACCCCGCCCTTGGTTAACCGTACGAAATCAAACAGAAACCCCCACCATTACCAGTAATGCCATTATACCCATATACAACGTTAATTTTAACAAGTGTCTGCCAGAACAAAAAGTATTCAAACATCCGAATTGGAGGGTAAAACATAAACCTGCTGTACCTCATTTTCAAAACCTTACAGTCCTATAAAGATGACAAACTACACTTCTTCTTTGTGAAATATTCCTAAACATATATAAAGTACTTATTTAACAACAGCGCAAATTTTTGCATATTTTATAACCAATATCAAACACCACACTTTACTAACACTATATTACTTTGAAATAAAAAATACTTTCAAAATTAAAATCATCACCTCAAATACTTAATCACTACTACAGAACACATAACACACCTTGTTCATTTCTAACTAACCTTTGTAGTTGTTATACAGATTTTAAATGTCACACACGCATACAATTCTTTCTTTGTCACATAGTACATCAAGAATGGAACCAGGAAGGGCACAATTTCTCTGTCACTCCACACATAAATCCATGTAAAGAACAAATCAGAATACTTAATTCCTTCAACGACATTCCAAAACCTATGTCCATTGGTTAATTTGTAATTTTCCATACGAAAAGCTACTTAATATTCCACGCCACATATAGGTCACAAGTTCAACCTATTTTATCACCACACTTTCTGGAACATTCTACGGCACCTGTAGGTTAAAAGTTCATCAATGTTTTGTAACCTAACAATATATTTTTGCAATATTTTATTGAACATTTAACGGGACGTGCAGGTTAAACGTTCACAACAGGGGTCAGTAGTTCATCAGCTTTATCCCCAACTCCAGCAGCACCTCACCTTATGCCCCCAGTGCCATCAGACCCGTAGGAGTCAGTGCTTTCCACTTTCCAAATACCAAATTCATTTCATACACATGAATTAACCTTCGCACTCAGTATATAACACCCCGTAAGCACCATACACAAGTTGAAATGTTCAAAACAAAAGTTCCTCCGAGTAGCTATAACTACATGCTGACACTACTTGGACAGATGTGGCACAGTGGCCAGAGCACATGGCTTCACAGCATATGACACACACAGTTTGAGTTCACGCTTTCATCCCCAAGTCCGGTAGCAGCTCAGCTTAGCAGCATGAGACTCTACACACTACCTCACATATTTTCCGTACCCCAGGACTTTCAGACCAGTACGGATCAGTGGTTCATCCTAGTAGTTATAAACACATGCTGACACTACTTCCACAGCTGTAATGCAGCGGACACGGCATATGACTTCACAGCATAAGACACACAATTTAAGCTAACCCTTTAATCCCCGAGTCCCCCACCAGCTCACCTTAGCAGCATCAGACTCTAGGAAATTCCTCACTTAATTTTCGTAGTCTAGCACTTTTAGACTGGTAGGTATGAGTAGTTCACTTCGCACCCCCTGAATAGCACACCCTAAACACCCCACAGAGATTACAGTGCTCCTACCCTCCTCTTTCCTACTTTTTTGCCCTTTTTCCCCTTACTAGCTTCAACGGAATCACAAAATGGCAGACAACTCTTCCTCGTTCCATGAGACTCTAGACAGTACCTCACATATTTTCAGAACCCAGGACTTTCACACCAGTACGGGTCGTCCTAGTAGGTATAAACACATGCTGACACTACTTCCACAAGTACAGTGCAGTGGCCACGGCACATGACTTCACAGCATAAGACACACAGTTTAGGCTCACGATTTAATCCCAGAGTCCCGCACTACCTCACCTTACCAGCAACAGACACTAGGCAATATCTCACTTATTTTCCGTAACCCACTACTTTCACACTGGTAGGGGTGAATACTTCGCTTTGCACCCCCTCGATAGCACACCCTAAACATCCACCAGAGCTTACAGTGCTCCTACCCTCCTATTTCCCACTTTTTTCACCCTTTTTTCCCCTTACTCACTTCAACGGAATCACAAAATGGCGGCCAACACTTCCTAGTTGCAACCGCTCGGAACGCTCGCAGCCAATCAGCAGCAAGCTGATGACAGAATTCCCAAATATCGATATCTGTAAATTTCGATATTTCTCAAAAACTACTGAATAGATTTACACCAAATAAACAAAAGCGTGCTTTCTAGATGAAGACTCTTCTCCCTGCCAAATTTGGGGTAATTCTGTTCACCCGTTCGACCTGCAGCCTTGTCGAAAGTTTCCTATGGAAATTAAAATGGAAAAAACACGTTTTGGGACCCCCTTTTTCTCAGGCTTCCCTTGAAGAATCACCCCCAAACTTTCAACATAGGAGCTGATATCAACAAAAAATTTGTTTTAAAAATTTTGCAAAGATTCGTCAATTGGCGCCAAAGTTATTGGGAATAGAATGTTGCCATTTTCTTATGGTAACTAGGTCCTAACTATAACTACCTATTGGCGACCGCATCCATGCAAGAAAGGACAGAGGCCAGAGGGAATTTCCAGGGAAAGAACCAGCTTTATTCAGCAAATTACAGCAATGTTGGCGAATGCATTTCGGCGTAGACCTTCTTCAGCGCCCTGCATTGCGTGTTCAGCCTCAGCAAAATGTCCTGATACTGCCTCCCTTTCAATGCTGGTTTGGACGCTCCTCCCCCAAGCTCAAGGAGCTCACCTGTTGATTGCCACTTGAATGGACGGACTTCAACTCCCAGAATGCCATGCATCAGTGTTTCTGGGTCGGTGGTGTGGGGGAAGGCGATTGTGTGGCAGGAGACTTGTCCGGGTGAAGCAGGTAGGTGGTGGGGCTGTACACCGAGGTTCACCAAAGTCCACAAGCCCCTCCCTGGGTCCCTCGTTCCTCTGCTACCTTAGAGTACAAGTCGGCAATGTAGGCAGGGACAGCTGTAGGCCACAGCGTCCAATGGAGGTGAGATACCTCGCTCTGCCCATACTTTCCTGAACTGAAAGGTGGACCCTGGATCTCTCGGTACCCGGAGCCAAAACGTTGCTGTAAACAGCGCAGGTGTGCCAGTTAACGTCCAGGTCACTTGTGCAGCAGGGCCATCTGGAATGCTCCTCTGGCTGGAGCATAGTAAATGTCAAAAACTCCCATACACGCAAGAAAGGACAGAGGCCAGAGGGAATTTCCAGAGAAAGAACCAGCTTTATTCAGCAAATTACAGCAATGTTGGCGAATGCATTTCGGCGTAGACCTTCTTCAGCGACCTGCATTGCGTGTTCAGCCTCAGCAAAATGTCCTGATACTGCCTCCCTTTAAATGTTGGTTTGGACGCTCCTCCCCCAAGCTCAGGGAGCTCACCGGTTGATTGCCGCTTGAATGGACGGACTTTAACTCCCAGAATGCCACGCATCAGTGTTTCTGGGTCGGCGGTGTGGGGGAAGCCGATTGTGTGGCAGGAGACTTGTCCGGGTGAATCAGGTAGGTGGTGGGGCTGTACACCGAGGTTCACCAAAGTCCACAAGCCCTTCCCTGGGTCCCTTGTTCCGCTGCTACCTTAGAGTCTAAGTCGGCAATGTAGGCAGGGACAGCCGTAGGCCACAGCGTCCAATGGAGGTGAGATACCTCGCTCCGCCCGTACTTTCCTTAACTGAAAGGTGGACCCTGGATCTCTCGGTACCGCGAGCCAAAACGTCGCTGTAAACAGCGCAGGTGTGCCAGTTAACGTCCAGGTCACTTGTGCAGCAGGGCCATCTGGAATGCTCCTCTGGCTGGAGCATAGTACATGTCAAAAACTCCCATCCACGCAAGAAAGGACAGAGGCCAGAGGGAATTTCCAGGGAAAGAGAACCAGCTTTATTCAGCAAATTACAGCAATGTTGGCGAATGCATTTCGGCGTATACCTTCTTCAGCGCCCTGCATTGCGTGTTCAGCCTCAGCAAAATGTCCTGATACTGCCTCCCTTTAAATGCTGGTTTGGACGCTCCTCCCCCAAGCTCAAGGAGCTCACCTGTTGATTGCCGCTTGAATGGACCGATTTCAACTCCCAGAATGCCACGCATCAGTGTTTCTGGGTCGGCGGTGTTGGGGAAGCCGATTGTGTGGCAGGAGACTTGTCCGGGTAAAGCAGGTAGGTGGTGGGGCTGTACACTGAGGTTCACCAAAGTCCACAAGCCCCTCCCTGGGTCCCTTGTTCCGCTGCTACCTTAGAGTCCAAGTCGGCAATGTAGGCAGGGACAGCCGTAGGCCACAGCGTCCAATGGAGGTGAGATACCTCGCTCCGCCCGTACTTTCCTGAACTGAAAGGTGGACCCTGGATCTCTCGGTACCCCGAGCCAAAACGTCGCTGTAAACAGCGCAGGTGTGCCAGTTAACGTCCAATTCACTTGTGCAGCAGGGCCATCTGGAATGCTCCTCTGGCTGGAGCATAGTACATGTCAAAAACTCCCATCCATGCAAAAAAGGACAGAGGCCAGAGGGAATTTCCAGGGAAAGAACCAGCTTTATTCAGCAAATTACAGCAATTTTGGCGAATGCATTTCGGCGTAGAACTTCTTCAGCGCCCTGCATTGCGTGTTCAGCCTCAGCAAAATGTCCTGATACTGCCTCCCATTAAATGCTGGTTTGGACGCTCCTCCCCCAAGCTCAAGGAGCTCACCTGTTTATTGCCGCTTGAATGGACAGATTTCAACTACCAGAATGCCACGCATCAGTGTTTCTGGGTCGGCGGTGTGGGGGAAGCGGATTGTGTGGCAGGAGACTTGTCCGGGTGAAGCAGGTAGGTGGTGGGGCTGTACACCGGGGTTCACCAAAGTCCCCAAGCCCCTCCCTGGGTCCCTCGTTCCGCTGCTACCTTAGATTCCAAGTCGGCAATGTAGGCAGGGAGAGCCGTAGGCCACAGCGTCCAATGGAGGTGAGATACCTCGCTCCGCCCGTGCTTTCCTGAACTGAAAGGTGGACCCTGGATCTCTCCTTACCCCAAGCCAAAACGTCGCTGTAAACAGCGCAGATGTGCCAGTAAACGTCCAGGTCACTTGTGCAGCAGGGCCATCTGGAATGCTCCTCTGGCTGGAGCATAGTACATGTCAAAAACTCCCATCCACGCAAGAAAGGACAGAGGCCGGAGGGAATTTCCAGGGAAAGAACCAGCTTTATTCAGCAAATTACAGCAATGTTGGCGAATGCATTTCGGCGTAGACCTTCTTCAGTGCCCTGCATTGCGTGTTCAGCCTTAGCAAAATGTCCTGATACTGCCTCCCATTAAATGCTGGTTTGGACACTCCTCCCCCAAGCTCAAGGAGCTCACCTGTTGATTGCCGCTTAAATGAACGGACTTCAACTCCCAGAATGCCACGCATCAGTGTTTCTGGGTCGGCAGTGTGGGGGAAGCAGATTGTGTGGCAGGAGACTTGTCCGGGTGAAGCAGGTAGGTGGTGGGGCTGTACACTGAGGTACACTAAAGTCCACAAGCCCCTCCCTGGGTCCCTTGTTCCGCTGCTACCTTAGAGTCCAAGTCGGCAATGTAGGCAGGGACAGCCGTAGGCCACAGCGTCCAATGGAGGTGAGATACCTCGCTCCGCCCGTACTTTCCTGAACTGAAAGGTGGACCCTGGATCTCTCGGTACCCCGAGCCAAAACGTCGCTGTAAACAGCGCAGGTGTGCCAGTTAACGTCCAGGTCACTTGTGCAGCAGGGGCATCTGGAATGCTCCTCTGGCTGGAGCATAGTACATGTCAAAAACTCCCATCCACGCAAGAAAGGACAGAGACCAGAGGGAATTTCCAGGGAAAGAACCAGCTTTATTCAGCAAATTACAGCAATGTTGGCGAATGCATTTCGGCGTAGAACTTCTTCAGCGCCCTGCATTGCGTGTTCAGCCTCAGCAAAATGTCCTGATACTGCCTCCCTTTAAATGCTGGTTTAGACGCTCCTCCCTCAAGCTCAAGGAGCTCACCTGTTGATTGCCGCTTGAATGGACGGACTTCAACTCCCAGAATGCCACGCATCAGTGTTTCTGGGTCGGCGGTGTGGGGGAAGCCGATTGTGTGGCAGGAGACTTGTCCGGGTGAATCAGGTAGGTGGTGGGGCTGTACACCGAGGTTCACCAAAGTCCACAAGCCCTTCCCTGGGTCCCTTGTTCCGCTGCTACCTTAGAGTCTAAGTCGGCAATGTAGGCAGGGACAGCCGTAGGCCACAGCATCCAATGGAGGTGAGATACCTCGCTCCGCCCGTACTTTCCTTAACTGAAAGGTGGACCCTGGATCTCTCGGTACCCCGAGCCAAAACGTCGCTGTAAACAGCGCAGGTGTGCCAGTTAACGTCCAGGTCACTTGTGCAGCAGGGCCATCTGGAATGCTCCTCTGGCTGGAGCATAGTACATGTCAAAAACTCCCATCCACGCAAGAAAGGACAGAGGCCAGAGGGAATTTCCAGGGAAAGAGAACCAGCTTTATTCAGCAAATTACAGCAATGTTGGCGAATGCATTTCGGCGTAGACCTTCTTCAGCGCCCTGCATTGCGTGTTCAGCCTCAGCAAAATGTCCTGATACTGCCTTCCATTAAATGCTGGTTTGGACGCTCCTCCCCCAAGCTCAAGGAGCTCACCTGTTGATTGCCGCTTGAATGGACCTATTTCAACTCCCAGAATGCCACGCATCAGTGTTTCTGGGTCGGCGGTGTTGGGGAAGCCGATTGTGTGGCAGGAGACTTGTCCGGGTAAAG
This sequence comes from Lissotriton helveticus, assembly GCF_964261635.1. NCBI lineage: Eukaryota > Metazoa > Chordata > Amphibia > Caudata > Salamandridae > Lissotriton > Lissotriton helveticus. Next base: position 603,556,631 of record NC_136057.1, read on the forward strand.
CAGGTAGGTGGTGGGGCTGTACACTGAGGTTCACCAAAGTCCACAAGCCCCTCCCTGGGTCCCTTGTTCCGCTGCTACCTTAGAGTCCAAGTCGGCAATGTAGGCAGGGACAGCCGTAGGCCACAGCGTCCAATGGAGGTGAGATACCTCGCTCCGCCCGTACTTTCCTGAACTGAAAGGTGGACCCTGGATCTCTCGGTACCCCGAGCCAAAACGTCGCTGTAAACAGCGCAGGTGTGCCAGTTAACGTCCAATTCACTTGTGCAGCAGGGCCATCTGGAATGCTCCTCTGGCTGGAGCATAGTACATGTCAAAAACTCCCATCCATGCAAGAAAGGACAGAGGCCAGAGGGAATTTCCAGGGAAAGAACCAGCTTTATTCAGCAAATGACAGCAATTTTGGCGAATGCATTTCGGCGTAGAACTTCTTCAGCGCCCTGCATTGCGTGTTCAGCCTCAGCAAAATGTCCTGATACTGCCTCCCATTAAATGCTGGTTTGGACGCTCCTCCCCCAAGCTCAAGGAGCTCACCTGTTTATTGCCGCTTGAATGGACGGATTTCAACTCCCAGAATGCCACGCATCAGTGTTTCTGGGTCGGCGGTGTAGGGGAAGCAGATTGTGTGGCAGGAGACTTGTCCGGGTGAAGCAGGTAGGTGGTGGGGCTGTACACCGGGGTTCACCAAAGTCCACAAGCCCCTCCCTGGGTCCCTCGTTCCGCTGCTACCTTAGAGTCCAAGTCGGCAATGTAGGCAGGGAGAGCCGTAGGCCACAGCGTCCAATGGAGGTGAGATACCTCGCTCCGCCCGTGCTTTCCTGAAGTGAAAGGTGGACCCTGGATCTCTCCTTACCCCGAGCCAAAACGTCGCTGTAAATAGCGCAGGTGTGCCAGTAAACGTCCAGGTCACTTGTGCAGCAGGGCCATCTGGAATGCTCCTCTGGCTGGAGCATAGTACATGTCAAAAATTCCCATCCACGCAAGAAAGGACAGAGGCCGGAGGGAATTTCCAGGGAAAGAACCAGCTTTATTCAGCAAATTACAGCAATGTTGGCGAATGCATTTCGGCGTAGACCTTCTTCAGCGCCCTGCATTGCGTGTTCAGCCTTAGCAAAATGTCCTGATACTGCCTCCCATTAAATGCTGGTTTGGACACTCCTCCCCCAAGCTCAAGGAGCTCACCTGTTGATTGCCGCTTAAATGAACGGACTTCAACTCCCAGAATGCCACGCATCAGTGTTTCTGGGTCGGCAGTGTGGGGGAAGCAGATTGTGTGGCAGGAGACTTGTCCGGGTGAAGCAGGTAGGTGGTGGGGCTGTACACTGAGGTACACTAAAGTCCACAAGCCCCTCCCTGGGTCCCTTGTTCCGCTGCTACCTTAGAGTCCAAGTCGGCAATGTAGGCAGGGACAGCCGTAGGCCACAGCGTCCAATGGAGGTGAGATACCTCGCTCCGCCCGTACTTTCCTGAACTGAAAGGTGGACCCTGGATCTCTCGGTACCCCGAGCCAAAACGTCGCTGTAAACAGCGCAGGTGTGCCAGTTAACGTCCAGGTCACTTGTGCAGCAGGGCCATCTGGAATGCTCCTCTGGCTGGAGCATAGTACATGTCAAAAACTCCCATCCACGCAAGAAAGGACAGAGACCAGAGGGAATTTCCAGGGAAAGAACCAGCTTTATTCAGCAAATTACAGCAATGTTGGCGAATGCATTTCGGCGTAGAACTTCTTCAGCGCCCTGCATTGCGTGTTCAGCCTCAGCAAAATGTCCTGATACTGCCTCCCTTTAAATGCTGGTTTGGACGCTCCTCCCTCAAGCTCAAGGAGCTCACCTGTTGATTGCCGCTTGAATGGACGGACTTCAACTCCCAGAATGCCACGCATCAGTGTTTCTGGGTCGGCGGTGTGGGGGAAGCCGATTGTGTGGCAGGAGACTTGTCCGGGTGAATCAGGTAGGTGGTGGGGCTGTACACCGAGGTTCACCAAAGTCCACAAGCCCTTCCCTGGGTCCCTTGTTCCGCTGCTACCTTAGAGTCTAAGTCGGCAATGTAGGCAGGGACAGCCATAGGCCACAGCGTCCAATGGAGGTGAGATACCTTGCTCCGCCCGTACTTTCCTTAACTGAAAGGTGGACCCTGGATCTCTCGGTACACCGAGCCAAAACGTCGCTGTAAACAGCGCAGGTGTGCCAGTTAACGTCCAGGTCACATGTGCAGCAGGGCCATCTGGAATGCTCCTCTGGCTGGAGCATAGTACATGTCAAAAACTCCCATCCACGCAAGAAAGGACAGAGGCCAGAGGGAATTTCCAGGGAAAGAGAACCAGCTTTATTCAGCAAATTACAGCAATGTTGGCGAATGCATTTCGGCGTAGACCTTCTTCAGCGCCCTGCATTGCGTGTTCAGCCTCAGCAAAATGTCCTGATACTGCCTCCCATTAAATGCTGGTTTGGACGCTCCTCCCCCAAGCTCAAGGAGCTCACCTGTTGATTGCCGCTTGAATGGACCGATTTCAACACCCAGAATGCCACGCATCAGTGTTTCTGGGTCGGCGGTGTTGGGGAAGCCGATTGTGTGGCAGGAGACTTGTCCGGGTAAAGCAGGTAGGTGGTGGGGCTGTACACTGAGGTTCACCAAAGTCCACAAGCCCCTCCCTGGGTCCCTTGTTCCGCTGCTACCTTAGAGTCCAAGTCGGCAATGTAGGCAGGGACAGCCGTAGGCCACAGCGTCCAATGGAGGTGAGATACCTCGCTCCGCCCGTACTTTCCTGAACTGAAAGGTGGACCCTGGATCTCTCGGTACCCCGAGCCAAAACGTCGCTGTAAACAGCGCAGGTGTGCCAGTTAACGTCCAATTCACTTGTGCAGCAGGGCCATCTGGAATGCTCCTCTGGCTGGAGCATAGTACATGTCAAAAACTCCCATCCATGCAAGAAAGGACAGAGGCCAGAGGGAATTTCCAGGAAAAGTACCAGCTTTATTCAGCAAATGACAGCAATTTTGGCGAATGCATTTCGGCGTAGAACTTCTTCAGCGCCCTGCATTGCGTGTTCAGCCTCAGCAAAATGTCCTGATACTGCCTCCCATTAAATGCTGGTTTGGACGCTCCTCCCCCAAGCTCAAGGAGCTCACCTGTTTATTGCCGCTTGAATGGACGGATTTCAACTCCCAGAATGCCACGCATCAGTGTTTCTGGGTCGGCGGTGTGGGGGAAGCGGATTGTGTGGCAGGAGACTTGTCCGGGTGAAGCAGGTAGGTGGTGGGGCTGTACACCGGGGTTCACCAAAGTCCACAAGCCCCTCCCTGGGTCCCTCGTTCCGCTGCTACCTTAGAGTCCAAGTCGGCAATGTAGGCAGGGAGAGCCGTAGGCCACAGCGTCCAATGGAGGTGAGATACCTCGCTCCGCCCGTGCTTTCCTGAACTGAAAGGTGGACCCTGGATCTCTCCTTACCCCGAGCCAAAACGTCGCTGTAAACAGCGCAGGTGTGCCAGTAAACGTCCAGGTCACTTGTGCAGCAGGGCCATCTGGAATGCTCCTCTGGCTGGAGCATAGTACATGTCAAAAACTCCCATCCACGCAAGAAAGGACAGAGGCCGGAGGGAATTTCCAGGGAAAGAACCAGCTTTATTCAGCAAATTACAGCAATGTTGGCGAATGCATTTCGGCGTAGACCTTCTTCAGCGCCCTGCATTGCGTGTTCAGCCTTAGCAAAATGTCCTGATACTGCCTCCCATTAAATGCTGGTTTGGACACTCCTCTCCCAAGCTCAAGGAGCTCACCTGTTGATTGCCGCTTAAATGAACGGACTTCAACTCCCAGAATGCCACGCATCAGTGTTTCTGGGTCGGCAGTGTGGGGGAAGCAGATTGTGTGGCAGGAGACTTGTCCGGGAGAAGCAGGTAGGTGGTGGGGCTGTACACTGAGGTACACTAAAGTCCACAAGCCCCTCCCTGGGTGTTCCGCTGCTACCTTAGAGTCCAAGTCGGCAATGTAGGCAGGGACAGCCGTAGGCCACAGCGTCCAATGAAGGTGAGATACCTCGCTCCGCCCGTACTTTCCTGAACTGAAAGGTGGACCCTGGATCTCTCGGTACCCCAAGCCAAAACGTCGCTGTAAACAGCGCAGGTGTGCCAGTTAACGTCCAGGTCACTTGTGCAGCAGGGCCATCTGGAATGCTCCTCTGGCTGGAGCATAGTACATGTCAAAAACTCCCATCCACGCAAGAAAGGACAGAGACCAGAGGGAATTTCCAGGAAAAGAACCAGCTTTATTCAGCAAATTACAGCAATGTTGGCGAATGCATTTCGGCGTAGAACTTCTTCAGCGCCCTGCATTGCGTGTTCAGCCTCAGCAAAATGTCCTGATACTGCCTCCCTTTAAATGCTGGTTTGGACGCTCCTCCCCCAAGCTCAAGGAGCTCACCTGTTGATTGCCTCTTGAATGGACGGACTTCAACTCCCAGAATGCCACGCATCAGTGTTTCTGGGTCGGCGGTGTGGGGGAAGCCGATTGTGTGGCAGGAGACTTGTCCGGGTGAATCAGGTAGGTGGTGGGGCAGTACACTGAGGTTCACCAAAGTCCACAAGCCCCTCCCTGGGTCCCTTGTTCCGCTGCTACCTTAGAGTCCAAGTCGGCAATGTAGGCAGGGACAGCCGTAGGCCACAGCGTCCAATGGAGGTAAGATACCTCGCTCCACCCGTACTTTCCTGAACTGAAAGGTGGACCCTGGATCTCTCGGTACCTCGAGCCAAAACGTCGCTGTAAACAGCGCAGGTGTGCCAGTTAACGTCCAATTCACTTGTGCAGAAGGGCATCTGGAATGCTCCTCTGGCTGGAGCATAGTACATGTCAAAAACTCCCATCCATGCAAGAAAGGACAGAAGCCAGAGGGAATTTCCAGGGAAAGAACCAGCTTTATTCAGCAAATTACAGCAATGTTGGCGAATGCATTTCGGCGTAGAACTTCTTCAGCGCCCTGCATTGCGTGTTCAGCCTCAGCAAAATGTCCTGATACTGCCTCCCATTAAATGCTGGTTTGGACGCTCCTCCCCCAAGCTCAAGGAGCTCACCTGTTTATTGCCGCTTGAATGGACGGATTTCAACTCCCAGAATGCCACGCATCAGTGTTTCTAGGTCGGCGGTGTGGGGGAAGCGGATTGTGTGGCAGGAGACTTGTCCGGGTGAAGCAGGTAGGTAGTGGGGCTGTATACCGGGGTTCACCAAAGTCCACAAGCCCCTCCCTGGGTCCCTCGTTCCGCTGCTACCTTAGAGTCCAAGTCGGCAATGTAGGCAGGGAGAGCCGTAGGCCACAGCGTCCAATGGAGGTGAGATACCTCGCTCCGCCCGTACTTTCCTGAACTGAAAGGTGGACCCTGGATCTCTCCTTACCCCGAGCCAAAACTTCGCTGTAAACAGCGCAGGTGTGCCAGTAAACGTCCAGGTCACTTGTGCAGCAGGGCCATCTGGAATGCTCCCCTGGCTGGAGCATAGTACATGTCAAAAACTCCCATCCACGCAAGAAAGGACAGAGGCCAGAGGGAATTTCCAGGGAAAGAACCAGCTTTATTCAGCAAATTACAGCAATGTTGGCGAATGCATTTCGGCGTAGAACTTCTTCAGCGCCCTGCATTGCGTGTTCAGCCTCAGCAAAATGTCCTGATACTGCCTCCCTTTAAATGCTGGTTTGGACGCTCCTCCCCCAAGCTCAAGGAGCTCACCTGTTGATTGCCTCTTGAATGGACGGACTTCAACTCCCAGAATGCCACGCATCAGTGTTTCTGGGTCGGCGGTGTGGGGGAAGCCGATTGTGCGGCAGGAGACTTGTCCGGGTGAAGCAGGTAGGTGGTGGGGCTGTACACTGAGGTACACTAAAGTCCACAAGCCCCTCCCTGGGTCCCTTGTTCCGCTGCTACCTTAGAGTCCAAGTCGGCAATGTAGGCAGGGACAGCCGTAGGCCACAGCGTCCAATGGAGGTGAGATACCTCGCTCCGCCCGTACTTTCCTGAACTGAAAGGTGGACCCTGGATCTCTCGGTACCCCGAGCCAAAACGTCGCTGTAAACAGCGCAGGTGTGCCAGTTAACGTCCAGGTCACTTGAGCAGCAGGGCCATCTGGAATGCTCCTCTGGCTGGAGCATAGTACATGTCAAAAACTCCCATCCACGCAAGAAAGGACAGAGACCAGAGGGAATTTCCAGGGAAAGAACCAGCTTTATTCAGCAAATTACAGCAATGTTGGCGAATGCATTTCGGCGTAGAACTTCTTCAGCGCCCTGCATTGCGTGTTCAGCCTCAGCAAAATGTCCTGATACTGCCTCCCTTTAAATGCTAGTTTGGACGCTCCTCCCCCAAGCTCAAGGAGCTCACCTGTTGATTGCCTCTTGAATGGACGGACTTCAACTCCCAGAATGCCACGCATCAGTGTTTCTGGGTCGGCGGTGTGGGGGAAGCCGATTGTGTGGCAGGAGACTTGTCCGGGTGAATCAAGTAGGTGGTGGGGCTGTACACCGAGGTTCACCAAAGTCCACAAGCCCCTCCCTGGGTCCCTTGTTCCGCTGCTACCTTAGAGTCTAAGTCGGCAATGTAGGCAGGGACAGCCGTAGGCCACAGCGTCCAATGGAGGTGAGATACCTCGCTCCGCCCGTACTTTCCTTAACTGAAAGGTGGACCCTGGATCTCTCTGTACCCCGAGCCAAAACGTCGCTGTAAACAGCGCAGGTGTGCCAGTTAACGTCCAGGTCACTTGTGCAGCAGGGCCATCTGGAATTCTCCTCTGGCTGGAGCATAGTACATGTCAAAAACTCCCATCCACACAAGAAAGGACAGAGGCCAGAGGGAATTTCCAGGGAAAGAGAACCAGCTTTATTCAGCAAATTACAGCAATGTTGGCGAATGCATTTCGGCGTAGACCTTCTTCAGCGCCCTGCATTGCGTGTTCAGCCTCAGCAAAATGTCCTGATACTGCCTCCCATTAAATGCTGGTTTGGACACTCCTCCCCCAAGCTCAAGGAGCTCACCTGTTGATTGCCGCTTGAATGGACGGATTTCAACTCCCAGATTGCCACGCATCAGTGTTTCTGGGTCGGCGGTGTTGAGGAAGCCGATTGTGTGGCAGGAGACTTGTCCGGGTAAAGCAGGTAGGTGGTGGGGCTGTACACTGAGGTTCACCAAAGTCCACAAGCCCCTCCCTGGGTCCCTTGTTCCGCTGCTACCTTAAAGTCTAAGTCGGCAATGTAGGCAGGGACAGCCGTAGGCCACAGCGTCCAATGGAGGTGAGATACCTCGCTCCACCCGTACTTTCCTGAACTGAAAGGTGGACCCTGGATCTCTCGGTACCCCGAGCTGTAAACAGCGCAGGTGTGCCAGTTAACGTCCAATTCACTTGTGCAGAAGGGCATCTGGAATGCTCCTCTGGCTGGAGCATAGTACATGTCAAAAACTCCCATCCATGCAAGAAAGGACAGAAGCCAGAGGGAATTTCCAGGGAAAGAACCAGCTTTATTCAGCAAATTACAGCAATGTTGGCGAATGCATTTCGGCGTAGAACTTCTTCAGCGCCCTGCATTGCGTGTTCAGCCTCAGCAAAATGTCGTGATACTGCCTCCCATTAAATGCTGGTTTGGACGCTCCTCCCCCAAGCTCAAGGAGCTCACCTGTTTATTGCCGCTTGAATGGACGGATTTCAACTCCCAGAATGCCACGCATCAGTGTTTCTGGGTCGGCGGTGCGGGGGAAGCGGATTGTGTGGCAGGAGACTTGTCCGGCTAAAGCAGGTAGGTGGTGGGGCTGTATACCGGGGTTCACCAAAGTCCACAAGCCCCTCCCTGGGTCCCTCGTTCCGCTGCTACCTTAGAGTACAAGTCGGCAATGTAGGCAGGGAGAGCCGTAGGCCACAGCGTCCAATGGAGGTGAGATACCTTGCTCCGCCCGTACTTTCCTGAACTGAAAGGTGGACCCTGGATCTCTCCTTACCCCGAGCCAAAACGTCGCTGTAAACAGCGCAGGTGTGCCAGTAAACGTCCAGGTCACTTGTGCAGCAGGGCCATCTGGAATGCTCCTCTGGCTGGAGCATAGTACATGTCAAAAACTCCCATCCACGCAAGATAGGACAGAGGCCAGAGGGAATTTCCAGGGAAAGAACCAGCTTTATTCAGCAAATTACAGCAATGTTGGCGAATGCATTTCGGCGTAGACCTTCTTCAGCGCCCTGCATTGCGTGTTCAGCCTTAGCAAAATGTCCTGATACTGTCTCCCATTAAATGCTGGTTTGGACACTCCTCCCCCAAGCTCAAGGAGCTCACCTGTTGATTGCCGCTTGAATGAACGGACTTTAACTCCCAGAATGCCACGCATCAGTGTTTCTGGGTCGGCAGTGTGGGGGAAGCAGATTGTGTGGCAGGAGACTTGTCCGGGTGAAGCAGGTAGGTGGTGTGGCTGTACACTGAGGTTCACTAAAGTCCACAAGCCCCTCCCTGGGTCCCTTGTTCCGCTGCTACCTTAGAGTCCAAGTCGGCAATGTAGGCAGGGACAGCCGTAGGCCACAGCATCCAATGGAGGTGAGATACCTCGCTCCGCCCGTACTTTCCTGAACTGAAAGGTGGACCCTGGATCTCTCGGTACCCCGAGCAAAAACGTTGCTGTTAACAGCGCAGGTGTGCCAGTTAACGTCCAGGTCACTTGTGCAGCAGGGCCATCTGGAATGTTCCTCTGGCTGGAGCATAGTACATGTCAAAAACTCCCATCCACGCAAGAAAGGACGGAGACCAGAGGGAATTTCCAGGGAAAGAACCAGCTTTATTCAGCAAATTACAGCAATGTTGGCGAATGCATTTCGGCGTAGAACTTCTTCAGCGCCCTGCATTGCGTGTTCAGCCTCAGCAAAATGTCCTGATACTGCCTCCCTTTAAATGCTGGTTTGGACGCTCCTCCCTCAAGCTCAAGGAGCTCACCTGTTGATTGCCGCTTGAATGGACGGACTTCAACTCCCAGAATGCCACGCATCAGTGTTTCTGGGTCGGCGGTGTGGGGGAAGCCGATTGTGTGGCAGGAGACTTGTCCAGGTGAAGCAGGTAGGTGGTGGGGCTGTACACCGGGGTTCACCAAAGTCCACAAGCCCCTCCCTGGGTCCCTCTTTCCGCTGCTACCTTAGAGTCCAAGTCGGTAATGTAGGCAGGGACTGCCGTAGGCCACAGCGTCCAATGGAGGTGAGATACCTCGCTCCGCCCGTACTTTCCTGAACTGAAAGGTGGACCCTGGATCTCTCGGTACCCCGAGCCAAAACGTCACTGTAAACAGCGCAGGTGTGCCAGTAAACGTCCAGGCCACTTGTGCAGCAGGGCCATCTGGAATGCTCCTCTGGCTGGAGCATAGTACATTTCAAAAACTCCCATCCACGCAAGAAAGGACAGAGGCCAGAGGGAATGTCTAGGGAAAGAACCAGCTTTATGTTGAAAGTTTCCTATAGAAATTAAAATGAAAAAAACACGTTTTGGGACTCTCTTTTTTCTCTGGCTTCCCTTGACGAATCACTCCCAAACTTTCATCATAGGAGCTGATATCAACAAAGAATGTGTTTTGAACATTTTGCAAAGATTCGTCAAACGGCACCAAAGTTATTGGGAATAGAATGTTGCCATTTTACTATGGTAAATAGGTCCTAACTATAACTACCTACTGGCGACCATGTTAATTTCCATAGGGCGGTTGGCCTCACTTTTAGCCCGAACGGCTGAATGGATTTGCACGAAACTTGGCAAAATTGTAGGGACTGGTAGCCCGATGTGCCTTTTGTAGGTCTCAATATATGTGCTGCAGTGGATTTTGAGAAATTAACGTTTAAAAAAAGATATATATCTGTAACAGCGGACTGGGCAGCGGCCCAGGACGCGGACTTTTCGCGCAACGGAGCTTTGTGAAGCGAAGCTGATTGGTTCTCCGGCGTCTGTCAACATTCCAAATAGTCCGTAGCGGCCGCCATCTTGTCTCTCGGTAGGATCGAGAGACAAGAGGAGGCGAAAGCGAAGGGGCAAATGACCATAAGGGGGAATAGTAGATCCTCGCTGACCCCCTAGGTTTGATGTGGAGGTTTTAAAAGGGCCCCGCGGGGCAAAAAAAAAAAATAATAATAATAATCGAACGGCTGAATGGATTTGCACGAAACTTGGTAAAATATTAGGGACTGGTAGCCCGATGTGCCTTTGCTAGGTCTCAATATATGTGCTCCAGTGGATTTTGAGAAATTAACGTTCAAAAAAAGATATATATCTGTAACAGCGCTCCGCTTCGCGTACTTTTCGCGTTACGGAGCTTTGCGAAGCTGATTGGTTCTCCGGCGTCTGTCAACATTCCAAACAGTCCGTAGCGGCCGCCATCTTGTCTCTCGGTAGGATTGAGAGACAAGAGGAGGCCAAAGCGAAGGGGGAAATGACCATAAGGGGGCATAGTAGATCCTTCCTGACCTCTTAGGTTTGATGTACCATTTTGCCAAGTTTGGTGTAATTCCGTTCAGCCATTCAGGCTGTAGACGTATGTAAATGTCCTATGGAAAATTGCATGGGGAAAACACATTTGAAAGTGTTGAAATTTAGAACCAATTAAAATGTTACTTTGGTTTTGTATTTGTGTGTGATGAAAGTTAATTGGTTATGTATATATGTCAAATGAGAGGAAACCACAGCCATTTGGTGATACTACTGTCTGAGGTACATTTGTGAGGAATTTTTGGTGGTGAATTTCTGGTGTTTGATTTACACAGTACTAACACTTTTCCTACTTTTGAAAAGGTGAGTTGTTAATTTGTAAGGGGAACTATGTTGTACACTTGAAGATAATTTGAAAAATGTTTTCTGTTATTTATTTGCAGTCCTTCTGTTATACTAAATACTTGATAAAGTTAGTTTTATATTATGTATTACTAAAAACGATAAATGAAAGTGATTATTTTTTTCTGCAATTTACAGCAAGCAATTTCAAAATAAAATGGCTCACAATGAAGAGACCGTGGCAATTTCTTTTGAATTGTCCACTACATTGATTGAAATTGAGAGCACCAATAATGAAACATTGTCACAAGGAGGACATGACTTGTATGATTCCATTAGATTGATTGAAATGGACAGCACCAAGAATGAAATATTGTCACAAGGAGATGACTTGAATGATTCCACTACGTTGATTGAAATTGAGAGCAGCAATAATGAAATATTGTCACAAGGAGGAGATGACTTGTATGATTCCATTAGATTGATTGAAATGGACAGCACCAATAATGAAATATTGTCACAAGGAGGAGATGACTTGAATGATTCCACTACATTGATTGAAATTGGGAGCACCAATAATGAAATATTGTCACGAGGAGATGACTTGAATGATTCCACTACATTGATTGAAATTGACAGCACCAATAATGAAATATTGTCAGAAGGAGGAGATGACTTGAATGATTTTTTTGATCAATCTCTTGATGGCGAATTTATCGAGTGTTTGGAGACGATAGAGTTACAAGAATCATTATTGCAGACTTTTCATGAGGACATTGCTGATGAGGACATGTTACTAGTTCTTTCAAATTTAGAAAATTCTGAAGAATAAATTTATATTTAGAAATCAAAAATTGTTTGAGACATTATTCATTTTTATTTTTAATTTATGAGGTTGTAGCGAAGTGATTGTAGTATAAAATGAGACTTATAGTATAGAGTGCAACATTTTTATGTTACATGGTAAGTTTACTCATATTTACTTCCCTTCTGCCACTATATTATCTCCAATGTGTATTTGACATCTCTTCTTCATCTCCGGCCTCCTTTCTCTCACTGTGTGTCTCCGATGCATCTTATCGGTGCTATTTTGTGTAATTACAGAAGAGAGTAAAATAAAATAGTTCGGAACGTGAAAAGGGGGCAAAGTAGAGTACTCCTCACCCCCTAGGCCTTTTTAGGCGGTCCCAAAAGGATCAGTTTCTGCTTTCCTGAGAGATTATGGTATGAGTTCCATATACCACAATAACTTGCATTACAACATGCAAGATATCTATCTCCTATTACCAACTTTTGGAGATATTCGCGCTAAGCGCGAATATCTCCAAAAAGTAACACCTGCCCTGAGCAGTTCTTAGCCATGTTATCCAATGGGAGGTGGATAACATGGCTAAGAGCATTAGCTCGGTAATGTATGAATATCGCTGAGTTTTTAGCGATATTCATGCATTGCGGCTGTTTATTATCGCATTTGTGATAAACCTTGATAATAGCAAGGTTTATCTTTGATAATTTCTGACGATGCTTAGCGGTAAAAAATTCGTTGGTAAGCATCGTTAGCGATAAATATCGCTTAACTTTGGTAATATGCCCCAACGTCTGTTAACGTTCGATTCGAAGGAAATGAGGAAGTGTTGAAAAACATTGTCTGCGCCATCTTGCCTTTTTTGAAATGCCACACTTTTGTCGTGCACGGCAGCCATTTTAGATGTCTTGACCAGACCCACTCTCTGCACGCTGTCGATTCGTAGCATGGCTCCTCACCCTCGCAAGCATCTTCCCCAGGCACTGGTCACCCCCGCTCTCTGTCTTATGCATGGGCAATAAACCTCCCCCCATCTGCGCTGCTCTTCCCTGAGAATCACACTCTGTGCCCGCCCGACACCTCCCTTTCGCCCTATTCACTACCGCACCCTCTGACACTCCTCTTCCTCTGTGTCCGATTGTCCAGGCTATCAGCTAGCCCTGCAGATGTAGTTTATGGCCTCAGCTGTAAAGAATCACCCCTCTTCAAAGGAGTTATAGTAGATCAAGGCCCACACCCGATGAGATCCGTCACACCACACGTGTTCCTACTATCTGAAAACTATCCTGTATTGTGATTGGGGAGGGGATCGAGCCTGAAGCGGAAGATTCCAGGAATGACTCTTTGTACATCAAAGTTTTTACAATTATGTCTCACATTAAAAATATATAGCACTCCAACAAAGTAGTAGGAATATAAAACTTTAATAACATATAAATATATACAACAAAACAAAAACAGTAAAAACATTTAAACAACGAAGAGACCGTGGCAATTTCTTTTGAATTATCCAATAGATTTATTGAAATTGACAGCACCAATAATGAAATATTCTTGTCAGTAGCGGTCTGTTGTGCGAATAGTTCCAAGGCAGCAGAACGCGCTGAAATCTAGATGGCACTAAAGTGATGTCTAGCAAGTTGCCGCCCAACACATAACGGCGTGGGGCGCCGCGGGGGTGAGTGAGTCCAGTAGGCACCACAGCTATTCTTACCGGCATTGCAGAATTACTGCTGGGGACAATGCCTGTGCTGTAGCAGGGTCACAGCAGAAACAAAAAGGATTCTGTTGAAGATGTTGTTGGTTTTCAATTTGAAAACAGTTCTGGTGTCAACTGCTATGCTAATGTAGTGGTTAATGTTTTGTTTTCTCTAGAAAATGTAAAAGAGGGGGAGGCAGTCCAAAGTTCCGTTAAAAGGGCAAAGGAAAGGATCGGTGGTTTGAACTATCAGTCAAAAAGGGGAGGGGGTGCAACAATTTTTCCTACCGGGTCACACTGTGCTTTTACCGGAAGTGAGGTCTGCAGGATTCTAGTAATTCAAAGTGAGGCTGGCGCCGACGTCCCGCGAATACAGTTTCGTCACTCCACGGGTGATCATGGCAGTCATTCCCCATCGGGGGTCGGAGACTCCCGCGGCTCCTCTAGAATCTTCAAGGTCGTGGAGGACTACGGTGGTGGAGTCAACCAGTGACCGGGCCATTTCTTTATGCTGGGCCCGCTCTTGCCAGGTCGACCGCCATTTTGAGAGTTCGGTAGCTACTGGCGATCGCGGGGTCAAATGAGCGGACGGGCTCCACCCTGCCGGGCGAGACGTTGCAGCATGGCCACAGTGGAAGAACTCTTTTCCGGGCGCCTGGAGCGCTGAGGGTGCAGCTGGGAAGCCTCCACTGGGGAGGCGGGAGAGGCCTGTTCGCACCGTCTCTCCCTCCCAGTGCACCCCACGGCGTCTCGCTTGATATTTGTTATGGCCGGACCAGGCGATGAGGACGAGGGGGGGGGGTCGGAGGCATGTGCAAGACATCCCCCCCCAGGGTTGTTGCAGCAATTATCCAAGAAAGAAGAAGTGTCCCGTCCGTCTTCGGGCCGGGCTTCCGGTAGATGTCGGCCGGACGCCCCTGGCTCTGTCCCCATGAACGGGTTTCTTGGTTTATCGGCTGCAGCCGGATCCCGTCGGCCTCGGCCCCCCGACCGTTGGTGGCCGGACCGGAAGAGCATGTGGCGGGACTACCTGCAACTCTCAAGGGCCACCGCGGCCGGACTGGGAGAGAGAGGGGAGGGTCGAGGAGACATTCCCCCCCCCCTGCAACTGTTCAGCGTTGTAAAGGCAATCCCCTGGCCGGGTCCCGCTGGTCTCGGCCTCTCCTCCGGCTACACCCTACGTTAGGATCTCCTGGCCGAGGCGTGGCAGCAGGACCTGCCTTATATGGGCTGCTCCCGGCTGGGCGTAGCCGGAACCCTGTTCCACCTTGGAAGTTTCCAGAGTGGGGGCGGATGTTCTACTGACTTGCATTTTCCCTAGTCTATCGATTTTTTTGGCGTGGCAGGCGGTGGGACAGCGAGGGGTGATTTGGTTTCTCTTACTGTTTTTCTGGTCTCTCACCAATGGCATATTTTAACGTTTTCTTGTTTCTAGGACATCAACAGGTTTTATCATTACGTTATGTTATCGTTTCTTTGTTCGTTGTTTAATAAAAGTTCATGTTCATCAGTGGCCTACTGATTTTCGTTTTCCTATTCTTTTCTTTCCAGGTTGTTTCATGCTAAAGTTTCTGTTAACAGGATACAGTGATCACTTCGTTATTATTGCATATGTCCTTTTCACTAGGGGTGCTCTCTGGTCGGGCCAGATGACGTATGTCTAGTAAATGGTCCGGGTGAAACAGGTGCATCAATCAGTGGGGAGTAGATAGGCATGACAGATTACAACGGGGGAGAAAGGTCCGCATTACGTACCCTTTCACTACTTGCAAAGATTTTCCTACGTTTATTTGCAAACAGGGAATACCTCCAAAAAGAACTAATTCCCAAACAGTCAATGTTCGGACAATCAATCAATCAATGAGGAATGAAATAGGTACGACGTGTTAAAGGCTTGCGTTACCTACCCTTCACTATCTGCAAAGGGAGAGAGAATATTCCTATTCTTCCTCGTTTGCAGGCAGAGAAGATCCTTAAGAGAACCAACTTCGAACAATTCAATGCTCGATTCAAACAATCAACAAGGGGTACTGTGAACACAAATGAACGCCGCTTATGTACATACGCATTGCTATTTTCAACAGGTTGTTCCTAATGTTTCTATTTTAGCGAGGTCAAAAAGAGATCCCATTAGTGGCCTACTGATTTTGCTCGATTCCTTTTGTTTTTTTACACGGTTTTTCGCTATCTGCAAAGACTAAACAGAGTATTGCGACTCTGTGCTTGTTTGTAAATAGAGAATGAACCAAAGAGAACAATCAATCAAATGGAGAAAGAAGCAGGCACGACGGATTACAAAGGGGGCAAAGGGCTGCGTTAACTACCCTTCACTATCTGCAAAGAGAGAGTACTCCTAATAGAAATGAGGGGTGGGGGGCAGCATTCAAAGCAGATCAGTGTGCATAAACACGAAAATGTTTTTACTTACCACGTACTTGACATTCGACAGCTTATGATATTTGCTATTAAAAAACCATTGAAATTCACTGAAAAAACCATAGGTTATAGACCATATATAGTTAGGAGTTAGCATTTACAAAACCTTGAAAATTCACTGAAAAAACCATAGGTTATAGACCATATATAGTTAGGAATTAGCATTTACAAAACCTTGAAAATTCACTGAAAAAACCATAGGTTAGAGACCATATATAGTTAGCTGGACATTTTATTGACATAAAACCAATGAAATTCCATATATAGTTAGTTGCACTAACTATATATCGCGCACCCGCAATCCACTGCTGATGATGTCACATATTACATCATTCATGACATGGTCAGTGACATCACTGATGACATCACTGATGACATCTCAAATGACATCCTGATGACATCACTGATGACATCTCATTTGACATCAATGACCACATCACTGATGATATCATTCATGTGACAATACAATGCATCTCCTCACATTTTAATATAACCTCTGTTTCACCCAGTGTTAAAAAGAGTATAATTTTTGAAACCATTGACACACCAATACTAGTTACTACATACGCACTCACTGATTGCTACGTCTACACACACCTTCACTCATTCACCCATACAATCATTCATACATACAATCACTCATCTTTACAACACTATCATATGCACTCATACACCTATACAGACACTCACAGTCTGCCACTCATCCATGGAGTTACTTACACACCTAGTCAGTCCTGTAAAGAATCAATGAGACTTCCATTTTCTTGTCTATACAGTTAAACATAGAGCACCTTACATTTTCAAACATGTACTAACACATACTTAGTTTCTTATACAATCATTGATACAAGTACAGATTGATCTGCACAGAGTCACACACCTCCCAGCTAGCCACACACACACTCAGTCTCCCATACAAATACTTGGGCAATCAATCAATAACCCATATAGTTACTCATATAGCTACTGATCAACACATGCAGCAGTTTACAGAACAACAGACATAATGATGCACAAATTAAGACAGTTTAGTCACTAACCCATGCACTCAGTGAGACACATTTAATCACTCACTCATACATTCAGTCATGCACCTACTAAATCCTTCGTCCAGACACTTAAACATCCACTAATTCTTCAATATGTAAGACATATTTTAACTTTACAGACTTATACAGTCACTGGATGTAGTCATCAGTGATGTCATTTGAGATGTCATCAGTGATGTCATCAGTGATGTCATTTGAGATGTCATCAGTGATGTCATCAGTGATGTCACTGACCATGTCATGAATGATGTAATATGTGACATCATCAGCAGTGGATTGCGGGTGCGCGATATATAGTTAGTGCAACTAACTATATATGGAATTTCATTGGTTTTATGTCAATAAAATGTCCAGCTAACTATATATGGTCTCTAACCTATGGTTTTTTCAGTGAATTTTCAAGGTTTTGTAAATGCTAATTCCTAACTATATATGGTCTATAACCTATGGTTTTTTCAGTGAATTTTCAAGGTTTTGTAAATGCTAATTCCTAACTATATATGGTCTATAACCTATGGTTTTTTCAGTGAATATATATATATATATATACATCGCAATTGCCCGAATAGACCTCTATAAATTCTGCAGAAAAATCAAACTTAAAAAATACTTCTTAGAAAAGAAGCCCACAAGAGAAAATCTTCAAAAAGAAACCACAGATCCAACTACAATCACCCGAAGAGGTCTTACAGCTTTTAAAGCGTTAACCACCATGGGAAATGATAAAACAACATGTGCAGTAGATAACCAAAATTCAATAACATCTGACATTGAGTTCTGCAACAAAATGGGAATAACCACAACAAGGGAGGAGAGAGTAGACTTAAGAAACAGTCTAGGTTTTGTCCACAATTACAACCCGGAAATAAAATCGACTTATTCCAGGAGATCATGGTAGAGGAAATAACGAACATTGCAGCAGGAGTGGCTGATAACAAACATCAAAACAAAAGTCGAAATAAGAATACCAATGCAAAAAGAAAAAATTGGAACCTCACACCAAAGGAGTATCAAGCGATAACCGAACTGAAGAATGATCCCTCAATAATAATTAAAGCCTCTGACAAGGGGGGCAACATCGTGGTCCAAAACGTTGCAGACTATGTAGAAGAAGCAAAGCGGCAACTAGGAAACACAGATTACTATGAACTCTTGAAAGAGAATCCTACTGAACGATGGACAGAGGAATATCATACTCTACTGACCGGCTGGAAAGAAAGAGGCTTGATAGACTTCGATGAATACATTTACTTAAAAACAGACAACCCAATTACGGCTACTATTTACTTTCTGCCGAAAGTTCACAAGTCTATCAACAAGCCACCCGGCAGACCCATTGTGAGCTCAATTGGGTCATTGTTGGAGACCACATCAAGATTCATAGACATCTTTTCAATGAACTATGTGACCGCACTACCTTCGTATTTAAGTGACACCATGGATTTCCTGAACAAATTGAATAGCATAACTTGGAACATGGGATATCTAATGGCAACAATAGATGTCACATCATGGTACACATCCATACAACATAAGGATGGAATATATGCTGTTCAGGAATTTCTCAACCAAAGATCGGTGAACTTTCTGGAACACTCCGCAATGTAAATTGACATGCTGACTTACTGTCTGAGACATAATGTTTTCCTCTTCCAAATCAATCTATACCTGCAGAAGCAGGGGACAGCAATGGGCACATCTTTTGCCCCAACATATGCGAACTTACTGATGGCTGTATGGGAAACTGGGATCTTACTAGAAGAAAACAAAAAACATTCAAAAATAAAAACTTGGTGTTGATTTATCGACGACCTATTCGTCATTTGAGACGGAAATCTAACTGAACAACAGAACTTCATCAATTCCCTCGAGATAAATAACTACAATCTGCACTTCACATCAACAATCAGCAATACGAACATCATATTTTTAGATGTGGAAGTTGGTGTAAGAAACAACAAATTATGCACCAAAATGCACCGGAAATCGACGTCCTGCAACAGCATCCTTCACGCCAACAGTGGTCATCCACCCCAATTAAAATGGAGCATACCATACGGCGAAATGTTGAGGGCGAAGAGAAACTGCTCGGAAGAAGAGGATGTAACAGCAGAAATTGAGAGGATGTTTGGTCGATTCCTGGAAAGAGGGTATCCGATGGAGGTACTACTAACAGCGAAATCCCGAATGAATATGAAGACAAGATCTGATCTTCTAATCCCAGTGGGACATCAAGAATATAGACTGCCGGAGGTTGTAACCAAAAATTTACAAAAAAAAGACTCACAAAATAAAATGCGGCCCATTTTGGATTTTAACAATCAGAGTCAGATGTTAAAGGGTGTCTTCAAGAGAAACTGGGAGATCCTTTTGCTGGATGAAACTTTATGTGAACACTTAACATCTTACCCCAGTATCACCTACAGAAAAACATTTTCTCTAAGGGACATCCTAACCCAAAGTCATCTTGAGCTCAAACAACAGATAAATAAAAAAACATTGTGGCTGAGCACCCCAGGATTTTGGAAGTGTGTGAAATGTAAGGCCTGTGAACACGCTCAAAACATCAAGGAGTATAAATTACAAAATGGAAAGACTGAAAAGATCATGGATCACATCACCTGTGAATCAAAACATGTAATCTACAGACTCAAGTGTCCGTGTGAAAAATACTATGTGGGGAGCACAATTAACAAACTAAAGTTGCGTATTCTCCAACATCTACGTACCATAAAGAACAAGGATCCAAACTATCCCATGGCGAAACATTTCAATGAACATCACCAAGGAGATTGCTCTCAATTAACATATTCTGGGATCAGACTTGTTAAAATATCTGAAAGAGGGGGGGATCTAACCTTGAAATTGCGGAGAATGGAAAGCCAAATGATCCTTGGAATGGGCACAGAATACCCACATGGACACAATTTGGACGCTGAATTACATGTACACCTCTAAAAAACTGGACAATATAAATAAAATAAAACAACCATCAATCAGAATCTGGACATTCACCTCTGTGTAAATAAGATGTAAATAATGTAATGAAAATGAAACCCCTTCAAATCATGAAATCGAATTGCATCGTCATGAAAACAGTATTATATATACCTAAGAAAAGAAAGAAAAACAGAAAAACAAAGATAGGGACTAATAAAGGAGGATGGAAGATATGAACTAAATGATTGAAAATATGAAATACAACTGGGGCTCTGACAGAAACTGTCAAGGGATATGATACAGTACTTTACAGACATATCACCTTGAAATGAGCAAAAGTAGAACACAGAATTACTTTATACGGACTGAAATGAACGTATTAATCAATTTTAATGACTGTTTAAATCCAATTTAGGAATAAGTCATCTTCGCTGTTTTTCTGCTCTGCCCCGTTTAATTTCTTACTCCCCCTTTTTCTTTTGAAAAAATGTACCATTTTTATACACACCTTGATACACCTTTCCACTTTTTTTATTCTTCCTCCCCAAAACATCTCTACTCTTCCTTGTGAATTGAATTGGCACTTTGCACTTTGAACTTTATTAATGTGATAATATGCACAAAAAAGGGGGAAAAAAAGAAAAAAGAAAAAAAGTACTTTACATGTATAGTAAAACAAGCAAATGAAGCCAAAATCATGTAAAAAATGGCGATCAGTTGGTGCCTAAAATTGGGAGTGAAGTCGGCAGTCTAGTTGTTTTTAACTATGGAAATCACTGATGGTTTGAGCACTGAAGCACTTTTAAAAAACGACAGCCAGGACTCTATGGTCCAGTTGAAGACTGATTGAAGTCGAAATGCGTAGGCCATCCATTTTGCACTTTTTTACACATGGAGTATTTAAAATAAACTAAATTAAATTATCTTACTGTTGTGGTGCCGTGACTTCCATCGTGAAATCAGAGAACGTGAAGATTCGAAGATATATATATATATATTTCTCAGAGACAGTGAATAGAGAATTACAAAAACTGTCAAAAGAAGAGTCTGAGAATAAAAATAACATAAAATGGAATTTGACACCTAATGAGAGGGCAGCAATTTCCAGTTTAGAAAAGGATGAATCCATTGTGATTAAGCCCTCAGATAAGGGCGGCAATATTGTCATTCAAGATCGTGTCAATTATTGCAAAGAGGCTCTCGACCAGCTCCAAGACCGTACTAACTATTCGCTGACCACGGAAAAAGAATACCTCACCAGCATCCGTGAATATCATCTGCTAATTGATCATTGGTATAACAGGGGAATTCTAGCAAAGGAAGAACACCTTTATTTGCAGAACCAACAACCCAGACTCCCTTGTTTCTATCACCTGCCCAAAATACACAAAAATCCCACTAGACCACCTGGGAAACCTATTGTTTCCTCCATTGGAGGTCTAACTGAGAGGATGTCCAAATTTATCGATCTTTTCCTAGCGCCTTGGGTCATGCAGTTAAGTTCTTATACCAAGGACACTAAAGATTTTCTTAGTCAGATACAAGACATTAAATGGGAAGAGGATATGATTATGATAACCACGGACATCTCGAGTCTGTACACCAGCATTGGACATTTGGAGGGAATAAGAGCAGTGAAAACATTTTTGAACTTACGCTCCGCTAGATATTTGGAGCACAGTAAGATGATACTAGAGTTCATTTCGTTCTGCCTAAACAATAACATTTTTGTCTTCCAGGAACAAAGATACAGACAGACAAGAGGGACGGCGATGGGTACCTGCTTCGCCCCCAGCTACGCGAATTTATTCGTGGGCTGGTGGGAAAAGCAGGTAGCCTGGGCCGACGATAAGGCAGTGTGGGTGGACCATTTGATTTGTTGGAGGAGGTATACAGATGACCTCTTCCTCATTTGGAAAGGACCCCAATCCTCAGCTGAGGAATACATCAAGTCCTTAAATACAAATGATCTAAATCTTAGATTTACTTATCAGATAAGCAAAGAAGAGGTCAGCTTTCTTGATTTAAAAGTGTTCGTAGAGTCAGGCATGATCCAAACAGCTCTCCACAGAAAGGAGACAGCAGGGAATTCTGTCCTTCATGGACGTAGCAACCATCCAAGATCCCTCATTAGTAGCATCCCCTATGGTGAGCTGTTAAGAATTAAACGGAACAGCTCCCTTGAGAGAGATTATTCTATTGCAGCAGAGGGCAGCATCAGGCGTTTTGAGTCACGCGGTTACTCAAAGAAGATTCTCACGAAAGCAAAAGGGAGAGTAGCCCAAATTGAAAGGGAAGCACTTCTTAAGGAGAAACAGAGCAAGAACGACAAAAGTGGAAGGGGCATAATTCGGCTAATTACCAACTATTCGGTGGCAGCGAATAAGATTAGAACTATAATGCTCAGGAACTGGAATATCCTTAAATCAGACGTAGTCATTGGCAAGGAACTGTCAGATCATCCGATGATAACCTTTAGGAAAACCAAGTCCTTGAAAGATAGGTTAGTCCGGAGCTACTTGCCTGATATAAAATCTAAGAAAGAGCTACAATCTATGCATGGATCATTCCCTTGTGGGAAGTGCAAAGCCTGCAGCTCAAGCAAGAGAGTGTTGTCCTACAGTGTTCCCCACAAAATAGAGAAGATTAGAATCTCTAAATTCATTACATGTTCAACACCTTTTGTTGTCTACTGTTTGCAATGTCCCTGCGGACACCGTTACGTAGGAAGCACCACCAAGGCAGTCAAGCTAAGAATACTAGAACACCAACGTGCCATCGTAAATAAAGATGATAGCTATCCGATGGCACGGCACTTCGTAACACATCATGGGAGTGACAGAAATCTCTTGAGCTTCTTTAGCTTAGACTGCATCAAACAAGATCTGAGAGGAGGAAACTACAAATGTCAATTGAGACGTTTGGAGTCTAGATACATTATAGAGCTCCAAACAAAGTCCCCGTGAGGTATGAATTCGGGGGAGGAACTGCTGTCACATCTGTAGTAGCTGAGGGTTAAGATACCTACTGACTTAATTGCCTAACTGTGTGGGAGCCTGTGCTCTCTGTGCTCATATGTTAATATATACATATATGTATAGGGTTGAAATTAGGAAGGTGTTGTCTTATCATTTGTTAATATACGAACAGAAATGAATTTAATTTGCTATTAGAGTTTAATTGTGTAGTTATATAAGATATACCTATCAGATGTGTCAATAGTTCGTAATACAAAAGACAACAAATATCTAGTTTTTTCCATCAACCAATGAATTTAATTAATGCGGATATAATTGTTATGATCATTATTATTTACAGCATGAATAATCTGTAATATTATGAATGCCCATACAGGGCGAAATTGATTTGATAATGATTTAATGAACATAACAAACTCACAATGTATATAACGTTCCAAAGCACGATTTAATCTGTGTTTTACTGCTTTAAGATGGCGCCTATGATTTTGGACGTGTAGTCCTTTGTTTATGTTTTTCAATTTGCCTTTAATTGTGTGTACCTCTTGGACGCCAGTGTGAAACTGACGAAGGCAAGAGCCGACACGCGTTTTTCTTTTAAGTGCAAAATAAACCGAAGGGTTTAAACTCACTGAGAGTGCTGGGTGTTTCTGACTTTGTCAGGGGAGCTGTTATATATATATATATATATATATATATATATATATATATATATATATATATATATATATATATATATATATATATATATATATATATATATATATATATATATATATATATATATATATATATATATATATATATATATATATATATATATATATATATATATACATACACATATATATTACCTACTGGCGGTCGCCAGTAGGTAGTTATAGTTAGGACCTACTTTCCATAGGAAATCCACAACATTCTATTTGGAATAACTTTGACGTCGGTGGACGAATCTTTGCGAATTTCTCCAAGAAAACGGCCTGCTCGGTTCTGCTCCTTCCCTGAAAGTTTGAGGGTGATTCGTCAAGTGGGGGTTGAGAAAAAAGGGGGTCGCAAAACGTGTTTTCCCCATTAATTTTTCCATAGGGACCATAGCTAGGGCTACAGCCCGAACGGCTGAACGGAATTACACCAAATTTGTCAGAGAGGTAGAGTTTGGTTTGCAGATTGTGCTTCTTGTTAAATGGTGTAAATCCGTTCAGTAGTTCCTTAGAAAATTACAAGTACAATTATAGCGATATCTAGAGACAGAGTACAGCACGCGTACGGAAATCCGTACAATTACGAGCACGAGCTGCATGCTGATTGGCTGTCAACTGTGGGTGAACACTCCAAACCGGGAAGTGTTGCCAGCCATGTTGTTTGTCGCTAGAAGCGACTCACAAGAAAACAGTAAAACAAAGTTTAGAAATAAGGAAAGGGGCAGGGTAGAAACATCCTGAGCCTCTAGGCTTGGTCAGAGGGTCGTACATGGATCTTTAGGCTCAATTTTATTTATTTTTTAAATAAAGAATCAGGGGGTACGCGTATGGTATATGTACGCAGTGGAAAAGGAAAATAAAAAAACGTCCATTATATTCATTAGGTCCTGGAGGGGCAAATTTCGGGGGCAATTTTTTTCATAGTGGGGGGCTTGTAAGGTACCCCGAGCACCAGGGAACGCCACCCCTCTGTGGTTTTATTTTGAAGAATGCGGGGGGGTTAGGATCCTCTTCCCCTCAGTCTCGGAGACCGTCACCCTGACAAGGCTTTTTATTTAATATATTTTTTTAAAAAGTGTGTTTTCAGCTCTCCCTCTCCCTTTCTCTCTCCCCTTACACCTCGCAGGGACCGCCACCTTCCTGGGGCAGTAATATGTAAAATGACCTTCCAGCCCCGGGTACCTGCACTCCCCGGGGTTTTTTAATGTTGGGAGGGGTCGCGCTGCCCCCCTCCTGGAACCCTTGGTGGCCCTGGGGTCCACCATCTCCCAGGGTCGGTTCTTGCAGTGTCTCGGGGTGCGTACTTCCGGGACACTGCTGTTTGGTATGGTAGGGCGATACCGTCGCCGCTTACACTTTACCACAGGAAACCGCTTTCCTATTTGAAAAAGATAGCAAGTTAATCTGTTCTCTCTTTCAAGAAAGCAGATTGTTTTTCGAAAGAGATAGCAGCATATAAGGTGATGTCTCTGATAAAGCAATGCGATCTCACGAAGGATGCGGGGAGCCGTTTGCGATCGTGGGGGCATTGGGGTAAAAAACTAAAGTTTTTTTATAAGAACTAACTTTACTGGTCAAAAAAAGAGCTATATTTCTATGATAGTATGTAAAACTTTCTGGGGGTTTTTTGTGCACCAATTGTACTCTCTACGCATGCGCAGCCTCGTTTCCAAGCCCACGTTTTTTTCTTTTTCTTCAAGTTCGCCAAGCAAACCTCTCCTCATTTCAGGTATTAAATTTGCCGCTTTCTTTTCCCGGGCCGTGTGTGTCATACGCTGCTATACTTTTGTAATATATTAATAAACATATTGTATCTATATTTATTTGAAATGTAGTGTCGAGGCGCCAAACGTTGATTACATACTCCGTCCACCGGCATTTTAGTAGTTTTCCTCCGTTATTTTTATCATACCTGTTACTTTCATTTTACACTCCGCATATTTTCTCTGTGATCTATGAGATTTCCTGCCACAGACACCACGGTGTTTGTCCTTGGCCTCCGATCTTATCAGACTTGGTCACACGTATACCTAGAAACTGATTTGAAGGAGGTAAGGCACATCCATTACAACGCGTGTTCCTCAACACAAAGACATTATTATGATTATGCGTTTATCATGCGTGGTAAATGCATACTAGTTGTAAAAGCATGTGTGGTAAAGCCATATGCGTGCTAATGGCTTCGTGGTGACGGAAGTCTGGAAGTCTGGAAGTCTTTGTGGGGTTATTGTTTCAGTGGTTTGAGGGGCGTCATTGAGGTGCACACACTTAATTTTGTAGGGGGTTAGGCATTGCATGGGGACAGGGGGTTAGGAATTGCATAGGGAAGTGTTGCAAGAGGTTTGTAAATGTGGTACACATTGTTTCATATTAGTTTGATTTCTTTCCCATGTTGTAGTGTATCCAGAGAAAATATAAGTCAGTACCTTTCAGTCCTAGTCTTGAACATCTTACTATAGTATTTTAACATTATAAATATTATTTTTATTGTGGGTCGTCACCCCCCACAAAGAAAAATTAGTATGTAGTTTTTTATATTAACTTTTATTAAAAGAATAACTGTAAACACAACTTAATGATAACTATATAATAAACAACTAGAAAAATAACTTTAAAAAACAATACTATAAACAAATAGTGAAGTTGACTCCAAAAGATGAACGATTGGTAATTTGCAAAACGAAAAAGAAAATTAGAGTTTAGAATTATGTAGATGTGACTAAATGAGCTGAAGCATTACAAGTCAAGGTAACATTACAATTTTACGTGTGCAGTGTGCCTGGTACATTTCAGTTCCGTTATAGTGCCGCGTTCAAGTGGTGTCTATATGGAAGTGCCTATTGCGTTAGTGACACAAAGTGGCAGAACGGGATTGTAAATAGGCCGACTTATTTCTAATGCATTGTAATGAAGGCATTGTATATTTAGGCCTCTGAGCTTACCGTTGTATAAACACAGAGGCCAGTGGAATTCACAACTTGAAGACACCTTTGCTTCTACACGTCAAAGAAGACAGCATTTTCTATAAGTTTAAAAGAGAAAGAGAAATGATGTCACAGAGAGTGATTGAAAGATGGTGGTCTACGTGTGGAAGAAGCCTTCACTGTAATCAAGAGAGTTGATCATTTCAATTTAGATAAGGTTGCGCAGAGTGCAGATAGCAAAGTCCAAAACTTTAAAAAAGAAAGAGAAACGATGTGAGAGTGAGAAAGCGAAAGGGAAAAAAGAACATTAAAACGTGGGAGAGACACACACGACAGGGGAGAGGTACGTGAAGCCAGAGGCGCAACCACAGTCAAAAATATCAGGGGTGTGGGGCCTAGAAAAAATTTGGGCCGGGGGCTAAAATTCAAGCAAGAGTGGAGCTGCAGGGGCTGTAAGCGGGGGCGGGGGGATATCAAAGTCTCATTAACAAGCAAAATGTGATTGAAAGACCTGTGACGTACTTGGGTGCGAC
This sequence comes from Lissotriton helveticus, assembly GCF_964261635.1. Taxonomy (NCBI): domain Eukaryota; kingdom Metazoa; phylum Chordata; class Amphibia; order Caudata; family Salamandridae; genus Lissotriton; species Lissotriton helveticus. The sequence continues at coordinate 603,583,449 of NC_136057.1, forward strand.
TGTGTGTGGGCCCAGGAAGCTATGTCATCCTAGCTGAAGTCCCGTTAGCCCAAAGTTTTTTTTTGCGCTTGGTGCATACTACAGATTCTTTCCTTTGACAGATAAGTTGTCGTTGTTTCAGAAACAAGCTTCTTTGCTCACCTTGTGCTATTGCCGTCATCTGTGTTACATAATCCATCGTGAAGCTGGGCATCTAAAAGATATTAAAAGAAAGATGTTACAATTGGTAATTGTTACAATATTAATTTGCTTTTATAGACGCGTTGATTGACACATTTCTAGGAACTGTTTGTATTGGGAATATATTCCGGACATTTCAGCGATTAGAAAAACGTTATTGCTATTGGGAAAAAAAAATGTAAACATGTAAATTAATAGATTATGTAGGAGTGTGTTTGTCTAAAATACTAAGTCGCATTTTTGTATGCTGTCAGCTACAACCCTTTGACTCCTTCCCTTGCATACTCAAGCCTCACTGCTCACCTTTTCGTGGAAAAGACACCTTCTTTATGATGTAGTCCCGATCTCCAACAAAGAAGTCTCATATATGGTGCCGAGTCTTGATATCTATATGGCTAACGACATACTCGTGCTCCCATCATCATCATCGCAGGTTCTTCACCCGCTCAGTGCTTCGGACACCACTAACTCAGTGACCAAAAAATCCACGCATGTAGTAGTGGGCCCCTTGTTCGGTGCTTTGGGAACAACTCTAAAATGGCGTAGAACACATGCGCTCCGTCTTTTTTATACATAGGGTCACATGTGTAGTGACGGATGCGCTGAATGGGTACGGTGTCGGTGTATATCAGCCATGAGGGAGTTTGTGTGTCGATCTGACAACTAGACCTGCAACTAAGAAATCACTACAATGGAAATTTGGCCCTTGTACTGTTGTTGTGTTTTACTGATAGCGTAAGAGTGGCTTTCTTTTTTCTATGTGACGTTACGATACAGTCACTAGGTATGTAGCTTATTTTGTGATGCATTTTATTGTATAATGCGTTTCAAAAACTAGTTGTGGTAGGGTGCTTTTAAATTAAACTGTGAAGTGTGCTTACGAGTTTGTTGAGTGTAGAAGTATTTTTTTTTCTATTTTCTATTCTATTATAATTATGCTGACTTTTCTCCTTTAGCGTGCAGTACTATATTATTTTATAAAAATGTATAACTGTTGAAACATCTTTGAAAGTAGAATGTAAGCATGTAAGCTGCTGTCTGTGATGAAAAGCATTGCCGGCTCCCGCAGGCAGTGGGTAGCCGGGTGGGACCGTGGAGGCCTTGGGGCTCTTCCCACGGTCCGCAACGTTACATTTGAGCGCCAGGGGGTTGGGTTTCTTCGGGGATTATGAAAAATTAGTGATAAAGGCTATTTTTTATGTTAGATTTATCGTACGGGTACCAAGCACGTATGGACGACGTACGGTGCAAAGATTGGAAGTCTTCCCGTAAGGGTACTGAAGGAAGGAAAAGAAGAATATTTTTAAGATATTTATGTAGTGTATGTGTTTAGATGTTGGATGGCTCTAAAAAGAGCCTTTGTGTTTATTGGTAGATTTAGTACCTACAAGTAAGTTCAAGAGGAAGACTCTGTTTCCCTCATCTGTAAAATGTACACCGTGTCTCCTACAGATGTCATTGATATTGAAACGTAGATTGTTGTGGTAGATGGACCCTATTCTATAGTCTCGGAGAAAGGCAGAAACAGATTTATTCACATGTTTCCTAGCTTTTCCAATCTGTGGACAATAGTGGTTGGACCAATTCTATTTCTGCCTTTGGCATATATTAGAATATACAAAGGCAGTTTTGGGGAACAGTGTCATCAATTGTGCAAAGGTGTCCTTCATAAGCATTTCCAGACCTACTCCTGTCAAAGTGCTTAGGTTATTGCCACCACAGTGCACAATTATGAGGTCAGGGTGTTGGAGATGCAAAAAGGATTTCACCAATGGTATCAATTGGTGCCACTTTAATCTCTGTCCAATCCATTTAATGTCTACATTTGGTAAACGTAGGTCTTTGTGAATTCCTTTCTGTTCTGCGTACCTTTGACTCCAGAAAATATAGCTGTGTCCCACAATCCACACTATAAGCATCTTGAGGAGAGGTCTGGATGCACTCTGAAGGTCTCTGTAAATAAAATGGCAGTTTGAAAAGGAAGATTTTTTCAAAAATGGTGGACAATATGCAGTTTTGAAAAAAGAAAAGGAATGATTAGTTGTTCGAGAACATTCTACACTAAGCTAGGATGAATGTTTCTGTGTTTTAAAAGCCTGATTTTTATTGGTTAAGAAAAACTGATAGAAAAGAACGTTACATAAGATAATCTGGTATAGTCTCAAGTCAAGCACACTTGCTGTTTTAATTTGCAACAATGTATGATGAACTTTTCACATGTGTGGTGAGTTAGGTGTTCCCTGAAGTGTTTCTATGGTAACTGGCAGATTGTGGAATGGGGGAAGGGTTGAACGTTTGTCAGTTGGAAAGGGTGCAAAAGTTCAAGCAATATAAAAGTGTGCTTCGTTTTGTTGTAATGTGGGAATAAATGTGATTTTTTATTTATTTGTATATGTGTGTAGATTGACAGGAAAAGTTTGCTACTTGCTATTGGACTTCCTGTCCCCCTAGGACTGCTTAGGGGGGTTTACAATGATCGGAAGGTCAAAATGTTTAATGGCCTTTGTTGAGCCTCTGATGGCCCTGGGGACCACCACCTTCCAGGGTGGCTCCTGTAGTGTTACAGGGTGCCTATCCCTGGGACACTGCTGTTTGCTATGGTAGGGTGAAAGTTCTCTTTCAAGTAGGAAAGCAGATTGCTTTTCGTCTGAGAGCAGCATGTAAGCTGGTCTCTCTGACAAAAAGCAATGCCGGCTCCCGAAGGACGCAGGGAGCCGGCTGGGACCATGGGGGTTTTGGAGCTTCCCCCGCGGTGGTGAACGTTATATTTGAGCCCCGGGGATGGGGTCTCAGGGATTGATAAAAATTTGTGATGGATGCTATTTTTATTTTTTTATAGTATATTTAGTGTACGCGTACTGTGCGAATTCTGAAAGTCGTTTCATAAGCGTACATAAGCAAGAAAAAATCAATAACAAATATATATTTTACAGATATGTATCAAGTTTACGTGTTTATATGTGGTTCTTTTTATTGGTACTTATAAGTAAGTATTATACATAGTCTACAATTGTTGAGGAGCAGTGTTTTATACAGTTTTGAAAAGTGTTAAGTGTGTTCTCCACTTAAAATTACAGCGATTTACCAGGATTAATTTCCATTCTTTCCAGATCGTAGTAGGGAGGACAGAGACATTTTTGTTTTCAGTGAAGTTTCTTTATTTTTATTTTTATTCAACCCAAGAACCACCACGTTGGAAGGACTGTAGGCTCAGGGGCAATAGCCTAAGAAAAATATGTTTTACCTATGAAGAATTATATTTTCGTATTTTGGACACTGTAAATATTTGGAAATGACAAACTGCTTATGTGATTAAAACAACCTAGCCTTGAGAAAGCCCCGGCGCAAATCGCCAAGAGGGGGCGAAACACGTGTCGGCTGTCCTTGTCCTATGAATAAAAATAAAAATAAAGAAACTTCACTGAAAACAAAAATGTCTCTGTCCTCCCTACTACGATCTGGAAAGAATGGAAATTAATCCTGGTAAATCGCTGTAATTTTAAGTGGAGAACACACTTAACACTTTTCAAAACTGTTTCTTTATTTGAAGCCCAAGAGGTCCAGAGCTTCGAGTGTGTCTCCACCCATCCATCAAAGACTACTTATTCAAGTGTTGTCTAAAGCCTTAAATTCCCTGGACCTTTGCTACCCCATTCACATCAGTGTTTTATACAGTGCTGAACTTTTGACATCTGTTGACAGTTGACTTATGCATGATCTGTTGGGGGTAGGGTGGAAAGTTATGTCAGTTGGAAATGTTTGAAATGTTAAAGCAATAGAAATGTGTGTTTCGTTTCGAAATAATGTGTGAAGGATTTTAATTGGTCATTTATATGTATGTATGTGTAAAATGAGAGGGAAAATGTTCCATTTCGTGGTTCTGGTGCAAGCACCGAACTAGAGAGATTCTGTATAAGAATATCTACTGTGTGAGGGGCATTCTTCTTAATCTACAAATCAATTTGAAAGGTGAGTTCATAAATTGTATGGGAATGTATGTGGTGCATGTTTCTACATTAAGGAATTATGGGGCATATTATCAAGACAGGCGATAAAATTATTGCCGCTTAATCGGTAGAAAACTGCCATGCCATGTTAGATGTGAGGGACATCTAACATGGGCTTCGATTGGAATTGCATAGAGCATATTATCAAGCCCATTATTGCTGCTTTATCAGCAGTTTTCTGCCAATTAAGTGGCAATAATTTTATGGTCTGTCTTGATAATATGCCCCTATATTCGTACCTTGTTAAATGTTTTATAGTAGTAAATATGTTTTGCTATAATGCATGCTGTTATGTTTTATTGCTTAATATCACATTGTGCATCTGCGATACATTATCACCACCTATATCAGCAGGAAATTGCCGACAAAACAGAGATAATGGGCTTGATAATACGTCTTTGTTATTTCCTGTAGAAGCCCATGTTAACACCAGAACATGGGTTTCTATGGGATTAACAAGGGCTTATTATCAAGCCCATAATCGTCTGTTTTATCGTCAGTTTCCGGCCGATATTAAAATGACGATAATTTTAACACCGGTCTTTGATGATATGCCCCTATATTCGCTCCTTTTTAAACGTTTTACAGCAGTAAATTTGTTTTGGTAAAATGATTGCTCTTATAATTTTTTGGGGTAATATCACACTGTGCATGTGTGTACATTAAGGAATTAAGGGGCATATTATCAAGGACCGGTGTTAAAATGATTGCCGTTTTATCGGCCGGAAACTGCCGACAAAACGGCGATAATGGGCTTGATAATACACCTTTGTTATTTCTTATAGAAGACCATGTTAACACCGGAACATGGGTTTCTATGGGAATTAACAAGGGCGTATTATCAAGCCCATTATCGTCCGTTTTATCTGCAGTTTCCGGCCGATATTAAAACAGCAATAATTTTAACACCGGTCTTTAATAATAGGCCCCTATATTCGCTCCTTTTTAAACGTTTTACAGTAGTAAATGTGTTTTGGTAAAATGGATGGTCTTATCATTTTTTGGGGTAATATCACACTGTGCATGTGTGTACATTAAGGAATTAGGGGGCCTATTACCAAGGACCGGTGTTAAAATTATCGCCTTTTTATCGGCCGGAAACTGCCGACAAAACGGCGACAATGGGCTTGATAATACGCCTTTGTTATTTCCTATAGAAGCCCATGTTAACACCAGAACATGGGTTTCTATGGGAATTAACAAGGGCTTATTATCAAACCCATTATCGTCTGTTTTATCGGCAGTTTCCGGCCCATATTAAAACGGCGATAATTTTAACACCGGTCTTTGATAATATGCCCCTATATTCGCTCCTTTTTAAACGTTTTACAGTAGTAAATTTGTTTTGGTAAAATGATTGCTCTTATAATTTTTTGGGGTAATATCACACTGTGCATGTGTGTACATTAAGGAATTAGGGGGCATATTATCAAGGACCGGTGTTAAAATGATCGCCGTTTTATCGGCCGGAAACTGTCGACAAAATGGCGATAATGGGCTTGATAATACACCTTTGTTATTTCTTATAGAAGCCCATGTTAACACCAGAAAATGGGTTTCTATGGGAATAAACAAGGGTGTATTATTAAGCCCATTATCGTCTGTTTGATCTGCAGTTTCCGGCCGATATTAAAACGGCGATAATTTTAACACCGGTCTTTGATAATATGCCCCTATATTCGCTCCTTTTTAAACGTTTTACAGTAGTAAATGTGGTTTGGTAAAATGCATGGTCTTATCATTTTTTGGGGTAATATCACACTGTGCATGTGTGTACATTAAGGAATTAGGCGGCATATTATCAAGGACCGGTGTTAAAATTATCGCCGTTTTATCGGCCGGAAACTGCCGACAAAACGGCGACAATGGGCTTGATAATACACCTTTGTTATTTCCTATAGAAGCCCATGTTAACACCAGAACATGGGTTTCCATGGGAATTAACAAGGGCATCTTATCAAGCCCATTATCGTCTGTTTTATCTGCAGTTTCCGGCCGATATTAAAACGGCGATAATGTTAACACCGGTCTTTGATAATATGCCCCTATATTCACTCCTTTTTAAACGTTTTACAGTAGTAAATTTGTTTTGATAAAATGATTGCTCTTATAATTTTTATGGGGAATATCACACTGTGCATGTGTGTACATTAAGGAATTAGGGGGCATATTATCAAAGACCGGTGTTAAAATGATCACCGTTTTATCGGCCGGAAACTGCCGACAAAACGGCGATAATGGGCTTTATAATGCGCCTTTGTTATTTCGTATAGAAGCCCATGTTAACACCAGAACATGGGTTTCTATGGGAATTAACAAGGGCGTATTATCAAGCCCATTATCGTCCGTTTTATCGGCAGCTTCCGCCCGATAATAAAACGGCGATAATTTTAACACCGGTCTTTGATAATATGCCCCTATATTCGCTCCTTTTTAAACGTTTTACAGTAGTAAATGTGTTTTGGTAAAATGCATGGTCATATAATTTTTTGGGGTAATATCACACTGTGCATGTGTGTACATTAAGGAATTAGGGGGCATATTATCAAGGACCGGTGTTAAAATGATCGCCGTTTTATCGGCCCGAAACTGCAGACAAAGCGGCGATAATGGGCTTGATAATATGCCTTTGTTATTTCTTATAGAAGCCCATGTTAACACGAGAACATGGGTTTCTATGGGAATTAACAAGGGTGTATTATCAAGCCCATTATCGTCCGTTTTATCGGCAGTTTCCGGCCGATATTAAAATGGCGATAATTTTAACACCGGTCTTTAATAATAAGCCCCTATATTCGCTCCTTTTTAAACGTTTTACAGTAGTAAATGTGTTTTGGTAAAATGCATGGTCTTATAATTTTTTGGGGTAATATCACACTGTGTATGTGTGTACATTAAGGAATTATATTCGCACCTTTTTACATATTTTCTACACTCTGTTTTCATACTCCCTCCTGTCTCGTCCTACTCCTTCCTCTCTGATTATATCTTCCTTGTCCTATACTCTGCTCTCTTTTTATACTTTTTTTCATACTTGCTCTTCTTTTTCCATATTTGTCCTACTCTTTATATTCTCTCTTGTCTTTATATTCACAACTGTTGTCATAGTTCTTACTGTGTTCTCATAGTACTCCCTCTCTCCTAATACGGTTAGTCTTCCTTTATAATTGTCTTTTCTCCACATTTTTGTCTCTGTGCTTTTTACATTCTTTCCTCTTTCTTCATATATTCTCTTCTGTTCATATATTCTCTGTTTCTTCTTATTTTCGCTATACTTTGCAGGTACTCCCTATTGTTTCTTCATACTTTTCTTTTTGTTCTAATACTCTCCTCTCTGTAGTCACATTTCTCCTCTCTTTACTTATACTTTGCACTCTCTATTAATATTGCCGTCTTTTCTTATTGTCATATTCCACTCATCATTTCCCCCCTGTTCTTATACTCCCCCCTGTTTTCATATTCTCCTCTCTGTTCTCTTACTCCTCCATGTCAACTCATACTACTGAGTTTTTCTTATATTTCCTTTTGTTCTATACTCCTTCTGTCTGTGTTCATATTTTCCTCTTTTTCTTCATATTTCTTTTCTCTTTTCATTTTCTGTCCTCTCTGTTTATATTTCTTAAACTGTTCATATTGTTTGCTCTCTTCTCTTATTCCTCTTTGACTCCCTGCATACACTCTGCAGCAGTTTCCTCATATTCTCCGTCTTTTCATAGTGATCTCTCTCGTTATATTTGGTTCTCTTGTCATACTTCTACCTGTTTCTCCTCAATCTGTATCTTCTGTTTTTGTACACCGCTTTTTCCTTATGCTCCACTTTTCCCCACATTCTTCGTGCTCTCTTCTGGTACTGTTCTCTCTGTCCTTATACACACTGTCCTTTGCTAGTATTCCTTTTTTGTTGTTATAGTTGCGTGTCTTTTCATATATTCCTCCTTTTTTCCTTAGAGTCTTTCTCTCTCTTCTTATAGTGCCCCTCTGTCCTCTTACATTCTTTTATTCTTCTTATACTCTTTCTTCTCTCCTCATATTTCCATCTTTCTCTTCATACTCTCCCTTACCTATTGATACTTTCCAGTTTATTCATACTTCCTTCATCCCGTTATATTACAGTGTTTATACTCCCCTTTTTGGTTATATTTTTCTTCCTCTCTTGTTATAAGTACTTCTATTTTCATTGTCTCACGTTGCTCATCATAATGCTGCCTCTGTTGTTATAAGTAATATTATAGAATATTTCATATATTTATTTTTGTAATATTATATATATATTTTTTTAATAGATTCTGTCTATCAATACTGAAAAAACTGTATCATGCCTATCAAAAGTAAGAAGAGGAAACAACGAAAGAAAGGTGTTTATTTGAAGAGAAGTCATCCACAAGATTTACATGAAGAACCATGTGTTAAGAAAAAGTGCTGGTAAGAGAAGGAACACTTTAGTGAGGAAAATATTAAAGACTAAGAGTAGTGTGGACAAAGGAAAAAATTGTATTACTGTGTCTGCAACGAAAAAGAAAAAGAAGAATAAAGAGAACAATCATGGAAAGTCAACTGCAGAAAAAATATTGTATAGTAAAAGGAGGAAAAATCAATTTATCGAAATTAGGAAAAAAATGTTTTATAATAGAGTTGTTTCAAATTTAATTAAAGAAAATAAGGGATGTAAAAAAAACAGCATTTTATAAGAAGAAGAAAGGTATAGAAAATGTAGTTGAGAAAGCTTTGGAATTGAAAACAAAATTGTTTATTTTAGTAATCAATAGAATTCGATCACTAGATAAGCCAATCCATTTAATGAAGGCCAACAGTAAGTGGAGAAGAATAATTAACAGAAGTAATTTTTGTGAGTTTTTTTGGTGAATGGAAACATAGTTCAAGTTCTGAGCCTTTTTTTAATGAAGAAAGTTATTTTCAGAGTAATGATTTGTTGCATGCAGTTCACACTAGTGGTCGTGCTTATGAGGTTAGACATGGTTGTCCTATTGAGAAAGAGAAAATTGTTCCTAGAAATGCCGAAGAGGTGTTAGCTGATGAAGTTTTAGGGAGACGTCCTAAAGCTCCAGTGTGCACTTGGAATTGTAGTAGTATTTGCAGTGTACGGCAAGAATCTATTGATTTTTTATGCAATTTCTTACGTAACTATACTAAAAAAAGTGTTAAACAAAAGATTAAGATGAAGGACTAGATCCTTGCAGAGTGAGAGAAAATACTGGTTTGCAAGGTCATTCTCTGGCTTGTCTTTCTAAAAAAGTATGTCTAAGGGGTTTTCACCATTTCAGGATGTTAGCAGTACATCATTCTGAAATGAGGAAATTAGCATTTTGCATGGATCTGTATCAAGTGTAAAGAACGTTTGTGATGAAATTGGGGTTAGTTATTTTGGTCCTGAGGAAGAGAGTGTGGAAATTGAGATATTAATAGAAGGAAATGTAGAAGAGAATGTACAACATTGTAGTACAGAAAAGTTTGAGCAAGAACTTACAAAGTTTAAGGTGATTTCAGGTGGAAGGCCAAATTATTGTTGTGTGTGTTGTCGACAAACTCATTATAAAAATCATACCAGGACTGTTGATCTGTATTTAAAAAGTGAAAAGGAAAATAATAATGAGTGGAAGGATTTTGCAACTTATTTGTTGGTAGAGAATTGTTTTAATTTGGGTTCTGATCAGCGTATTTGTAAATATTGTTATAACAAATTAGACGAGAACAAAATGCCTGCTAGAGCTGTACATAATAATAGTGGGCCCGATTCACAGAATGAACTTAAGACTCAATCCTAAACTTACTACTATTTTGGTATTCACAGAATGCACGTACTACTTTTGGCATTCACAGAATGAACTTACTACTTTTGGTATTCACAGAAGTTAGGATTTTGTCTTAAGTTTGTCTTAAGACAAACTTAAGACAGACTTAAGACACACTTAAGACAGACTTAAGACAAAATCCTAACTTCTGTGAATACCAAAAGTAGTAAGTTCATTCTGTGAATGCCAAAAGTAGTAAGTGCATTCTGTGAATACCAAAATAGTAGTAAGTTTAGGATTGAGTCTTAAGTTCATTTTGTGAATCGGGCCCCTTGAGTTGGTAAATATTCCTTCTGAACTGATGGATTTAAATACCTATGAGTCTATTTTTATTCAATGTGTGCAGCCATTTCAGGCTATTGTTTGTATGGAGCCTAAGACAGGAAAATTGCCTCCTTCTGAGAGGATTAAAGGGAAGAGTTGTATATTTGCCTCTAGATTTAAAGAAAAATATTGAAACAAGTGGTGCAGAAAATGTAGAGGATGAACCATTAGTTATTCTTGTTAATCGTGTTCCTACTAAGAGTAAGAAAATCTGGCAAGAATTAGTGGATGTTAGGAAAGTGAAAAAGGCAACGTTGTATCTGGTAAAAAATAATCAATATTACAGAAATGTGTATGTGAGAGAAGAAGAAATAATTGTAGAAGAAGATAGTGACTTGCCATTTGGACAAATTGAAAAAGTGGATGTGTCCAGAACTGAAGAAATCTACAAACATTACAGTGTACATCCACTGCATTCTAAAGTGTTGGGGAATACTATAGAGTTATTCCAAATGAAAGAAGCAATAGGAAGTCACATTAGTGTATGGGAAAAAAGCTTTGAAGCTCGTTGTTTCCCTCAATTGTTTCCCACAGGAAAAGGAGGATTATATGATTACCGACCTGTGCAGATTCCTGCATCTGAATACTGGACATCAAGATTATATGCAGAAGATCCAAGATTTTGACAATGTATTCCGTATTTGTTTCATCTTTTATTTGAGAGTGATTTGTCTGGACTTTCTTATGCAGTAAACCATATATTGAAAACAGGTGTACATCTGCAAAATGTTTCGGCAAAGGAATTTATAGATAAAGTACTGCAGAAAGATAATGTTTTGGAATCTCAGCTAATTAATCTCATGGCGTGTCAGCGTGGTACTAATGAGTACTGGTACCGTCGTCATGGAGAACTGAAATGTATGCTAAGGAACTTAGGAACTCCTACATGGTTCCTTACTCTAAACTGTGCTGAATATGCTTGGGATGATTTACTTCAATTTCTTCGAGAGGCAAATCCAAATATACTAAATATTGAATACAAGACACCTGGAGAATTGTGCTCTTTGGATCCAGTTAATGTATGCAGGTATTTCAATCATAGATTTGAAGCTATGATGTCTTTTATCACCAATAAAACAAATCCTCCTCTTGGAGAGGTTCAGGACTTCTTTTGTAGAAAGGAGTATCAAGCAAGAGGTGCTCCTCACATACACATACTAATATGGATCAAAGATGCTCCCAAATTTGGAACAGACTCAGATGATACTGTGTTGTCTTTTATTGAAGAATATGCTACATGTGATATACCCAAAAGTACACAAGATAAGGACTTAAGACAACAAGTCTTATGATTCAAAAGCCATTGTTGTGGGAAACACTGTCGTCGAAAGTACAAATCTAAGGACAAATTCTACACCAAATGCCGTTTTGCATTTCCACGACCTGTAATATCAAAAGGAGGAGTGAACAGTTTTATGTCATCTTTGCAACATACTATCACAAGAAAGTCTACAAAAAATACCTACAACTTAAGAGCAAATGAAGAGTCAAAATATATAAATGACTATAACCCAGTCATTTTGTCCATGTAGAATACTAATATGGATACTCAATATGTTGCGGACAATTCCATTGCTGTTGCTCGATATGTAACATCCTACATAACAAAATCAGAAAAGACGGAATTGAAGGAAATGTGGGAAGATATTTCCCATGAGAAGAGTCTGAGTAAGAAGTTATATACTTACAGTTTGAAGATGTTAGCTCATCGAGAAATTGGAGCGCACGAATGCTCGGATCGGTTATCATCTGCAAGTCTATATTCCAAATCTAGAAGAATCATTTGGGTGAGTCTAGGTCTTGCTGCAACACGAAACCGAGTTCTTAAATCTGTACAAGAAATTGAATATTTAGCTGAAAAAGAGCCAGAAAGTACAGATATTGTGAAAACAAATATGTTGGATACATATTATCCAAATAGAAGTCATAATCTTGAGAACATTTGTAAACGGAATATTACCAAAAACATTAATAATGGTATATATGCTGTTATTGGTTCTGAAGGATGTCTGGTGAAACAAAGAAAAGGACATTTGATTAATCACCGTAAACTGAGATGCGAAACACCTGACAAAAGGGAATTTTACTATTTAGCTCTTTTGCAACTTTTCAAGCCATGGCGTTCAGAATTGGAATTACTTGGAGATTTCGAGAGCTATGAAGATTCCTTCAATGCAACTAAAGATACTATAGAATGTCCTGTTTTTGCTAATTATGTAAAAATGTTGAATGACAAAATTGAGCAAGAAGGTAGAATTGCAGCTGAGATTGCTAGAGACAGTTCTCAAGACAGTCAAACTTCTGCTCCATTGAGTCAGGACCCACTAGGAGAACCAATTGTTCTAAATGAAGAAGCAACTGCTATGGAAGAGGTGGAAACAGCAATGTATCAAGGTCAAGAAGATGTAACAAACTTTGGAAACTTGGAAGAACAACTAAATCTTGAGCAGAAAGAAATATATGAGCAAGTGAGGGAACAGATTGACCATGGATTACTTCATGAGAAGAAAGAGTGCTCTTGCTCATCATTTGAACCTATCCAAATGTACGTGAGTAGACAAGCTGGAACAGGCAAAATTTTCTAATTAAAGTAATTACAACGTTTCTACAGAAAACAACGGAGTTGCATTTGTCTTGTGTTGTCACTGCTCCAACTGGATTAGCAGCCCACAATATAAAAGAAATGACTTTACATCGTTTATTAATGCAACCAGTAGAGCATGAAAATAAATTAGAATACCACAAGCTATCTGGAGAAGCTTCTTGTGAAGTTTCAAGAGTCTTGAGGAAAATGAAACTTCTCATTATTGATGAGGTAAGCATGGTATCAAACTTAATGCTTACTTTTGTGAATTGAAGAATGCAGCAAATTCTTAAAACAGAGTATGACGTATTATTCGGAGGAAAACACATCAAAGTTTTTGGAGATGTTTTACAACTTACTCCTGTAAAAGGACAGCCAGTGTTTAAAACACTGTCGCATGAAGATACCAGAAAGTCTTTGGGGAGCATTGGAAATGTAAACAATTGGTCATATTTTGAGTATAAGGAACTTATTACAAATATGCGACAGGCAAATGATGCTGATTATGGAACTATTCTTCATGATATGAGAATTGGAAAAATGACTGAACATGGCAAACAAGCTTTACAGAGACGATTACTTTACAATTTGTTTCCAAATAAAAATATTGTCCCAGAGAAAATATACATGAGAATTCCAGAAAACAAATCTGTAATCTGCTTAATGCCAACACTACGTGAATGTTCTATATTCAATGAAGAAATGTTAAAGTTGGAAAATGAAGAAATTATAAAATTGGAAGCTATTGATAAAATAGAACATGAAGGAATCACTATTATTTTGACTGAAAAGTTGAAGAGGAAATTGGATTCTTTAGAGAAATCGATAAGTAAAACTGGTGGTTTAGAAAATAATTTGTATGCATGTGTAAACTGTAGGGTAATTTTACGACGTAATTTGAATGTGGAAAAAGGTTTAGTAAATGGAGCAATAGGTAAAATTGAGAGGATGTCCAAAGTTATCGATCTTTTCCTAGCGCCTTGGGTCATGCAGTTAAGTTCTTATACCAAGGACACTAAAGATTTTCTTAGTCAGATACAAGACATTAAATGGGAAGAGGATATGATTATGATAACCACGGACATCTCGAGTCTGTACACCAGCATTGGACATTTGGAGGGAATAAGAGCAGTGAAAACATTTTTGAACTTACGCTCCGCTAGATATTTGGAGCACAGTAAGATGATACTAGAGTTCATTTCGTTCTGCCTAAACAATAACATTTTTGTCTTCCAGGAACAAAGATACAGACAGACAAGAGGGACGGCGATGGGTACCTGCTTCGCCCCCAGCTACGCGAATTTATTCGTGGGCTGGTGGGAAAAGCAGGTAGCCTGGGCCGACGATAAGGCAGTGTGGGTGGACCATTTGATTTGTTGGAGGAGGTATACAGATGACCTCTTCCTCATTTGGAAAGGACCCCAATCCTCAGCTGAGGAATACATCAAGTCCTTAAATACAAATGATCTAAATCTTAGATTTACTTATCAGATAAGCAAAGAAGAGGTCAGCTTTCTTGATTTAAAAGTGTTCGTAGAGTCAGGCATGATCCAAACAGCTCTCCACAGAAAGGAGACAGCAGGGAATTCTGTCCTTCATGGACGTAGCAACCATCCAAGATCCCTCATTAGTAGCATCCCCTATGGTGAGCTGTTAAGAATTAAACGGAACAGCTCCCTTGAGAGAGATTATTCTATTGCAGCAGAGGGCAGCATCAGGCGTTTTGAGTCACGCGGTTACTCAAAGAAGATTCTCACGAAAGCAAAAGGGAGAGTAGCCCAAATTGAAAGGGAAGCACTTCTTAAGGAGAAACAGAGCAAGAACGACAAAAGTGGAAGGGGCATAATTCGGCTAATTACCAACTATTCGGTGGCAGCGAATAAGATTAGAACTATAATGCTCAGGAACTGGAATATCCTTAAATCAGACGTAGTCATTGGCAAGGAACAACGCGTGTTCCTCAACACAAAGACATTATTATGATTATGCGTTTATCATGCGTGGTAAATGCATACTAGTTGTAAAAGCATGTGTGGTAAAGCCATATGCGTGCTAATGGCTTCGTGGTGACGGAAGTCTGGAAGTCTGGAAGTCTTTGTGGGGTTATTGTTTCAGTGGTTTGAGGGGCGTCATTGAGGTGCACACACTTAATTTTGTAGGGGGTTAGGCATTGCATGGGGACAGGGGGTTAGGAATTGCATAGGGAAGTGTTGCAAGAGGTTTGTAAATGTGGTACACATTGTTTCATATTAGTTTGATTTCTTTCCCATGTTGTAGTGTATCCAGAGAAAATATAAGTCAGTACCTTTCAGTCCTAGTCTTGAACATCTTACTATAGTATTTTAACATTATAAATATTATTTTTATTGTGGGTCGTCACCCCCCACAAAGAAAAATTAGTATGTAGTTTTTTATATTAACTTTTATTAAAAGAATAACTGTAAACACAACTTAATGATAACTATATAATAAACAACTAGAAAAATAACTTTAAAAAACAATACTATAAACAAATAGTGAAGTTGACTCCAAAAGATGAACGATTGGTAATTTGCAAAACGAAAAAGAAAATTAGAGTTTAGAATTATGTAGATGTGACTAAATGAGCTGAAGCATTACAAGTCAAGGTAACATTACAATTTTACGTGTGCAGTGTGCCTGGTACATTTCAGTTCCGTTATAGTGCCGCGTTCAAGTGGTGTCTATATGGAAGTGCCTATTGCGTTAGTGACACAAAGTGGCAGAACGGGATTGTAAATAGGCCGACTTATTTCTAATGCATTGTAATGAAGGCATTGTATATTTAGGCCTCTGAGCTTACCGTTGTATAAACACAGAGGCCAGTGGAATTCACAACTTGAAGACACCTTTGCTTCTACACGTCAAAGAAGACAGCATTTTCTATAAGTTTAAAAGAGAAAGAGAAATGATGTCACAGAGAGTGATTGAAAGATGGTGGTCTACGTGTGGAAGAAGCCTTCACTGTAATCAAGAGAGTTGATCATTTCAATTTAGATAAGGTTGCGCAGAGTGCAGATAGCAAAGTCCAAAACTTTAAAAAAGAAAGAGAAACGATGTGAGAGTGAGAAAGCGAAAGGGAAAAAAGAACATTAAAACGTGGGAGAGACACACACGACAGGGGAGAGGTACGTGAAGCCAGAGGCGCAACCACAGTCAAAAATATCAGGGGTGTGGGGCCTAGAAAAAATTTGGGCCGGGGGCTAAAGTTCAAGCAAGAGTGGAGCTGCAGGGGCTGTAAGCGGGGGCGGGGGGATATCAAAGTCTCATTAACAAGCAAAATGTGATTGAAAGACCTGTGACGTACTTGGGTGCGACTGTGTGTGGGCCCAGGAAGCTATGTCATCCTAGCTGAAGTCCCGTTAGCCCAAAGTTTTTTTTTGCGCTTGGTGCATACTACAGATTCTTTCCTTTGACAGATAAGTTGTCGTTGTTTCAGAAACAAGCTTCTTTGCTCACCTTGTGCTATTGCCGTCATCTGTGTTACATAATCCATCGTGAAGCTGGGCATCTAAAAGATATTAAAAGAAAGATGTTACAATTGGTAATTGTTACAATATTAATTTGCTTTTATAGACGCGTTGATTGACACATTTCTAGGAACTGTTTGTATTGGGAATATATTCCGGACATTTCAGCGATTAGAAAAACGTTATTGCTATTGGGAAAAAAAAATGTAAACATGTAAATTAATAGATTATGTAGGAGTGTGTTTGTCTAAAATACTAAGTCGCATTTTTGTATGCTGTCAGCTACAACCCTTTGACTCCTTCCCTTGCATACTCAAGCCTCACTGCTCACCTTTTCGTGGAAAAGACACCTTCTTTATGATGTAGTCCCGATCTCCAACAAAGAAGTCTCATATATGGTGCCGAGTCTTGATATCTGTATGGCTAACGACATACTCGTGCTCCCATCATCATCATCGCAGGTTCTTCACCCGCTCAGTGCTTCGGACACCACTAACTCAGTGACCAAAAAATCCACGCATGTAGTAGTGGGCCCCTTGTTCGGTGCTTTGGGAACAACTCTAAAATGGCGTAGAACACATGCGCTCCGTCTTTTTTATACATAGGGTCACATGTGTAGTGACGGATGCGCTGAATGGGTACGGTGTCGGTGTATATCAGCCATGAGGGAGTTTGTGTGTCGATCTGACAACTAGACCTGCAACTAAGAAATCACTACAATGGAAATTTGGCCCTTGTACTGTTGTTGTGTTTTACTGATAGCGTAAGAGTGGCTTTCTTTTTTCTATGTGACGTTACGATACAGTCACTAGGTATGTAGCTTATTTTGTGATGCATTTTATTGTATAATGCGTTTCAAAAACTAGTTGTGGTAGGGTGCTTTTAAATTAAACTGTGAAGTGTGCTTACGAGTTTGTTGAGTGTAGAAGTATTTTTTTTTCTATTTTCTATTCTATTATAATTATGCTGACTTTTCTCCTTTAGCGTGCAGTACTATATTATTTTATAAAAATGTATAACTGTTGAAACATCTTTGAAAGTAGAATGTAAGCATGTAAGCTGCTGTCTGTGATGAAAAGCATTGCCGGCTCCCGCAGGCAGTGGGTAGCCGGGTGGGACCGTGGAGGCCTTGGGGCTCTTCCCACGGTCCGCAACGTTACATTTGAGCGCCAGGGGGTTGGGTTTCTTCGGGGATTATGAAAAATTAGTGATAAAGGCTATTTTTTATGTTAGATTTATCGTACGGGTACCAAGCACGTATGGACGACGTACGGTGCAAAGATTGGAAGTCTTCCCGTAAGGGTACTGAAGGAAGGAAAAGAAGAATATTTTTAAGATATTTATGTAGTGTATGTGTTTAGATGTTGGATGGCTCTAAAAAGAGCCTTTGTGTTTATTGGTAGATTTAGTACCTACAAGTAAGTTCAAGAGGAAGACTCTGTTTCCCTCATCTGTAAAATGTACACCGTGTCTCCTACAGATGTCATTGATATTGAAACGTAGATTGTTGTGGTAGATGGACCCTATTCTATAGTCTCGGAGAAAGGCAGAAACAGATTTATTCACATGTTTCCTAGCTTTTCCAATCTGTGGACAATAGTGGTTGGACCAATTCTATTTCTGCCTTTGGCATATATTAGAATATACAAAGGCAGTTTTGGGGAACAGTGTCATCAATTGTGCAAAGGTGTCCTTCATAAGCATTTCCAGACCTACTCCTGTCAAAGTGCTTAGGTTATTGCCACCACAGTGCACAATTATGAGGTCAGGGTGTTGGAGATGCAAAAAGGATTTCACCAATGGTATCAATTGGTGCCACTGTAATCTCTGTCCAATCCATTTAATGTCTACATTTGGTAAACGTAGGTCTTTGTGAATTCCTTTCTGTTCTGCGTACCTTTGACTCCAGAAAATATAGCTGTGTCCCACAATCCACACTATAAGCATCTTGAGGAGAGGTCTGGATGCACTCTGAAGGTCTCTGTAAATAAAATGGCAGTTTGAAAAGGAAGATTTTTTCAAAAATGGTGGACAATATGCAGTTTTGAAAAAAGAAAAGGAATGATTAGTTGTTCGAGAACATTCTACACTAAGCTAGAATGAATGTTTCTGTGTTTTAAAAGCCTGATTTTTATTGGTTAAGAAAAACTGATAGAAAAGAACGTTACATAAGATAATCTGGTATAGTCTCAAGTCAAGCACACTTGCTGTTTTAATTTGCAACAATGTATGATGAACTTTTCACATGTGTGGTGAGTTAGGTGTTCCCTGAAGTGTTTCTATGGTAACTGGCAGATTGTGGAATGGGGGAAGGGTTGAACGTTTGTCAGTTGGAAAGGGTGCAAAAGTTCAAGCAATATAAAAGTGTGCTTCGTTTTGTTGTAATGTGGGAATAAATGTGATTTTTTATTTATTTGTATATGTGTGTAGATTGACAGGAAAAGTTTGCTACTTGCTATTGGACTTCCTGTCCCCCTAGGACTGCTTAGGGGGGTTTACAATGATCGGAAGGTCAAAATGTTTAATGGCCTTTGTTGAGCCTCTGATGGCCCTGGGGACCACCACCTTCCAGGGTGGCTCCTGTAGTGTTACAGGGTGCCTATCCCTGGGACACTGCTGTTTGCTATGGTAGGGTGAAAGTTCTCTTTCAAGTAGGAAAGCAGATTGCTTTTCGTCTGAGAGCAGCATGTAAGCTGGTCTCTCTGACAAAAAGCAATGCCGGCTCCCGAAGGACGCAGGGAGCCGGCTGGGACCATGGGGGTTTTGGAGCTTCCCCCACGGTGGTGAACGTTATATTTGAGCCCTGGGGATGGGGTCTCAGGGATTGATAAAAATTTGTGATGGATGCTATTTTTATTTTTTTATAGTATATTTAGTGTACGCGTACTGTGCGAATTCTGAAAGTCGTTTCATAAGCGTACATAAGCAAGAAAAAATCAATAACAAATATATATTTTACAGATATGTATCAAGTTTACGTGTTTATATGTGGTTCTTTTTATTGGTACTTATAAGTAAGTATTATACATAGTCTACAATTGTTGAGGAGCAGTGTTTTATACAGTTTTGAAAAGTGTTAAGTGTGTTCTCCACTTAAAATTACAGCGATTTACCAGGATTAATTTCCATTCTTTCCAGATCGTAGTAGGGAGGACAGAGACATTTTTGTTTTCAGTGAAGTTTCTTTATTTTTATTTTTATTCAACCCAAGAACCACCACGTTGGAAGGACTGTAGGCTCAGGGGCAATAGCCTAAGAAAAATATGTTTTACCTATGAAGAATTATATTTTCGTATTTTGGACACTGTAAATATTTGGAAATGACAAACTGCTTATGTGATTAAAACAACCTAGCCTTGAGAAAGCCCCGGCGCAAATCGCCAAGAGGGGGCGAAACACGTGTCGGCTGTCCTTGTCCTATGAATAAAAATAAAAATAAAGAAACTTCACTGAAAACAAAAATGTCTCTGTCCTCCCTACTACGATCTGGAAAGAATGGAAATTAATCCTGGTAAATCGCTGTAATTTTAAGTGGAGAACACACTTAACACTTTTCAAAACTGTTTCTTTATTTGAAGCCCAAGAGGTCCAGAGCTTCGAGTGTGTCTCCACCCATCCATCAAAGACTACTTATTCAAGTGTTGTCTAAAGCCTTAAATTCCCTGGACCTTTGCTACCCCATTCACATCAGTGTTTTATACAGTGCTGAACTTTTGACATCTGTTGACAGTTGACTTATGCATGATCTGTTGGGGGTAGGGTGGAAAGTTATGTCAGTTGGAAATGTTTGAAATGTTAAAGCAATAGAAATGTGTGTTTCGTTTCGAAATAATGTGTGAAGGATTTTAATTGGTCATTTATATGTATGTATGTGTAAAATGAGAGGGAAAATGTTCCATTTCGTGGTTCTGGTGCAAGCACCGAACTAGAGAGATTCTGTATAAGAATATCTACTGTGTGAGGGGCATTCTTCTTAATCTACAAATCAATTTGAAAGGTGAGTTCATAAATTGTATGGGAATGTATGTGGTGCATGTTTGTACATTAAGGAATTATGGGGCATATTATCAAGACAGGCGATAAAATTATTGCCGCTTAATCGGTAGAAAACTGCCATGCCATGTTAGATGTGAGGGACATCTAACATGGGCTTCGATTGGAATTGCATAGAGCATATTATCAAGCCCATTATTGCTGCTTTATCAGCAGTTTTCTGCCAATTAAGTGGCAATAATTTTATGGTCTGTCTTGATAATATGCCCCTATATTCGTACCTTGTTAAACGTTTTATAGTAGTAAATATGTTTTGCTATAATGCATGCTGTTATGTTTTATTGCTTAATATCACATTGTGCATCTGCGATACATTATCACCACCTATATCAGCAGGAAATTGCCGACAAAACAGAGATAATGGGCTTGATAATACGTCTTTGTTATTTCCTGTAGAAGCCCATGTTAACACCAGAACATGGGTTTCTATGGGATTAACAAGGGCTTATTATCAAGCCCATAATCGTCTGTTTTATCGTCAGTTTCCGGCCGATATTAAAATGACGATAATTTTAACACCGGTCTTTGATGATATGCCCCTATATTCGCTCCTTTTTAAACGTTTTACAGCAGTAAATTTGTTTTGGTAAAATGATTGCTCTTATAATTTTTTGGGGTAATATCACACTGTGCATGTGTGTACATTAAGGAATTAAGGGGCATATTATCAAGGACCGGTGTTAAAATGATTGCCGTTTTATCGGCCGGAAACTGCCGACAAAACGGCGATAATGGGCTTGATAATACACCTTTGTTATTTCTTATAGAAGACCATGTTAACACCGGAACATGGGTTTCTATGGGAATTAACAAGGGCGTATTATCAAGCCCATTATCGTCCGTTTTATCTGCAGTTTCCGGCCGATATTAAAACAGCAATAATTTTAACACCGGTCTTTAATAATAGGCCCCTATATTCGCTCCTTTTTAAACGTTTTACAGTAGTAAATGTGTTTTGGTAAAATGGATGGTCTTATCATTTTTTGGGGTAATATCACACTGTGCATGTGTGTACATTAAGGAATTAGGGGGCATATTACCAAGGACCGGTGTTAAAATTATCGCCTTTTTATCGGCCGGAAACTGCCGCCAAAACGGCGACAATGGGCTTGATAATACGCCTTTGTTATTTCCTATAGAAGCCCATGTTAACACCAGAACATGGGTTTCTATGGGAATTAACAAGGGCTTATTATCAAACCCATTATCGTCTGTTTTATCGGCAGTTTCCGGCCCATATTAAAACGGCGATAATTTTAACACCGGTCTTTGATAATATGCCCCTATATTCGCTCCTTTTTAAACGTTTTACAGTAGTAAATTTGTTTTGGTAAAATGATTGCTCTTATAATTTTTTGGGGTAATATCACACTGTGCATGTGTGTACATTAAGGAATTAGGGGGCATATTATCAAGGACCGGTGTTAAAATGATCGCCGTTTTATCGGCCGGAAACTGTCGACAAAATGGCGATAATGGGCTTGATAATACACCTTTGTTATTTCTTATAGAAGCCCATGTTAACACCAGAAAATGGGTTTCTATGGGAATAAACAAGGGTGTATTATTAAGCCCATTATCGTCTGTTTGATCTGCAGTTTCCGGCCGATATTAAAACGGCGATAATTTTAACACCGGTCTTTGATAATATGCCCCTATATTCGCTCCTTTTTAAACGTTTTACAGTAGTAAATGTGGTTTGGTAAAATGCATGGTCTTATCATTTTTTGGGGTAATATCACACTGTGCATGTGTGTACATTAAGGAATTAGGCGGCATATTATCAAGGACCGGTGTTAAAATTATCGCCGTTTTATCGGCCGGAAACTGCCGACAAAACGGCGACAATGGGCTTGATAATACACCTTTGTTATTTCCTATAGAAGCCCATGTTAACACCAGAACATGGGTTTCCATGGGAATTAACAAGGGCATATTATCAAGCCCATTATCGTCTGTTTTATCTGCAGTTTCCGGCCGATATTAAAACGGCGATAATGTTAACACCGGTCTTTGATAATATGCCCCTATATTCACTCCTTTTTAAACGTTTTACAGTAGTAAATTTGTTTTGATAAAATGATTGCTCTTATAATTTTTATGGGGAATATCACACTGTGCATGTGTGTACATTAAGGAATTAGGGGGCATATTATCAAAGACCGGTGTTAAAATGATCACCGTTTTATCGGCCGGAAACTGCCGACAAAACGGCGATAATGGGCTTTATAATGCGCCTTTGTTATTTCGTATAGAAGCCCATGTTAAAACCAGAACATGGGTTTCTATGGGAATTAACAAGGGCGTATTATCAAGCCCATTATCGTCCGTTTTATCGGCAGCTTCCGCCCGATAATAAAACGGCGATAATTTTAACACCGGTCTTTGATAATATGCCCCTATATTCGCTCCTTTTTAAACGTTTTACAGTAGTAAATGTGTTTTGGTAAAATGCATGGTCATATAATTTTTTGGGGTAATATCACACTGTGCATGTGTGTACATTAAGGAATTAGGGGGCATATTATCAAGGACCGGTGTTAAAATGATCGCCGTTTTATCGGCCCGAAACTGCAGACAAAGCGGCGATAATGGGCTTGATAATATGCCTTTGTTATTTCTTATAGAAGCCCATGTTAACACGAGAACATGGGTTTCTATGGGAATTAACAAGGGTGTATTATCAAGCCCATTATCGTCCGTTTTATCGGCAGTTTCCGGCCGATATTAAAATGGCGATAATTTTAACACCGGTCTTTAATAATAAGCCCCTATATTCGCTCCTTTTTAAACGTTTTACAGTAGTAAATGTGTTTTGGTAAAATGCATGGTCTTATAATTTTTTGGGGTAATATCACACTGTGTATGTGTGTACATTAAGGAAATATATTCGCACCTTTTTACATATTTTCTACACTCTGTTTTCATACTCCCTCCTGTCTCGTCCTACTCCTTCCTCTCTGATTATATCTTCCTTGTCCTATACTCTGCTCTCTTTTTATACTTTTTTTCATACTTGCTCTTCTTTTTCCATATTTGTCCTACTCTTTATATTCTCTCTTGTCTTTATATTCACAACTGTTGTCATAGTTCTTACTGTGTTCTCATAGTACTCCCTCTCTCCTAATACGGTTAGTCTTCCTTTATAATTGTCTTTTCTCCACATTTTTGTCTCTGTGCTTTTTACATTCTTTCCTCTTTCTTCATATATTCTCTTCTGTTCATATATTCTCTGTTTCTTCTTATTTTCGCTATACTTTGCAGGTACTCCCTATTGTTTCCTCATACTTTTCTTTTTGTTCTAATACTCTTCTCTCTGTAGTCACATTTCTCCTCTCTTTACTTATACTTTGCACTCTCTATTAATATTGCCGTCTTTTCTTATTGTCATATTCCACTCATCATTTCCCCCCTGTTCTTATACTCCCCCCTGTTTTCATATTCTCCTCTCTGTTCTCTTACTCCTCCATGTCAACTCATACTACTGAGTTTTTCTTATATTTCCTTTTGTTCTATACTCCTTCTGTCTGTGTTCATATTTTCCTCTTTTTCTTCATATTTCTTTTCTCTTTTCATTTTCTGTCCTCTCTGTTTATATTTCTTAAACTGTTCATATTGTTTGCTCTCTTCTCTTATTCCTCTTTGACTCCCTGCATACACTCTGCAGCAGTTTCCTCATATTCTCCGTCCTTTT